>NC_047093.1:61696751-62002955 GCF_902459505.1 Geotrypetes seraphini | reverse complement strand
TACGCGACCTAGCTAGAAAAAAGTGCCGGTTACATGAAAAAATACAGTAAAATACAGTTTTCTTAAAGGGAAACAACCCTTCAGACCAGCACTACCTCAGGATTTTTTTTTTTTTTTTTTTACAGAACAGACTCCACAGGCTCTCAAAGCAATATGCCTTGCTTGATTTAGGGGGCAAGGCTTACTGCTGAGGCTCCTCTAAAAAAATGTGGGGAGGTGGAGGAAGTGGGGGGAGGGACCCCGCTCGTGACCCGCCGGGTTTGACACCCCCGAGGTCGGACGAACCCCCAAACAGAGTCCGCCCAAGCTCCGTCCGGCCAAAAACAGGGACAATAAACCCCATAAACAAATTCCAACAGCCCTACCAAGGGAGATGGGTACAGATCACATCAACACCTGCTGGAGACTGAAAGAAGACTGAGGGAAATAGAGAGGAGGGGCTAGGATATACTGTCCCAAAGTTTTGTTTTCAGTCTCCACCTGCTGGTCATGATTAGATATATACCCATTCGTAAAGTTAACCTCTACTGGTCTGGAGAGTGCTAAAGAATGAGTATTTAAAGACTTCCATTCAGGGAACCCTGCCTGAATAGCCTGCTTCAATTGCAACCACTTATAACTTTGTTTTTTATTAAGTCCAAATTTATGTTGCAATTGTGAAAACTCCAGCAGCTTACCATCATTAATAACATCATCTAAAGTACGTATTCCTGCTTCAATCCAATCCTTCCAGATAATCATAAAACCGCCTATTTGTATCTTGGAGTTCAGCCATATATTTTGACAAGTAGATTTTTGAATAGTAATAGGAGTTAAGTTGTTTACATACTTTAATGTTGTCCATGTGTCCATTAATATCCTATTGGTTTTCCTTATTCTAGGCATTTTAATGCTAAGCAGATGACGAAGCCTGATAGGAGACATGAGCTGCCACTCCAACCATAACCAATCTGGAAGCTTCTCCATGAGTTCTGGGAGGACCCAATACATACCTTGGCGCAATATATATGATTGATGAAACCTATAAAAATTTGGAAAATTTACCCCTCCATCCTCAATTGGTTTTTGTAAAGTCACTAGAGCAATTCTTACAGCTTTACCCAGCCAAATAAATTTACTAAGAATATTATTTAACTTTTTGTAAAAAGACCCCTGAAAAAAAACTGGTATCATTCCCATTTGATAACAAACCACAGGCAATATCATCATTTTGACAGTTTGAACTCTTCCCCACCAAGATAAATGTAAAGGATTCCATTGCTCACATAACTCTGTTACTTTTTGCAATAAACTTTTTTCATTCATTATAATTGTCTCATCAAGCGTGTTTTTTATCCATATACCTAAGTATTTTATTCCTTCTTCTTTCCAAATAAAAGGTAATGAGTCAAATAATCCTTTTGTGCAATGCACATTTAAAGGAAGAACTTCTGATTTAGTCCAATTTATTTTATATCCTGAAAACTTTCCAAATCTTTCAATCAAAACCAATAAATTTGGAATGGTTGTTTCCGGATTCCTCAAATGAAGTAATATATCATCCGCATATGCAGAAACTTTATATTCTTTATCTTTATGCGGTATACCCTGTATCTCCTCCTCTTGTTGAATAGCTAATAATAAGGGTTCAAGCACTATATCAAAAAGTAAAGGAGACAAAGGACATCCCTGTCTAACTCCCCTTTGCAATTTAAAACAATCAGAAAAATTATTATTGATATATAATCTAGCAACAGGAGAGCTATACAGAGTTTTAATCATTTGTATAAATCCCGAACCAATACCAAACCACTCCATGGCCTGATACATAAATGTCCATTCCACACGATCAAAAGCTTTCTCTGCATCTAGAGACACAGAAAAAGCCGGATCTCCAATTTCTTTTGTTAAATATAACATTTGCAATGCCAATCTGGTGTTATTAGAAGAGTGTCTCTGAGCAACAAACCCTGTTTGATGCATACCAACTATGTGAGGAAGAGCTTTTGCCAAACGTGTAGCCAAAAGTTTGGCTAATAATTTACCATCTACATTTATCAATGAAATAGGCCTGTAATTTGAAACCAACATGGGATCTTTATTTGGCTTCGGCAAAACAATAGTTAATGATTCTGCCATAGTGCCTGATATACAACCTTTCTTTAGTTGATTCTGATATAAATTTAATAAATGAGGTAAAAGAGTATTTTGAAATGTTTTATAAAACTCTACCGTAAAACCATCACCACCTGGAGCGGTCCCTACTCTAAGAGATTTCAATGCTGTTTGTAATTCTTGTAAAGATATTGGATTTTCCAAACTTCTTTTTATATGATCAGGAATCTTCGGACCTTCAATATTATTTAAAAACACTATACCATCTTTTTCTTTATTTAAATAAGACTCAGAAGAATACAGGTTTTTATAATAATTTAAAAACTGTTTTAAAATAGGACCAATCTGAAAATGAGTTTCACCTTTTTCATCTTTTATTGCATTCAATTTCATCTTTCTTTTTTTCACTTTAAGATAATTAGCCAATAATCTTCCCGCCTTATTTGAACTACCATAATACAAAGCTTGCTGACACATAATATTTTTTTTAGCCAAATTAGAAGAAATCTCATTATATTTATATTTTGCTTTTAATAAAGTTTGCAACGTAGAATTCTCCCACTTATTAATCAATTTTAATTCTAAATCTTTTATTTCGTGTTCCAGTTCCGTAAATTGCTTATTTAATTGTTTTTTAGAATAAGCTGAAAATGATATAATTTGCCCTCTCATCGTTGCTTTAAAAGCATCCCATATTATTTCTGTAGATATTTCCTCTGTAATATTATTTTGAAAATATTCATCCATTTTTAATTGAAATTCTTCACAAAATTTTGGATATGCAAGCAATGCATTATTAAATCTCCATACAGGCCTACCATTATCCGGGTCATTAAAATTTAAAGAAATCCACACTCCTCCATGATCTGATAAAATTATTGGTTCTATAGAGGCTTGTGTAACATCTTGTATTAGCCCATCAGAAACAAGAATATAATCAATTCTAGAAAAAGATTTATGAACATGTGAATAAAACGAAAAATCTCGATCATTAAAATGAAGAATTCTCCATATATCTTTTAAATTGCAAGAATTTATAAAATTATCCAACCCTAAAGATTTTAAAATTTTACTAGGTTTTTTATCCAATAAAGGGTCCACAACAGCATTAAAATCTCCTGCTACTATCAAATTATTAGCAGCCAGTGGTAAAATTATTGGTTGTAGAGTTTTAAAATATTCAATTTGATTCGAATTAGGTATGTACACATTAAATAGCGCCACAGTATTATTGCCCATACTCATGTTCACATGCACCCATCTTCCTAATTTATCTGCTTTCACCATATTAAATCCTGCTGAACATTTTTTATTTATTAAAATTGCTACCCCAGCTTTTTTCCCCACCGCCGGTGCAAAAAAGCAATCTCTCACCCAATTACCAATTAGCTTTTTTGATTCATCTCCATTAAGGTGAGTCTCCTGTATGAAATAGACATCCGCATTTTGTTTTTTTAAATATAGCAATACTTTTTTCCTTTTTATCGGGTGGTTGAGACCATTAACATTTATTGAAAAAATTTTTAAAGTCATTATATCAAATCAAAACAATAATCAATAATATTCTTCACATCAATATTATAACCTCTTTTCCCCTTTTTAAAATTATTATTAGAACCCATCCCCTCCCCTATACCCCTTCCCATATTCTTAATCCCCTCCCCCTCCCATCCCTCCCTTAAATTACTTGCCAACTTTGAAACGCACACCTTGACTAGGCAATAGATAAACTCCCCACAAGCTATATTTATAATTTTAAAACCATTAGCCAGATCATTATCATATTAAAATAAATATCATTTTATCACACAAGACTTCTTTATCAAGGATTACCTCTTTTTTTTTTTTCCTTTCCTTTCCCCCATCTCTCATGAACCCTCCCTTCTCTACTCACTCATTTCCATTAAGATATTATTGAAATACATAAATAATCACACCAAATTTTAAAATTACATTCATCCAAACCACATCCATCTTTCATGTCAGATTACATCACATTCCCTCAAGTTAAATATCACTTTTAAATATTATTAAATATATAATGGAAATCTTTTTTCCTAACTTTTCCTATTCAAAAAGTCAATAAATTCCCCAAAACAATTTTTATCCCTTTAACATAACCCTCCTAACATTCCATACCCATTTCTACACTAGCATATTTGCTACCCTTTTAATTTCCACTCCATTCACAACATTCTCTTATATCATATGCTTTATATTATAACATCCAAACTTTCCTACATCCTTCGCTTTTACCAAAACTTCTAATTAATTTTTTTTTTTTTTTTTTAATCTCCTCGTATATCCACCATTATTTATATTAAGTTCAGACCAATTTTTATCCCAAACAACAATATTATGACTCTTGTTGCATTAATAGATTTGCAATTTTAAAACTATAGTCCATACATAACAACAAATTTCCTTTTCTTGTAATAAGATGCTATATGTCTCATAAAGTCTCATTTCAAATCTCCTCTTGCTTGCAGATCCATATCAAATTCTATCCTCTCACACTACTGTTTATACATTCTCAGTCTCATCTTTTGATCCACCTTAAATCTCCTTTCCAATTGTTTTGCATAAAGATTTACAATGACCACAATTTCAAACTTGTGGTGCCAATCATAGATCCTTCACATTCTACATATACAAACCCTGTTCCTTTTTTTTTTTTTTTTTTTTTGACCATCGTAGCTCTGTCATTTTTATTTTAAGGTCAGGCCAACTATATACCAGAACCATCTTCAAAAAATCCTCTGCTGCATTTAGAGAATTTCCATTACAATGTCTTATTCCATATATCACCGCTGACTTCCCCTTTTATGCAAATGAAAATTGTAAGGCTTACAAAGTCACAGTCTAACTCTCATCTTGCTTGCAGATCCATTCTATTTAATGTCCTCTTGCTTGTAGTTTATATCTTCTCAATACTATTTAGAACTTATTTCCTTCAATCTGTTTTGCACAATCCTCTATCGTTTCTCAGTCTGTCTGTCCAAACAGCAAGTCAGTACAATCCATCTTATTAACCTCTGTCCTTTAAAAGGTCTGTAATATTGCATCTCTTATACTCTTGCAGGCTACATTCCATTTGCCTCATGACAAGATAGAATGTGGAATGTATTTGAAATCCAACTGCAGCCATGCCTTCAGAATCTTATTAACTCTTTTTTTTTCTTTTTTCTTCCTTTAACATAGAAATTTCCAAACAAAAATAAACATTTCAACCAAGAACACAAATACTTCCATCCAAGTCTCTATTAAGTAGCCATTGGTGATTCGCACTGCTCCAAAAACTCCTTAAGTTTATCTGCAGTATCAAAATTCAAAGTTTTATTCTTATAAGTGACCCGCATAGTTGCCGGGTATATGAGCCCATATCTAGCACCCAGACTTCTCAGCTGTGGTCTCAAGTCTAATAGCTGTTTCCTCTTTTGTGCCGTTGCTCTGGCAAAGTCAGGCACTATGTAAATCTTTGAATCCTGACACTTTAAGTTTTTATTATCTTTAGCTAATTTAATTATTTCAGCTACCTGTTGATATCTAAGTAGCTTAAAGATCAGTGGACGTGGTCCTTTTTGGCTGTTTGATAATCTCGTTGGGACCCTGTGTGCACGTTCTATTTCCAATGGAAACTTGTTTTGCATCGGGAGCACCTTGGGCAAAAAATTAATCAAAAATCCAATCGGATCCGACTTTTCAATTCCCTCCGGGACCCCAAGCACCCTTAAATTGCTCCTTCGTTCCCTATTGGACAAATCTTCCAGCTCCCTTTTCAGTGCTTCAATTTCCTTACTGTGTTCCATGTGCTTTATACTTTCCTCCTCACACTTTTCCACTCTTTTCTCAATTTGATCCACTTTCAATTCCATTGCTTGCAGTTTATTTGATAAACATACCACCTCTTCTTTCACTTCTTTTATATTTTTAGCGCATTCCAATACTATTTCCTTTACCGCCTGTATTTCCTTCATTATGTCTTTATTTTCTACATCCTCCGGCGGCAACGGAACTGACATCGGTGAAGCCGTATCAAATTTCGATCGCTTCCCGCTTCCTGAGCTGCTCCCCGCCGCCAAATTTTTGTTTTGCTTTCCCGAAGCCATTATCCACCTCTACCTCACTTTTCAGAGTGAAATTTGAATTTTTTCTGGCTATGATCTCTGTCAAATAGCTTGTCTTCACAGAGCAACTCCACTACCCAGCCATTTAGTTCCGCTCCAAAGCCACGCCCCGTTAATACACTTTTTAACATATTATTTGACAATGATTTAATTAATCATATGTGGTATTAGAATACAACTTTGTGAATTAGGGTTCATTGTTAAAGAAAATATCAAATAATATGAATATGGTTAATGTTAATTAAATAAATATGATATTTATATTAAGTCCTATTTTTAAAAAAAAAAAATTTCTTCAGGTTTTGTCAGAATTTTCATACATAATGTATTAATACAGTGATGTTTTATTCTAGGCAAGTAAAAATTAAGGCTGATGTGTGGATAATTGAAGAGGCACAGCCCCTGAGAAAACTGTATAATGAAATGATTGGGTTCTGTTACAATCTATAAACACACTATTGGTTGAACTTTGAGCCTGCCAATAAGAATTAATATTAAATTATATATATGCCTAAGACCAATGGATGAACACATCACTCCTATAAGGGAATGATAAAAATGTTTAAGTAGTGCCTTAATTGTTTGATGAAACCAGTTACACACTGTATCAGTTTGTTTTCTGTCAGTTGGAAAGAGTGGTCTTTTTGAACAAATTGAAGTTTTTCTTGATTTCGATTGGATTACCAAACTTTTTGGCACCTTTTTAAAGCTATTGAATTTTAGTTGGAACTCGATATAGTTTAACACCATATATACAAATTTTACAAAATTACATGTGTGCAAATGTGCATATATGACTCACTTATAAGGTCACAGAGCTCATGGGGCAGCTTCCGCATGCTAGTTGCCAGCACTTGTCTTCCTACATCCTCAAAAATGACTGGTCGGGATTCTAAGTTCATCATTAGCATGGATTTCAGCTGAGTTTTTGCTCGTTCCAGTTCCACCTCAAAACAGAATCAATGGGAAATGAGAGAAGAAATGACTCATGTCAACAAGTAATTATTTTGGGGTTTCTATTTAAAGGAAACATGTCTAAGCTTGACAAGTTACCTCTCCAACTGCTCCTGCCATTAGAATGAACTCCCTCGTAATGATTTCTACCATTTCTCTGACCTGGAAGCAGAATGAATCATTATGTTTGAAAATGATGAACTAGAGCATACCCAAGTGTCTCATTCTTAACTAGAAAAATCAAACCAAGCCAGCCCTCATGGCTTAAATTAGAGAATATCAAAAACAAAACTCTTGGGAGATTATTAAATTCAAATATGGAATTCCCAGAATGAATGGGGGCTATTGATTGCATATTCTAATGATTAGACACCTTTTTATTACATAGGACTATAATTAATGTGGGGATGGGGAGGTATGTTATGTGATTTAATGGGTTTATTCCTGATAAATGGGATGGGTGGGGGAGGGGTCTTTTTTATATACATTTGACAATAATTGTTAGAATGTCAAGTGATTTGTATGAATTATCTGATTGAATTTTGTACACTTGTTGCAAGAGTTAAAACTGAATAAAGAATTTAAAAAAAAAAAAAAAAAATATATATATATATACTGGAATTCTAAACATGCTCATAAAATAAAAAAATTAATAAATTTTATATACATACTGTCAAACCTCGGTTTGCGAGTGTTTTGCAAGACGAGCAAAACGTGTCTCGCAAACCGAGTGTTGACTTGATTTGCGAGCACTCCCCCCCGCTAGGACGTGCCGGTGCTGCTAGAAGATCTTCCTGCTTCTGCCGGCCTTGAGCATGCATCTGTCCATGCTCAAGGACTTCTAATTCTCCCTCTTGCCGAGATTCTCGGAGATCTCCAAGAATCTCGGCGAGAGGGAGAATTAGAAGTCCTTGAGCATGCGCAGATGCATGCTCAAGGCTGGCAGAAGCAGGAAGATCTTCTAGCGGCACTGGCACGTCCTGTGGGCTGCGTGCCTGTGCCAGACGGTGTGGGGGGGTAGGTTTATGTTGTTCGGGCGGGGGGGGTGCCGGTTCGCACGAAGGGTGGTCTTTGCGAGTGGGGAGGGAGCAGCGTCTCTGGCCTTGGGGAGGGGGGGAACGTATTAAAGCGAGTTTCCATTATTTCCTATGGGAAAACTCGCTTTGATATATGAGTATTTTGGTTTACGAGCATGCTTCTGGAATGAATTATGCTCGTAAACCAAGGTTTCACTGTGTCGCTTCCTAAAGCTGTAAGTGCTCATTTATCTGGGCAGTGCTCGGTTTGCAAGACAAAAGTTTGCTGAGTGCTTTGCTCGTCTTGGAAAACACTCGCAAACTGTGTTACTCGCAAACCGAGGTTCCACTGTATGTATATATATATATATATATATATATATATATATATATATATATATATATATATATATATATAACTCATACACTGTATGTATATATATATATATAACTCATACACTGTATGTATATATATATAACTCAATCATTTATTTATTTTATGAGCATATTTAGAATGCCAGTATATTTTGAAATTCAAATTAGAGAATGACATGGGGACAAATTTTACCCTGTCCCCACAGGAAGTCATTTTCCCGTCCAGTCCCCATAAGTTCTTTTTCTGTCCCTGCCCAATTCCTGCAAGCTCTATCCTCATCTGCACAAGCCTCAAACACTTTAAAATCATAAGTGTTCGAGGCTTGTGCAATTAATGCAGAGCTTACCGGAATGGGGAAAGGACAGGGACAAATTTGTCCCATTGTCATTCTCTAGCTTAAATCTCATGTGCCTGTAACTTCACCAAATGACAGGCTTGCAATTTATGGATTAAACAGTGTCCAAGGATTTACCTGTCTTGGATCTGCGCTGGCATGAATACACAAGAGGCCTGTATCTTCATAACTGTGATGATATGAGGTTGCATTATACATCCAGTGATGCCTAAAATGAGACAGTGGAACAGCAAGACATACAGCATCTCAGCCACTATCAATGATGAGTCAATTTAACACTTCAAAATAACAGAATAAATCCATCCTATTGATCTCAGGTGCACCCGATTTCCTAATCACTAGGGGGTACCAGATTTCCAAGTGCCTCCATGGCAAAAGATTCCCGACTGTCCCCGAGACCTAAAACCTCACTAGATTCTCCTGATTGTATACAGCTTCTGGTGGAAAGATGTCCTCATCCTAGTTGGTTTCTTGTTGACGCCATGCCTCATATCCAGTATACACTGCTCCACCCAGTCATCTCAAACTCTTTTTATCTGCAGTCCTAGGATGGCACCTACCTATTGTCATAAAGAGATCAATTTTGTTTATTGCATTCCTTGGTCTATTACAAGTTGTTTTGCCTCTCAGATCTTCCTTCTATCTTGAGCACGCTGAGGTAACAGTAACAGAAAAGTTTAGACCAGGGGTGCCCAACACGTCGATCGCGATCGACCAGTAGCTCAGGAAGGCAACGCGAGTCGATCGCGGAGCCTATCCCAGGCTCCGTGATAGACTTGTGTTGCCGTCCTGATCTACCGGGCCGATCAGCCTTCCTCTCCAGTGTTCTCTCTAGGGCCTTTTAGCTGGGCGGTCCGCCCAGCTATCATCTGCTGCTGCCGCCGCCGCTGAACATTAAAAAAAAACTGGCTTGGAGATTTCAGCCCATAGCGAACTTATGCTCCGTGGCTCTAACGTGTGCGTGCCGGCTTCCCTTCTCTTCCCTCAGAAACCGGAAGTTATGTCCGGGGGGGGGGGGGAGAAGGGAAGCCGTGCGGCACGCACATGTTGAGATCCCTGAAGCAAGTGTTCGCTATGGGCTAAGGCGGGAGACAGGTTAGTGAAGCATTTGCTCTTCTTGCTGCCGGGTCCTGCCTACTTTCTGTTTCCGCGAAGGCAGAACCCGACAGCATTTCCCCCAATAGGTCAATCGCGATCTTGGGCCAATCAGCCTTCCTCTCCCCGACGGCAGAATTGACGTCGGGGAGAGGAATGCTGGTTGGCCGAAGCAGGGACAGCTTGGGGCGGCGTCGGCTTTCGGGCCTGTTATTGGTGGCGGTTTGGGTCCTGGTCCCCAATGGCAGTGGCTTGGGGGAGGGCAGGGAGAAAGAAAGAAAAAGGGCAGGCAGGGAGACAGAAAGAAAGAAGAGAAACAGAAAAAAAAGAAAGGGAGGCAGAGAGAAAGAAAGGGCAGGGAAGAGGAAGGAAAAGATGGGGGAAGGAATGAGGTCTGGAGGAGAGGAAGCAAACAGGCTAAAAGAAGGGAAGAAAGATTGGATGCACAGTCAGAAGAAGAAAGTGCAACCAGAGACTCATGAAATCACCAGACAAGGTAGGAAAAATGATTTTATTTTAAATTTAGTGATCAAAATGTGTCTGAATTTATATCTGCTGTCTATATTTTACACTAAAGTCCCCTTTTACTAAACCGCAATAGTTTTTTAGCGCAGGGAGCCTATGAGCGTCGAGAGCAGCGCTGGGCATTCAGCGCAGCTCCCTGCGCTCTAAAAACTGCTATCGTGGTTTAGTAAAAAGGGAGGGGGGTATATTTGTCTATTTTTGTATGGTTGTTACTGAGGTGATAGTGCATAGAGTCATCTGCTTTGACCTCTTTGAAAAACCCTGGAATAGGAATGATAATTAACATTTTCTATGCGTACAGTGTGCGTTGTGTTTTTTTAAAAAATTTTATTGTTGGTAGATCATTTTGACTTGGTCATTTAAAAAGTAGCTCGCAAGCCCAAAAAGTGTGGGCACCCCTGGTCTAGACCTGTCCTAGTAACCCAGTACAAGACACTTAGGTACAAACCTGTTGAGCACATTGAGGTACAGTCTGGTGAACATGCCCTTGCCTGGACCCCCTGCGGAAAAAGATCCTCCTCCTCCCATCATCATATTCAATACTGCAAAAGGAATGAAGTCCTCCTCCTACAGTGAGAGAAGATGGGTCAGTTGGGAGGTTTGTTCAAGAACATCAGAAGCTAAGGGAGTTTAAAAACTACATAATAAATATTTATTGATTAAAGATACACTTGTGCAGCTACCTACTACAGCTGAAATGAATTAACAAACCTTGATCTGACTGGTATACATTGAGCCCAGACTACATAGACAGTAAAGCCTGAACTTTGATAAAATAACGTGCTACCTCTAATGGGTGCTCTAAGTATATAGGAAACCTTTGTGGACAGACAGCTTCATGCTAAAAATTGTATTCTTACTGGAAGGCAAATGGCTTGTCATAGGAAAGGATATAGGTTCAATTCCTAGTTCTCATTTTTCATTTCCCAGGTGCGGTGGGGCTGGCCAAGGGAAGGCAAATCGAGTCATCCTCATGCAAAAGTGATATATAATAGCCAGTTTTAAACTACCAGGGCTCTTTCTGTTATGGACCTTAACTGTTACTGCAATGACTAAGCTAGGTTTTCAGGGGAGGGGTGGGAATAAAACTAGGGAAAAACATTTAGCTGATTGTGAACAAAGGTTCATAGGGCTTTCATCTAATAGAGACTGGTTTCAATTGAACTGAAAGCCCAAAAGGAGAAAGAGCTAACTGCCAGGTTTAAAAAAAGTAAAATTACACCATATAGAGCAAGGGTGTCCAACCTGCAGCCCAAGGGCCGCATGTGGCCCCTTGAAGTATTTTGTGCAGTCGAGGGCAATGCAGTGTTTTCCTCTGCTGCCCCCAGGTGTTTACCGTCTTGCCGGCTCCCTCCTCTGTCTTGCTGCAGCGTTTGTGCAGCCCCAGAAACATTTTTTTCGGCCAATGCAGCCCATGGAAGCCAAAAGGTTGGGCACCCCTGATATAGAGCATCCATTTACTTAGTGATCATTCTCCAATACTGGGCTCAAGACATACCATCTCCTGTTGGGTTTCCTCAGTAAAGGGAACAGGAGTAGGGAAGGAATTTTATTTGAGATAGAAATATCCTATACATCATGAATCAAACTGTATACATATCCAAGGGACATAAGGACAGCCATATCACTTATCAACAGAGTTCAACACTCATAACCTTTAAACCCCCTTCCTCCCAAGTTTAATAAAAGTCTTAGTATTCCACCTGTCTAGACCAACAGAGTGGTTCATAATGATAAATCATAAGAAAAAAATGTACAGTATTAATCAAAGAAATATTAGATGCAGGCTACAATAATATTACAGAAAGGATAGGATAAAATCATAAAATTTAAATACAGTTTATAAACAGAGAAAAACAGCTTAAGAAAGAAGTTAAAAAATAAAGTTTTAAGGCCTGACTTAAAAAACTTTCTATAAATTGATCCCAGTCTTAAAGCTTGATGTAAATTATTCCAAACAGTAGGCACTTTAAAAAAAATCCTTGCTGCAGCTCCTTGTACCCTCCACTGCCCCAGGTACAAAAAATTAGGTTGTAAGCCCATTAGAGAAAGTACTATGAATATAATATGTAAATTGATTTGGTTGTACCACAGAAAGACAATATATCAAATACCTTACCCTACTCTTCCACCCCCCTCCCAAAAAAAATGCTCCAAGAAATTGCTTAAAGATGATGATCGACAGAGTGAAGTGATCAATTTGGAGCACAGGGAAATCATGAAACCTGCCAAGTACACTCCTTGATAATATGCCCTTTGCACCATGATCAAGAATCTAACACTTAATTTGTGAGGACATAGGAAATCAATGTCAATCAAAATTAAAAGGGGCATTGCATGATCATATTTACATGCTCAATACAAAGATATAAATTCCACTGGACAGAACTGTAGTCAGAACAGCATTAATCCCTCTGTGATACGCACCAAGAATGAACAGGTTTCCAGTCCAATCATGATATGGGTTAGCTCTGGGATTGGAGTAGGACCTGGACTAACATCAGACATATCTTTATCAATCTGTAACAATGCAAAAGAAGAAATGCTTTATCCAACTATTGGAAAAACTAAAAATTTACAAATTATAGAAAGGGTACCACAGTAGAATTACTGAGGCTGTATTACAGGTAAATGTGCTAGACAAGCCTGCTGCACTTATGAAAATCCCTTGCTCAATTTTAAAGACTGTAATGAAAGGGAATCTGTTCTTCTCAGGTAGCATGTATTGCACATTATCTCTACTCCAGAAAGCAATTCAGTCATTTATTGTATTTTCATCTCATGTCAAGAAAAAGACAGTCCAGTCACAAGAATATGAAGAATCATTTAAGATATGAGTGACATATTTTTGAAAAACAAATTCAGAAAGTTTTATTGACAAGACTAACAAGTGCATAAAAGGGAACCATGATGCCATCAACTTGAGTAGAATTTGCTCTGCTCTAACAATGTAAAAGTTTGGATTTCAGATGGCTGGAACATCTGCAGTATATTGCCTTTGCCGCCGTTTTTATTTTACCTTGATGATTCCACCAGTATACTGTGCCAACGATTTGTCTACATCCCTGGAGTTTCCTGAAGCCCAAACTGGATCTACTCCAACCAAATACTTCCTGGCATACTCTGTGAGCTGCTCATGCTCAATCCCTACACCTGCTAGCACCATCCGGCTGGGTGTGTAATAATTCCGCAAATAAGCATGGAGGACTTTCTGATCAATTTGTTCTATGTTTTCCACAAGGCAGAACCGGGGAAGGCCCACTGTGTTTTCTCTGTATGCAGCCTATGAGAAAGAAGAATAGTCCAATTTAGAACACACCCATAAAAAGCATTATGTATGCTATAATATAGCCATATAAGCCACTAAATAAAAAGAATAGAAATTAGGCATAAAGCCCGATTCCTAACAAACCTAATTGGGAGGAACTTTTATAAGTGTTTACACTTTAAATCAGGGGTACCTAACACGTCGATCGCGATCTACCAGTCGATTACAAAGGCAACCGAGTTGATCATGGAGCCCTGCCTTTCAAAATAAACTCTACCGCGCACAGGAGACTGTGCAACGTAAAAACGAGTGAACCGCGAGCCACAGAATACACTACAGTACAGGTAGTATGGGTAGATCGCAAGTCATTAAAAAAATAGCTGTTAGCCTATCCTCCATCCCCACTCCATCCATCCTCTATCCTCCATCTTTTGTAACTGTTACAAAAGATGAGATCTCAGACTGGCTGTACTATATGTCAATCAAGTGCCAAATGCCACAGAATTGTACTGTGCCATACATGTTCATGCTGTTATGCAAAGTAAACAATATATATTTTAAATATAAAGTACACTCGGTATATATAAATAAATATATGTGCAGCATTTTTATTGTTGGTAGATCATTTTAACTTGGTCATTTTAAAAATAGCTCGAAAGCCAAAAAGTGTGGGCACCCCTGCTTTAGATAAACAAGTTCAAATCATCAAGCTAGTAGAATGCTAAAAATACCTCATCTGAAATTGAAATCTAAAACACAAGAGCTGTTGCACAAGACAGAAACATCAAGCTTCCTTCTCACTGAAGAAGCAGCAGATCAAAATTTCACCTATTCCCCTTTTCAGATATTAACATTTGTATTTTCTCTATAATTTTAAGAACCATAGCTATATGAAATGGTGTCATTAGTTCTAAAGAGGACATAAGCTGTAAACATCAATAAGTCATTGAGCAGTTACACAAACAAATCCCAGGTTTCATCTCCATACTGTACACTGATTTAATCATGCCTATGGGTCATTTCATGTTAAGTAGTCTAATTTTGATGAAATTTTGAATGCTGAATCTCGCATGACTCTAACTTTAGTAAAGTTTAAGATCTGAAAAGGAATACTTGAGGAGATATAGTTCTTTGTTTGATACCATACCACAACTATGTACAATATCCCTGCACAATTTTGGCAACTTTGAGTCAAAATATTTCCTTGGTTATATAAGCTAAACAAATGAAACTTGACGATTTTATACAACTTTTTACAATCTATACAATAGAACTAATGTGAATTCCAGTGCAATAGGGATGGTATGCTGAACCATAGGATTATCCATCTGTGCTCGTGACCCTCATCTGGGGCAGCCTCCTTGGAGCGGCTGGGGCACGGGCAGTGTGTCTGGGAGGGAATGCATGGATGGGAGAACATCTCAGGGGAGGAGATATAGGCATCCTGGCCAAGTCTCTTCCCTGAAGAAGCCCTTTCTGGAAACGTCAAATCGCTCCTCCTACACTTACTTGCTCCACTTCATCACTTCATCATGCTTCTATTCCTCTCTCTCCTCTCTTCTACCTTCCAAAGTATTTAGATCAATGCTGTCTTATTAAAATGTTTATTTTATTTTTATTTTTCCTCTAACTCTACTTTTCACTTCTCTATTACCCTCCAGGTACTTTAGTTAGATTGTGAGCCTTCGGGACAGTAAGGGAATTTTTCAAGTACCTTTCTTATTTCTAATCTTAATGTATATTTTCTGTAAACTGCTTAGAACCTAACGGATGTAGCGGTATATAAGAAATAAATTACATTACATTACATTACATTACATACAGCAGATGTCTATCACAGCTTTTCAACTCCTCCATGGTCTCTGCTGCCCCCTTCAGTTCTTCCTTCTACTCAGTTTATTTATTATTTTACTATATCTTTTTTGGCTTTTTGGCTTGTTTGCGGATTTTTTTCGCAACTTCAAGAGACTGCTTGGAGAAGAGCAGACGTTAAGTCTGCAGCTGCCAGATATATCCTTTGAGGACCTGTACAGCTAGCCTGCTGAGGATTTATGGAACTCAGGGTTCCGGGCCCTCAGCACTTGCTCACTTCCTTGACTTAGTCAGGAGCTTGAGCGCAGGCTGTTAGGAATCAACAGCAGTCCTTCAGGGCGCTCAGGGTGCCAGCTGCAACTTCGCACCCCTCCCCCCAAACACACACCTTTTCTACATGCAGCTTGGGAGGTAGAGGATCAGTCTGACTGGCAGCTCAAATATCTCAGTGTGGTAGCTGATCAGCAGCTTGAGGCAGAAAAACCCTCCAGATCCAGCTACATGATTATAAAAAATAAAATTGTGGAACATGTAGACAAACATGATTTAATGAGACGGAGTCAGCATGGGTTCAACCGAGGGAGATCTTGCTTCACAAATTTGCTTGACTTCTTTGAAGGTGTGAAAAACCATGTGGATAAAGGTGAACCGGTTGATATATTGTATCTAGATTTTCAGAAAGCTTTTGATAAAGTACCTCAAAAGAGGCTCCTGAGAAAATTAAAGAGTCATGGAATACGTGGCAAAGTTCGGTTTTGGATTAGGAATTGGTTATCAGATAGAAAACAGAGGGTAGGGTCATTTTTCTCAATGGAGGAGAGTAAACAGTGGAGTGCTGCAGGGGTCTGTACTGGGACCGGTGTTATTTAACTTATTTATAAATGATCTGGAAATTGGAACAATGAGTGAGGTGATTAAATTTGCAGATGACACTAAACTGTTCAAAGTTGTTAAAATGTATGCGGATTGTGAAAAAGTGCAGACGGGCCTTAGGAAATGGCGTCCAAATGGCAGATGAAATTTAATGTGGACAAATGCAAAGTGATGCACATTGGGAAGAATAACTGGATGCTAGGGTCCACCTTGGGGGTTAGCTCTCAAGAAAAGGATCTGGGTATCATTGTAGACAATACGATTAAACCTTCCGCCCAATATGTGGCGGCAGCCAAAAAAACAAACAGGATGCTGGGAATTATTAAAAAAGGTTAACAAGACTAAGAATGATCGCTCCATGGTGCGACCTCATTTGGAGTATTGCGTTTAATTCTGGTCTCCTTACCTCAAGAAAGATATAGTGGCACTAGAAAAGGTTCAAAGAAGAGCGACCAAGATGGTAAAGGGAATGGAACTCCTCTCATATGAGGAAAGACTAAAACAGTTAGGGCTCTCCAGCTTGGAAAAGAGATGGCTGAGGGGAGATATGATTGAAGTTTACAAAATCCTGAGTGGAGTAGAACGGGTACAAGTGGATCGATTTTTCACTCCGTCAAAAATTACAAAGACTAGGGGACACTCGAAGTTACAGGGAAATTTTTTTTCACTCAGTTAAACTCTGGAACACGTTGCCAGAGGATGTGGTAAGAGCAGATAGCGTAGCTGGTTTTAAGAAAGGTTTGGACAAGTTCCTGGAGGAAAAATCCATAGTCTGTTATTGAGAAAGACATGGGGGAAAGACTGCTTGCCCTGTATTGGTAGCATGGAATATTGCTACTCCTTGGGTTTTGGCCAGGTACTAGTGACCTGGATTGGCCACCGTGAGAATGGGCTACTGGGCTTCATTGACCAATGGTCTGATCCAGGAAGGCTATTCTTATGTTCTTACACTTTAAAGGAACTAAAACAGGCAGCAGCAGCATCATTTCCCCATTCAAAAAAATCACAAAATTTAAAATAAAATTGTAAAGTAATGAGATTAGCTTATAAATTGAAATTATATATTTGAGAACAGTCATGACACAAAATAACAAAAATTTTTTTTACAGGGCTTAACTTCATTACTACAAGAGCCACAGAAGGCTAAACTGAAAAATTTTAGCGTGTCCATTTTTTCAGTCCACTTTGAGGCTTTTTACATACGACAGTTTAAAAAAACTGAAAATCCACATTAATTCCATTGAATAGATCGTAAAATGTTGTATAAGTTTGCCAAGCTTTATTTGTTTTGCTTATATAACCAAGGAAATATTTTGACTCAAAGTTGCCAAAATTGTGCAGGGATATTCTACATGGTCATGGTATGGTATCAAAGAACTGTATCTCCACAGTATTCCACTGGCGAATCTTAAACTTTACCGAAGTTAATTTGACTCATGTAAGATTTAACATACAAAGTTTCATCAAAATCCACAATGGTGAAGTGGGGAGCCCTATACCATTTGACACATATCTAATGTTTTTATTGACTTGTCATAGCCTTCCTTTTAATCTCCACTTAATCTAGCATAGGTCTTTCTTTAATCTACATCTAAGAAAAATAAAGACAATCTAACAAGACATTAAGCCAGGATGAAATCTAGTTTTGCAAGGTGATTAGGTTACTTTTACCGCATGAATCATCTCTGTAAGCAGTGGCTCTGGGTCTGGTCTCATGTTCAGATCTTCCAGCTCAAATTTTACAGCCATGCGTGTCATTTCCATTTCTTCTTCTGTATCAAAAATGAAATCAGGCAGACTGAATAGAGGAGTAACCTAATTTAGTGTAGCAGCCTAAGAACAGGAGAAACTGGATTCAATTCCACAGCAGCTCCCTGTGACTCTATGCAAGTCACTTAACCAGCCATTTCCCCAAGTTCAAAATAACAAACGATTAGGTTCTTTCCTTTGCTAATCTTCTTTCTTGTAAATCCACACTTTATTCTGGGACCAGTGTGTTATTCCCCCTCTACCTGCCAGGACTTTGTAGGAAGCCTCAAACTTCAGTGGCTTAAACCCTTCCCCCCTCTTACCTCATCACTGTCCATGTGAACATCAGTTAGTCTTAAAGCAGCCAGGAAGTTTTGTAAAGGATAAGAACAAGAGAGAAGGGGAACAGGAACACCTCCCAACAAATAAGTCAAGTCTGCTCATATCAACAAATGCAACAATGAAAATGAGAGAACCCTCCCGACCTCGATATGCCTCCAATCCCTCTGACTTCGCCCTCCTTACCAAGCCACTTATGGCCTCTCTTACTCAATCTCTGTTTTTATCTAATTGCCCTGCCTTTGTCAGGCCTCCATAGTATATGCCTTTTCACTGCCATATATTTAACATCGCTGTAAATGTAACAACGCTGTAATATGTTACATCGCTGTAAATGTACAGTCTTTTCTATTGTTAACCGCATTGAACTTCCATGGTATTGCGGTATACAAGAATAAAGTTATTATTATTATTATAAAACAGAAACCTGAACAACAAAACTGCTACAAGGAGACACAGCCTGCACTGTCATGGAGACGCCTAAACTAGGGACCCCCCAAAACTAAGTGCTAAACCCATTCTGATGGCATTCTTATAAAGGTTGATCAAAAAATAGAAATTCAGCTTACCAGTACATGTAAAGGCAGACAATCGGCAAATCAGCAAGGTATAGGGCAGGTACCTGGAATAAAGTAGATTTACGAGAAAGAAGATTAGCAAAGGTATCTTTTGTTCTTGTACAATCCCACTTTATTCCGGGACTAGTGGGACATAACCGAGCAGTCCTGAAAATTCAGGGTGGGACAGGATGAGCCCACTGCCAAAATAGAGGCACCAAAAGCCGCATCCTATTTGGCCACTACATCAATCCTGTAAAATTTGGTAAATGTATGCAAGGAGGACCAGGTAGCAGCCCTGCAAATCTTGGCCAGAGAAACAGCAGACGACTCTGCCCAAGAGGATGAAACACCTCTGGTAGAATAAGCCCACACCATGAGGGGGGGGGGGGCTTCTTTCTGGCCATCATGTAAGCCGCGGAGATGGACATACAGATCCACCTAGAAATGATGGCCTTAGAAACTGGCCTACCCTTGCGGGCAAGACTTGCCAGAACAAACAGGTGGTCAGAGAGGTGAAACTTGTTGGTGACCTCCAGGTACAACAAGATCCTGCACTCATCCAAGGACCAGAAGACAAGAAGAGAAGCTGAGCCTCCATGCTCAGAGAGGAATTCCTTGTGCCCCCCTGCCAATTGACATAAACCTCCGCTGTGGCACTGTCCAAGAGGATGTGGACGACTCGATGATAGAGACAACTCTGAAAGTGGAGAAGAGCCAACCAAATTGCCCAAAGCTCCAAGTGACTGATGTACCACTTGCACTCTGAGGGCACCCACTGGTCCTGAACATAGACGGTCATACACACTGCTCCCCAGCCTTTGAGACACGTATCCATAGCCAGAATCACCCAATCCGAGATTCGGAGTGCAATTTTAGCGTATCATTGAAGAATGGTGTTCCGCGCATGGCATGGTTCCCGTTCACGCCTCTTTGCTTCACATGTTGGAGATTTTGCAGGATGGCCTGAACAGGGGCCATGCCTGGTTGTCCCTCCTGGTTCAGCTTGCGGCTTTGTCTGCTTTTCGCGGTGTGCTGCATGGTCAGCGTTTGACCTCTTCCCTGGATGTGATTCGTTGTTTGAGGGTGGCCACCGGTGCAGCTTTCAGTTCTGGCCTTGGATCTCAATCTGGTACTGTCCGTGCTCGTGCGCTCTTCTTTCAAGCCTCTGGGATCCTGCACGTTGAAGGACCTTACTCTTAAGGCATGTTTCCAAACTGCAGGCTTTCTCTTGTAGACCTCCTTTCCTGGAGTTTGCTAGGGAGCGGGTCGGGCTGCAGCCGGATCCTTCTTTTCTGCCGAAGGTGGTTTTGCCTTTTCATGTCAACCAGTCAGTGGTCCTACCAGTCTTGGGTAATCAGGAGGGCTCTTTGGAACAGAGACAGTTGCGCAAGTTGGATGTCTGTCGGGTCCTAAGCTCTTATGTTCAGTGGACCCAGGAGTTCCGGAAATCAGATCGTCTTTTTGTCCTGTTAGCGGGTCCTCGTAAGGGGAAGGTGCTTCCAAGTCTACCATTGCGCATTGGATCAAGGAGACTATCACTTCTGCATATCTTCTTCAAAAGAAGTCGGTTCCAGAATTCCTCATAGTTACTGGGATCCAGCTGCTTCTTGGGCTGAGTTTTCCCTAGTGCCTTCGGTAGGTCTCTGTAAAGCAGACTTTCAAAATGTCATACAAAGCACCAGCCATATAATTCATTCCCGAGATTATAAAATCCAAGTCTCGAAGCACCATAGTGTCAGGATTATGGAGCAGCTTGGAATGGCATGCCCAAGCCACAAAGAGGCCAACACCAGTGACCGCCAAATCAAACAGACGCTTAAGGACAAATCCACATTGGGGAGAGAAGTACACTTAGTGACCTGCGCCACTGAGGAATCCACTTTCGAGGAAACAAAGCAGTTGTTAAAGGGCATCCGCCAGGGAATAAAGCCATGCCACAGCATGAGCACAGCACAAGGGACCATCAGGAGTCTCTTTAATGTCCATAAGAATCCAAACTATCCAAGCTATCAGCTGATACTCACAGAAACATGTGCTGACAGGAAAACACTGCAGACAGAGCTGAAACAGCTCACAGAGAGATCCTCTGCCTCAACGAATGCAAGAAAGTTTTTCTTCACCCAAAGGGTCGTGGACACTTGGAATGCGCTACCGGAGGAAGTGATCAGGCAGAGTACGGTACAAGGATTCAAACAGAGACTGGACGGATTCCTGAAGGATAAAGGGATCATGGGATATTGAGAAAGCTAACCAGAAAATAAGTATAGAAACCCAGGTCGTGCATGTGCAAGACCGGAGGGCTAGGAAGGGAAACCAAGGCGGCATGGGGGCCCCTTCTGGTGAATTAGACAGGTCGTGACCTGTTTGGGCCGCCGCGGGAGCGCACTGCTGGGCAGGATGGACCTGTGGTCTGACCCGGCGGAGGCACTGCTTATGTTCTTATGTTCTTAACTTGCTGGAAAGCTGAACTTTGAATCTTCTGACTGCCCCACCTGCCTGACGTTTATGATCGGTCATCTCTATCACCCTTGGATACACTGCTGTGCTGGCGAAGAAACGCAGTCTTGCTCCGATCCCGGGTGCGCCTCCACAGAACCACACAGTCTGCACTCAACCCAATAGCAGATGAAACTGCACTCGAACCCACTAGCAGAAAGGTCCCTGAGCCCTGATATGACATGCAGACTGTCTAGAGGGCTTACTGAAGAGCAGGGAACCCTCTAGAAGTAGACTTTTTCTAAAGGGCTGCAATCTCCCGCAGTAAGAGCTGTCCCTACACAGCACGAGGGTGAAACCACAAACGCAAAGACTGAAATTACACGAAATAAAACATGAGCAGAAATGACAAACTCCTATAGCTTAGCTTGTAGGAAGAAAGACTGATGTTCGCAGGGACAGTGATGAGGTAAGGGGGGGGGTTTAAGCCTCTGAAATTTGAGGCTTCCTACAAAGTCCTGGCAGTTGGAGGGAAATAACACACTGCTCCCGAAATAAAGTGGGTTTGTACAAGAAGTACCTGTATATAATATGTAAATTGCTTTGACTGTGTAACAACAGAAAGACAGTATACTTCTTCCTCTGAATCTGCGGTTTCAGTATCCGCGGATTTGGTTATTCGCGATTAAAAAAAAAACCAAACAAACAAAAAAAAAAAAGCAAAAAAACTGCATTCCGGACCTTCCCTGCCTTCCTCCCAGCACCCCGGACCTTATCTGGTGGTCTAGCGGGCTTTCGGGGCAGGAGCGATCTTCCTACGCTCCTGCCCCATGCAGATCACTCATAGGAAATGGTTGCCATGAGCTCCCGTCATAGTCTCGAGAGACTACAGGAGCTCATGGCAGCCTATTCCTATGAGTGATCTGCACGGGAGGGAGGCAGTGGTGGGTCAGTGCCGGCCAAAAAGTTATTTGCAAATTTTCAACATTCGTGGTCCGGCTCTGCCCCTATCCCCCGCGAATACTGAGGGAGAAATGTATATCAAACCACATTCCCCTTCCCTGATCACTTATCAGAAACCCAGGCATAGCAACCGATATTGTTTGAACATGTTGTCGTTAAGTCAAAAGATGTCCTATACTTGAGTTCTAATCCTGGCTCTGTCACATGCTTTGTGTAACTTTGGGCACACCACTTGATATATAGTTTAGCTAATTATAATTGACCCTATTCCCTAGTGTTAAGGCTCATTCCCTTTCACCGTCTTTGTAGTTGTGTGAAAAAATTAAATAGAAACACAGAAACATGATGGCAGATAAAGGCCAAATGGCCCATCCAGTCTGTTCTTCTGCAGTAACCATTATCTCTCTAAGTGATCCCACATGCCTATCCCAGGGAGAGACAGTGAAAAATATTACCTGATAGCCTTGGATGCAGAACAACTTCTGCCAGTAAATTGACAACAGTGTCTAGACCTTTAGCATTGGCAGATACAGCATACATTGTGGTATCCCTACAACACAAGTAGGGATTCTTTCAAACTCAAGCTTAAGATTTAAAATTAACACTCAAAAGGAATAAAATTAATCACAATAATTCCGTTCCTCAGTTAAGTCACTCTTAGCGTTATCCTTCTCTTCCACTACCAATTCCAGACTTCGTTCTTTTCATCTAGCTGCCCCCTATGCCTGGAATAAATTACCCGAGTTTGTCCGTCAAGCACCTTCCCTTGTTTAAAAGGAGACTGAAAACCCACCTGTTTGATATAGCTTTCAATCCTTAACCCTACTCCTCTGCCCTCCAACCCAGCCCGCTGATTAACCGTTCCCCTTAACTGTATCCATGACATCCTGTTTGTCTGTCTTGGCTGTTTAGATTGTAAATTCTTTTGAGCAGAGACTGTTTTATTATTCTTTGTGACTCTGTGTGTGTCTGGTAGCGCTAAAGAGATAATTAGTAGTAGTAGTAATAAAAATTAGCAAAGTTCCTTAGAATGTTTTAGTACACATATTTAAATCACATACTGCAGCAGTATACCAAAACTGCTGTATTATTTAATATTTTTTATTTACCTTTCTCTCAGAATTGTTCAATGGAGAGGCTAAGGGCTCCTTTTACTAAGCTGCGGTAGCATTTTTAGCGTGCGCTAACTCCCGCGCTATGCGGAAAAACTAATGCCAGCTCTATGGAGGCATTAGTGTCTAGCGTGTGTGGCATTGTAGCGCACGCTAAAACCGCTAGCACAGCTTAGTAAAAGGAGCCCCAAGTCTTTTCTAACTTTTTGTGTGTTCTGGAGAAAACATATCTGTGTTTGAAATATTTCATTTTATCTCAACTTACCCCCCTCCCCCTTTTAATAAGCCATGATAAAGATTTCTATCGTGGTCTGGAGTGTTAAATGCTCTGATGCTCATAGAATTCCTACAAGCATTGGAGCATTTAGCGCTCTGGGGCTTGGTAGAAACCTCTATCAAGGTTTAGAAAAAGAGGGCCTAAATGTACCACTATAAAAGCCAGAAATCAAGAGTTTAATTAAACAGTTACCTGGAAGACTGACAATCACAGATGCCTCCATGATTTTCTAATGTGAGAAGAATTTCATCTTTACTGCCAAACTGGGCTGTTGACTAGCATAAAAAAAATCTAATTAATCTACAACTTATTATGCCATATGATTTTAGGTATAAAAAAAAAAAGGAGGGGGAAATATGCACAGTGAAACCAACTGAAAGTTTTAAGGTCAAAAAACAATCACACTTTGGGTTTGAATTAGGGTGTTCAACTCAAATATATAAGACAAAGTACAAGATGTTGGTTTTCAAATAATAAAGAGTTTTATTATAATCTTTTGATTTAAATGTAATCATTGCTTTTAATCCTAAAAGATAATCTACAGTTCACATTTTGAGCACAATTTTAAGCTTTTTAATCAGAAAAAATGGCTTATGTGTAAACTGTCCCTTTTTGCCTGGCTAAAGGTATACCTGAACTTTCAAAATGCAGTTTAAGATGAGCTAAAGAGAGGTAAGAGAAGCATTCCTTTACCTATGTAATGGGATGGGGCAGCAGACTAGCAGCAAAACATGTGGAAGGAAGAGGATGGGAACTATAGGCCGGTTAAGTGTAATTTCTGTGGTAAGTAAAGAGGCCATATGATAGAGACATTTGAATACCTTTGTGGCATAAATGCACAGGAGGCGAGTTTCAAATGAAAGGGAGTTCTGGAATGAGGGGATATAGGATGACGGTGAAAGAGGACAGACTTAGAAGTAATCTGAGGAAATTCTTCTACATGAAAGGGTGGTGAATCTGTAGAACAGTCTTGTGCAGGTAGAAGAGACAAAAATTATATTTGATTAAAGAAAGCTTGGAACAAGTACATAGGATCTCTAAGAGAGAAAAAGGGAGAGTAGATGGCATGGATGGGCAGACTGGATAGGCAATATAGTCTTTATCTGTCTTAATGTTTCTATGAATAGATTTGACATTTTTTGATATACATGTGTTATTTTACTCTCTGCTACCAACTTGAATATAGGTGCCCAGTACACAGGCACTATTACGAGTAGCATACAAACTTGGTAGCTGCTAATTTTCAAATAGGAAGCAAATATTATTGCTGAGGATACTTTTAGCCTTTTCTGATAACTTTTCATATAAAGCAAATAATGCAGGCTCTTCAAAATTGTATGCACCATTTCCTCCCCTCACAAGACATTCTACCCGCTCTTACCTAACATAGTAACATAGTAGATGACGGCAGATAAAGACCCGAATTGTCCATCCAGTCTGCCCAACCTGATTCAATTAAAAAATTTTTTAATTTTTTCTTCTTAGCTAATTCTGGGAAAGAATCCAAAGCTCTACCCAGTAAAGCACAGTTACTTACCGTAACAGGTGTTATCCAGGGACAGCAGGCATATATTCTCACATGTGGGTGACGTCATCTACGGAGCCCCGATGCGGAAGCATTTTCAAGCAAACTTGATTGAAGATTTAAGTTTGCTCTGCTGCTCCACGCATGCATGCCTTCCTGCTCCACTAGGGGGTGCATCCCCTCGTGGTCTCCAGTTCATTTAACTAGCAAAGAAGCCAACTTCGGGGAGGTGGGCGGGTTGTGAGAATATATGCCTGCTGTCCCTGGATAACACCTGTTACGGTAAGTAACTGTGCTTTATCCCAGGACAAGCAGGCATGATATTCTCACATGTGGGTGACCTCCAAGCTAACTGAAAAGGGATGGAGGGAAGTTGGCAATTTAAGCAAATAGATTTCGTAAAACCGATTGGCCGAACCAGCCAACGCTCCTGGACAGTGAGTCCAGACAGTAGTGGGAGGTGAAGGTATGAACCGAAGACCACGTGGCAGCCTTGCAGATTTCTTCAATAGGTGTGGACCTGAGGAATGCTACGGAGGCTGCCATCGCTCGGACCTTGTGTCCCGTTACTCGACCATGCAGCGCGAGACCAGCCTGAGCGTAGCAAAAGGAGATGCAATCGGCCAACCAGTTGGACAAGGTGTGTTTGGAAACTGGGTGACCTAACCGGTTTGGGTCGAAGGACAAAAACAGTTGTGGGACTTTCCGGTGTGACTGAGTGCGTTGGAGGTAAAAGGCCAACGCTCTCTTGCAGTCAAGAGTGTGGAGCGCCACTTCTCCGGGGTGAGAGTGGGGCTTGGGAAAAAACACAGGTAAGACAATGGACTGATTGAGATGAAAATCAGACACTACTTTAGGCAAGAACTTTGGATGGGTGCGGAGTACCACCTTGTCGTGATGGAATACCGTGAAGGGTGGGTCTGCTACCAGAGTTTGTAACTCACTAACCCGCCGGGCAGAAGTGAGCGCGAGCAGGAAAATCACCTTCCAAGTGAGGAATTTTGGATGGCATTTGTCTAGGGGCTCAAATGGAGGTTTCATTAGTTGAGCCAGAACCACGTTAAGGTCCCAAACCACCGGGGGAGGTTTGAGAGGAGGGTGGACGTTCAGAAGACCCTTCATGAAGCGAGAGACTAAGGGATGGAGCGAGAGGGCTTTCCCTTCCAGGGGCTGATGAAAGGCCGCAATCGCACTGAGGTGTACTCGAATGGAGTTGGTCTTTAGGCCGGAATGAGATAATTGAAGTAAATAGTCAAGGACCAGAGGGACGGGGACCGACACCGGGTCCTGGCTGTGGGAGGAGCACCAGGTTGAGAATCTGGTCCACTTTTGGGAGTAGCAGGTTATCGTCGAAGTCTTTCTAGAGGCCTCCAATATCTCCTTGACTGATTGAGACACGGGAAGAGCAGTCAGGGGGAGAGAAACCAAGCATTCAGATGAAGAGATTGAAGATTGGGATGTAACAGCGAACCCTGACCCTGTGATAGTAGAGAGGGAAACAGAGGCAGAGGCAGTGGATCTCTGACACTGAGTTGAAGTAGAAGGGAAAACCACGGCTGACGTGGCCAGCAAGGGGCAAACAGGATCAGGGTGGCTTGTACTGTTTTCAGGTGGACAAGCGTCCGCAGTATCAGAGGAAACGGCGGGAACGCGTACAGGAACCTTCCCTACCAGTCGAGGAGGAAGGCGTCGGCCTCGAGCCGGTCCGGGGAGTACATCCGGGAGCAGAAGAGAGGCAGCTTGTGGTTGTGGGGGGATGCGAATAGATCTATTTGAGGCGTCCCCCACTTTTCGAACACCTGTCGTAGGATCTGAGAGTGCAATGACCATTCGTGTGGCTGGAGGAGGCGGCTGAGTCTGTCCGCCAGACAATTTTGTTCTCCTTGTATGTACACCGCTCGAAGGAAGGTGTTGTTGGAGATTGCCCATTTCCAGAGGCGCAGGGCTTCCCGGCAAAGGGACCAAGACCCTGTTCCCCCTTGTTTGTTTAAGTAGTACATTGCTACCTGGTTGTCGGTTCGGATGAGAACCACTCGGTCGTGGAGCAGATGTTGAAAAGCTACAGCTGCGAGATAGATGGCCCGAAGCTCTAGCACGTTGATGTGGCAGCGACGGTCCTCTGCTAACCACATCCCTTGAGTGCGTAGGCCGTCCAGATGGGCTCCCCAAGCGTACTCCGACGAGTCCGTGGTGAGTACCTTGCTGTGGGGTGGGGTGAGGAAGAGCAAACCTTTGGAAAGATTTGAAGAGTCGGCCCACCAGCGGAGCGATCGTTGCAAGGAAGGCGTCACTGTCACGGGGCGGTCGATCGGGTCCCGGTCTTGACGCCATTGAGAGGCCAGGGTCCATTGAGGAATTATGGAGGCAGGCGAAGGGTGTGACATGGACGGTGGAGGCCATATGGCCCAAAAGAGTCATCATCTGCCGAGCTGATACCGAGGTCAGCAGGGAAATCCTTCGACTCAGACTTACTAAAGCCTCTAGACGCGGAGGGGGGAGGAAGGAACGGAGGCGAACCGTGTCCAGCGTGGCCCCGATGAACTGTAGGGACTGGGAGGGGCGTAGTTGGGATTTTGGGAAGTTTATCTCGAACCCCAGACTCTGTAGGTAGATAATAGTCTGTTGGGTCGCTGAGATAACCCCTTCCCTGGACGGGGCTTTGATCAGCCAGTCGTCCAGGTAGGGGAATACCTGAAGGCCCTGGGAGCGTAAGGTAGCTGCGACCACCACGAGGCACTTGGTGAAGACCCGAGGTGACGATGCTAGGCCGAAGGGGAGGACACGGTATTGTAGGTGCCAGTCCCCTACCTGAAAACGCAAGAACTTGCGGTGAGCGGGGTGCACTGGGACATGTGTGTACGCTTCCTTCAGATCGAGGGAGCAGAGCCAGTCGCCCTCGTCGATCAGGGGGTAGAGGGTCGGTAGGGAAAGCATCCGAAATTTTTCCCGTACCAGAAATTTGTTGAGGCGTCTCAAGTCTAGTATTGGGCGTAGGTCTCCCGTTTTTTTCGGTACCAGGAAGTAACGGGAGTAGAAGCCCTTCCCCCGTTGGCCAGGGGGAACCTCCTCCACTGCTCTCAGGCGAAGCAGGTCTCGAGCTTCAGAGAGGAGTAGGGGTAGCTGCGTCCGGTTGGGAGGGCAATTCCTTGGGGGGTTGTCCGGAGGAATGGCCCAAAAGTTGAGAGAGTATCCTGATGAGATCACGCCAAGGACCCATGCGTCTGACGTGACTTGTTCCCAGCGAGGGTAGAAGGCTTTGAGGCGACCCCCGATGGGAAGGAGGCCTGGGACTATGGCGGAGGGGGCCCGCCCCCTTCCGCGTATCCCGTCAAAAGGATGGGGATGGTTTGGTAGTCGCAGGCGGTTAGGACTTGGGCAGAGCCCGATGGTGGGCTTGCGGGCGCCTGGGTGGAGGCCGCGAGAATGCAGGAGTGGATTTTTGTGGGTAGCGGTGCGGAGGGGCCCTATAAGGCCTGGACGCGGGCGGTTTAGGCTTTTGCCGGACGAGGGAGGCAAACGAGCGTTCGTGTTCGGAGAGGCGTTTTGTAGCCGCCTCGATAGTGTCATCGAACAGTTCTTTTCCCACGCAGGGGAGGTTAGCCAACCGGTCCTGTAAGTTGGGGTCCATGTCGACTAGGCGTAGCCAAGCTAGTCGGCGCATGGCGATAGCAAAGGCTGCCTCTCTGGAGGAGAGTTCGAAACCATCGTAGGCCGCGTGGAATAGATGGAGGTGTAGGTTGGAGAGGGATTCCAAGAGCAGGCTAAACGCTCCTTGGCGGGAGCCCGGTAGGTCAGTCTCAAAGGCTCTCAGTAGTCCAATGAGGTGTTTGAGGTAGGATGTGAAGGTGAAAGTGTAGCTTTGCACCCTAGAGGCCATCATCGCATTTTGATATAGTCTCCTGCCGAACTTGTCTAGGGTTCGGCCTTCTCGGCCTGGGGGGACCGCCGCTGAGACCAGGGAGGGGTGAGCCTTTTTTAAGGAGGATTCTACTAACAGCGACTGGTGGGAGAGCTGTGGTTGTTCAAATCCCGGAAAGGGTACTGTACGGTACTTGGCCTCCATTTTGGAGGGCACGGCTGTGACCATATAGGGGGTCTCCAGGTTCCTGAAGAGAGCCTATTGGAGTATCGGGTTAGGCGGTAAGCGAAGGGACTCTCTGGGCAGTGATGGCATATCCAGTTCCGCTAGGTACTCTTTAGAGTATCTGGAGTCGGACTGGAGGTCTAAATTCAAAGCATGGCCCATGTCCTGGACAAAGCGTGAGAAGGATGGGCGGGATGTTCCCGAGGCCCCGTGCGGGGTCGGTGAACGAGACCTCCGTCGGGTGGAGAAGGAAGGGGAGGCTTCCCTCGAGTATCGAGGTTCCTGCTCCGATCCAAGCTCTGAGACCGGGGACGCACTGTGAAAGTGTTCCGGGGTCGTGGATCTCCGACGTCTCGAGGAGCCCCTCGGAGACGACGCCGGGGTTTGGGGTACCGACCGATGTCGAATCGGTGACCTCGACCCGGACTCTGTCGGTGAAAGCCCGATACCTTGGATCGGCGCCCCGGATGCACGGGTTGGAGAGTGATAACTCTGCCACTCTCAGCGGTCCCGTACGAGGTGTAGGTGAACGGCCTCGTAGAGTGGGGGAACCCCGGGCCTTCTTGGAGGTGCGGCGGTTCGAGGTTTCTGTTGTTTTAGCATGACGTTTTGCCCCGCGGCGGTCTGTGGAGGGAGAGCGCCTCGGGCGCCTCGGCGAGGAGTCCGAGGAGGATGGGATGCGGCGAAGCTTGCGCACTTTTCCCCGAGTTGGCTCGACGTGAGGCTCAGGCTGGTCTGGCACATGCGGGGTCGAGGTCGAGGCCGGTTGTAGCTGGGCCATTGCAGCGGACAGCTCCAACGAGATCATCGCTCGGAGTAGGTCCTGAAAGACGGGCACGGACAGCATCGAAGGCATGTCCACTGCCTCGGTGCACTCCACCGGGGGCGACCTCGTATCAGAGTATTCCCGTGTGGTGGAGGCACGGCCCGAAGGCTTGGAGGGCTTCGCCGGGGCTGTAAGCATGGGGCTTCCGCCATGCGTCGCCGGTGTCCCCGAGGCTGGTTTCTTCGCTGGTACAGAACCTGAAGAGGGAAGAGGGGACTTACCCGGAGCCGAGGCTTTCTGTTGTCCCGAGGACTTTGGATTCGAGTCTCGAGGCGATGCCGAGGTATTCGGGGCCGAGGTCAAGGCCGGGGCCGACCTCGAGGCCGAGGTAGAGGGTTGGTCTGGGGCTAAAAGATCCGCCATGCGGGTTTTTCTTCGACGGAGGGCCCGGTTCTGGAAAGTAGCGCACTGGGGGCAGGAGTCGGTTGGATGAGCGGCCCCCAGGCAGAGGATGCACCGGCGATGCGGGTCTGTGATGGAAAGAAGCCGCTCGCTCCGGGTGCACTTTTTAAAGCCGGTCAAAGGCCGGGACATAGAATCAAAAGTGGCCGCGGCTCGAGTAGCCACGCGGCCACGGGGACCCGGAAGCCTCCGGGTCGGTCAAAAACGAAGCAGGAATCAAGTTGAAAAAGAAAATTTCGCGCACAGCGACTTAATCGAGAAAAAACAAGAAAAAATCGCGGTGCTAGAAGGCAGTTGGGGCAGAGCCTGAAAAAACACGACTTCTAGGCTCAGCGGAAAATTTTGAACTGGAGACCACAAGGGGATGCACCCCCTAGTGGAGCAGGAAGGCACGCATGCGTGGAGCAGCAGAGCAAACTTAAATCTTCAATCAAGTTTGCTTGAAAATGCTTCCGCATCGGGGCTCCGTAGATGACGTCACCCACATGTGAGAATATCATGCCTGCTTGTCCTGGAATAATAATAATAATAATAATTTTATTTCTTATATACTGCTATACCCTAAGTTCGAAGCGGTTTACAAAGAGGGTCGTGCCGAGAGAAGGTGCAGTGCTGGGTTCCAACTGCCAAAACCTACTCCAGCCCATCTATACCCTCCTAGCCACTGAAGCCCTCTCCAGCCCATCCTACCCCAAACGGCCATATACAGACACAGACCGTGCAAGTCTGCCCAGTACTGGCCTTAGTTCAATATTTAATATTATTTTTTGATTCTAGATCCTCTGTGTTCATACCATGCTTCTTTGAACTCAATCACCATTTTCCTCTCCACCACCTCTCTCGGGAGTGCATTCCAGGCATCTACCACCCTCTCCGTAAAGTAGAATTTCCTAAAATTGCTCTTGAATATACCACCCCTCAACCTCTAATTATGTCCTATGGTTTTACCATTTTCCTTTCTCTGGAAAAGATTTTGTTCTACGTTAATACCCTTCAAGAATTTGAATGTCTGAATCATATCTCCCTTGTCCTTCCTTTCCTCTAGGGATTTAACATCCCCTGTGAGAATTTAGCCATCATAGTAATCAATTATCAGAAGCATCAAGAAAAGGATACTTACTGAAAAAGCTAGTTTTTCCAAAAAATGTGAAATTCCACTAAGATATTTTGCTTCATGTCTTGAGCCTGAATTTATAAGAACTGTAAGAAAGCAAATGATTAATGGCAAATTGTTCTACTATATAAGGATACTACAATGAGACAGAATACTGTTTTTGTTGAAAACTGTCCATTGTGGTCAATTGTCTTTCTCTAAAAAGAAAAGCCCACAAAAAAATTAAACTGCAAAAATTATATATATATATATATATATATATATATATATATATATATACAGGATGATAGGGTAACCTGTTATGCTTTCTAAATTACTTCTCTATTATCACTTCATTTACACAAAACCTTAGTAGTCACTGCAGTGTTTGTTTCTTTTTCAAACTATATATGTTCATATGTAGCTATTAATGATTGTATGCATTTTGCATACTAAAAAGTGTATACAAACTAACTTCTCATATACTTACTTCCTACTGTACAAAACTGTCCAAACTTATTTTGTGATGCAACACGTAGTCCATTCTCCAGTGTTGTTACTTTTGTTTCAAACTTTTCGTCAACTGTGGCAAAAATAGGCTTAGGCACTCCGGGTAGGGAGGAAGATAGGGGGATGTTGGGATAACTGTTTCCGCTGCTATACTGTCTGTACCCTACCAATCCAAATCTGAAACAACAGCATTTGGAACATGAGGGAGGAAAAGGAGCACTTCTGCTTTTATGATTAACCATTTTAATATAGTACACACAGGAGCATCTTATTTTTAACATTTCTGCCCAAAGATTAAACTTCTGGCATCTATGCATAGTGGCAACAATGCATTCTGAAGATAAATACAGAAGAACTAAAAAAAAAAAAATGTAAACATAATTAGGCTAAAAATACGAAATTTGTTGCAAATATCACTATTTTGGTAATCTGGGATTGTCAAGCACAAGCAAAGAAGGGCCAGTGTTCAACAGACGAAATCAAAGCACGAAAGCACAAAGAACACAAGTCTCTGGAAGTCCAGGAAAAATGATTTATTATGGAATGTGCTCACAAAAGTAAGACTCGGACCTAATAAATTCTGAGGTTGCTTTTATTTTGACTTCAAATTGACTATTTGAATAGATCATTTTTCCTGGACATCAAGAGACTTATGTTTGTTCTTCTTTGTGCTTCAATCTGGGATTGTCAACCACGGTGCGATAGATGTCCTTACACCCTAAGGCACCAGCAGTCTGCAGTACTTTCAAAGAAGGCCAGGCCGTTCAAGCTCATTTAAGGAAGTAATATCATAGGTATTAAACCATCATACATTGAGAGGATCACTTCTGCGCTTTGTTCTACAGGGGAAGAGGGGAGGGGGTTGAGAAGAGGATGAAAAACACCATATCCATTTTAATGAGGCAACATCTGAAGGCTGCACATCATGTGACAGAGCGCTCAGGGGGCCTCCGACGGTTCCCGGTTTGGTAATGTACAACACAATATATTCTGAGATTGAAATCAGCCCTAGATAGCACAATTCAGTGTCGTGTGGGGGAGGACCCTAAGACCTCATGGACACTCAGAGGGAGTACAAGGGATGAAGGTGTTTTTTGTACCACTTCTACCACGACCTAATTTAATAACTTATGACCTGATTTTTTTTTTTTTAAGCATTTCCTGCTGTCATTCATAGCCGGCCTAACACCTCCCGTCACTAGGGTCGGCGCCTTGGAGATCAGAGATAGAGGGGGAATCATTTTAAAAGAGGAGTTTAAAGCTTCCTTCCTTCCTCCCTCCCTCCAATACGTGCCGGTGTGCCAGTAACACTTCTGCAGCCTAGCCTGAAACACCGACGCCAACCGTTTCCCCTCCTCACCGGCGGCACCGGCTCCACACTCGCACGCCCATCACGTAGGCCGCCATCATGCCTGAGATTTCCCTGACCTAGCCCGAGCACGCGCACCCCATCCTGCGCATTTCCGGCTTTCGGGTGACGTCATATCTGGCGCCGCACTCACTGTCTCGAGTCCGTTATAGCCTTAATCAGCATGTGGGAATCGCTCTCGTTGCCGAAAAACAAGGAGGAAAGAGAGAGAGAGATGTTGGCGTGGAGGAAGGGATTGATAGAAAGATGCCACGGTGAAAAGGTAAAGGACGGATTAGCAGGATCCTCTGGATTCTTCCGGATCCTCTTATAAAAACGTTGAACTCTGACTTTTTACAGTCTCCGTCATAAATACGTGGACTACCATGCGTTTTCTACTTTTTTTTTAAATTCCTTTTAAATGTCGATAAGGCAGTGGATAAATCTTCTGCAGTTCTGGTTTCCTTCCCCTCGCGGCGAGTCCCAGCTTCACAGTCCCCAGTTATGTCCAACACCAGCTCTAGCAGGATACATATTTCAAATCTGATATATTCTAATCACAAAATAGAAAATAATAGTGGGTTGTTGTTGTTTTTTTTAACCTTTTAGTGTCTGGACATTTTATTCTTCACAGCACACTGGTCTTAGGCTCTGGTTTCTGTTTCCATCTGTCTACTCTTAACTCACTTGCCAGGATCTCCTGACCATTTGACTTGTCTTCTTTCTCCATGCTCACCATTCATCTTCCATCTCTGTATGATTTTCCCCCCATGTTCAGCAAGCATCTCCCTGCATTAATCATCTCACCATTCTATGATCCCCTCCTCCTCCTGTGTTACAATATCACTCCTCTACATCCCTATGCCCTGCTTGTCCAGCATCTCCCTCCTGTGTTCTTATTCTCCCCCATGTCTAGCCATCTTCTTTCTGTGTCCATATACCACCCCCATGCAGATGCAGCATTCCCCGTTTTGGCCCTGTACCTATGCTCCCATCCATGCCCACCATCTTCCCTCTTTTTGTATATCACCCTGTGTTCAGCTTCTCTCCTTTCTTACTCCCTTACACCAATGTCTCTCTTTCTGCCGTCCCTCCCCTATGTTCAATATGTCAGTCACTCTTCCTTCAGCTTCTCTTTCCATTTCCTCTCTCTTTCTCGCTGCAGGTCCTGCACCTCTTCCCCTGGGTCCACCACCTCTATCCCCTCCCTTCAGCACCCAGGTGTGGATCTGGCACCTCTCCCTTCCCTCCAGTTCCACTTAACGCACATGGGCCCAGCACCTGTTTCTCTTCCCCCCCAATCCCCAGACTAGATTCAGCAACTGTCTCCCTTTGCTTCAGCTAGTCCAAATCCAGCAGCCCAAGCAACTCCCTCCCTCTTTGCGGGTGCAGCAGCAGCAGCACCCTTTCCTCCCTATCACCGGTCCAACAGCCCCCTAACCCTCACACCTTCCGAAGTTACATTGGAAAGAGGGACTCTGCGGCAGGAAGTTTCCATTCCAATAGGCTGGCATGCCCACCCCAGGAAGTGCAAAGGGGCCGACTCAGGAGTTGCACTCGTAGGTTTTTTTTGTTGTTGTTTTTTTCCATCCACCATCAAGAGGGAGGGTGTAAGGGTTGGATGGGGGGCTGTTGGACCGCCAAGAGGGAAAGGGGCTGCTGCCAGACACACGATCACGCCAAGGAGGGCACAGAAGCAATTCACAGCAGATACTTCACTGCAGGGATAAGGCCATTCACTGTTCCACGGGACAGTGAATGGCCTTGTCCCTGTACCAGTGGCAACCAGTCATCTTTTCCCCCCAGTCCTGTAGGCTAGCCATGGGTAACAGTTACTGTGTCATTCTAATTTGGAGCGCCATTCAGTGATAAAAGATTTCTCACAAAGGAAGGGAAAATACCAAAGGATATCCATGAACGCAAGACTATAGTTTATGGTAATTCTACCCCATCATCCTACATGACATGACAGCCATGTCAAGGAGCCTCATATTGGAAAAAGCAAATTCTCCTACAGTTTCCATATAATTTTTTTTCCATTCTATGGATGTCCGTTCTTAACATGTCAATCACTTCTTCATAAGATTAACCTACATACCACTTCCAAACAACTTCAGTGGCCTCCACCATGGCCCTTATATGGAGCATCTTCATCCTCAGTCCCTTCTTTGCAATTTCTTTCCAGTTTACACCAAGACATGATATCACTTGACTTTCCAACTTTCTGTCCTCACCATTCTATTTTTCTTCTTAATATATCACTACCATCACCCCTTTCTACAAGTAACTAGGGACTCACCAACAAGCGTGAATACATCTCCCCTGCTTGTCTCTGGAGAAAGTGCAGTTGTTTACCTGTAACAGGGGTTCTCTTTAGACAGCAGGGGAATGTAGTCACACTTCCCCTCCCCTCTGATGTATATATGACTTCTTCAGCTAGAGACAAAACTGAGTATCAAGGGGAGGGGCCACTGAAGGCGGGAATCCCTGAACATGCTCAGCAAGCCAAAGGCTTACTTTTGCTATAGGAGAGCACTGACACACAGGATCAGTCTAAGGACTTCACCAACAAGTGTAACTACGTTCCCCCATTACAGGTAAGCAACTGCACTTTCTTAGCTGTTATACATTATTGAGAAAACAAAAGAGAAGCACAAACTCGCCTCGTGGACACCAACAATAAATAAACAAAGAGGGGCAAGTGAGATGTCTAAATCCAACCAAGGGAATAATGTTTATTAGTCTAAAATGAAGTCAAACAAAGAGAAACACTCTCTTCTGTTGTGGTCCTAACTAGGATTCCAGTTTCAGCAGCTGCCTTCTTCAGGGACTAGTGAGAAACAGAATAGTTTTCAGTTCTAGGATAAACCTACTCAGATCACAGCTGTGCTGCAGCCTCTGCTTCACTATTTGACGATATCCATGTAATACATTCTTCAGGTGAACACTAAATTGTAATCTTGAATTTTTTAGTTGGGCATCTGAAGGTAAACGTTGGGGTACAGATATTCGGTTAATGGCTTCCGATTGAGAATAATTTTATTCTGTATCTCACTAGTCCTCTGAAGGCAGCATCTGCCGAAACTGGGATCCTAGGCTAGGACCACAACAGAACAGAATGTTTCTCTTTGTTTGACTTCATGTTGAACTAATAAACATTATACCCTTGGTTGGATTTAGACATTTACATAAGACACTTAGGGCTAGATTCACTAAGCAAACCAATCGTGTACCGATCGGTTTGCAACCCGATTTTACCACTGCCCGATTCACTTACCTCTCTGCCGATCCGATTCTGATCCGCATATGCAAATGAGGGGAATGGCATACAAAGTAGGCAGGGACACGTTTCACAAAACAAATTTTGCAAACCAACTGGGCTGGCTGATCAACCCAAGAAGTGACTGCTGGGGACCAGTCGCAAACGTCCTTTCCGACTCTCCAGCTCCATTGCCCCCCTCTCTGCCCCGAATCTCTCTTGCCTGCTCTCCCCCAAATCTGTCCTGCCTGCCACGCTGCTCTCCCCCGAATCGCCACCCTGCTCGCCCCTGAATCTCTCCTGCCCTTCCCCGCACAGTGAGCCCGTGGTTTTAGCTCATGGGTTAAAACCACGGGCTCGCAAAGAAGTTGAGAAAAAAAGTTTTTTAAAAAAAGAGGCTGCTGCTGCCGCCGGGGATGAAGTTGGAACCCCCCTTAAAAAAAAACAACAACAAAAAAAACATGCAGCAAAAGAACACGAACGAATGCGTAGACCATCTACAGGGAAAGCAGAGGTCTGCGCATGCGGGCATTCCTCCAATTGCACCCATTAGATTATTATGGCTTGAAGAATCCATCGGACCTGCCCGGATTTGACACGGATCGGTCATGTTAGTGAATCTAGCCCTTAATAAGAGTTAAGGGATTTCTTGTTTGTTAATTTAATAAGGCAAGGTACTTATGAGCTTAGCTAGATAGTAATCATACTTAAACACAGATGATCATGCTTTAAGAAAGTTAATATAATTAAGGTCTTGTATAACCTGCTTGGTCCTATAGTTCCCCAGGCAGACATTTTCAGCTCAGAGAGAGCATGGGTAGGAGAATGGTAGGCCTGGGGGTTCTGCCACTGGGAGTGTGGTGTGTTGTCACTCTTCAGAGTGGGGATGGGGCATACTGACAAGCAGGGAAATTGCTGGGTTGGGTGGGGAAACTGCTGGGTCGGGTGGGGGAACGGGACTGGCAAGGCTGGCAGCGGTGGTAACGGAGAAGGGATGCTATTGCAAGGGAGGATAAACACATGAACCTGCATTGGTTTCTGGGTGGGTGATGTCAGGGAAATTGACTACTTCCAATTTGCATAAATTTCTGTTTTTGGAATTTTGGATAAAGGATCTTGTACCTGTACTGTGCTTTCTTAAGATTCAACGTTGTTTTATCTTCCTCCTCTAGGACAAATTCCAAGAATGTACTACCCACTCTTTGAAAAGATTATTTGATGCTATGCCTGGGTCTGTGTTCCTGTGAAGCTCTCCAGCTTCCCTCTTCCCATCCCCCCACATTGAAAGAGGTCTGAAATTTTCCTAGTTTGCTTCCAAGTTTAATGTGCTGTGATTAATAACTAGCATCCAGAATGAAGTCTATTTCTATAATCTGTCTATACAGCTCTCCCTCTGTATTCACAGTTTTATCACTCGTGATTTTGGTTATTCATGATTTTTACTATGCTGGCTCCTCCCCCAGAATGACATCATCCCAGCACTTTCTTCAGCGTGCAGCATTGCTGAGCGGGTATTTTTACCCATGAAGTTTCACTTATATTATGTCTTTCTTACCTTATTGCTAAGGACAACGAACCACAGTTTACCCTTTTCTCCAAAAGAACGCTGTCAGCTACCACCGCTTCCAGCTCACCACCCCTCACTATTGCTCTGACGGCTGCAGACAATGAACCACAGTTTACCCTCTTCTCCCTCCTAGCTCCTGTACTTAACAACAACTGGAACCAAAAGAACCCTGTCAGCCGCTGCCGGCTCACCACCCCTCACTATCACTCCGATAGCTGCAGACAACGAACCACAGTTTACCCCCCTCTCCTTCCACTGTTGCCTTTAAGTTATTCGTAGTTTTTCTGGGCAGGCAGGGGGAGGAGGTGAATAACTTTCTCATATGTTATTCGCAGTTTTATCATATTCTCGAGGCTTTTTAACAGAAAACCGCAAATAACATATGAGAAAGTTACTCGTGGTTTTTCCATATTCGCGGGTCAGTTCATCCCCAATTACCGTGAATATGGAGGGAGAAGTGTAACACCCTTTTCCATCCCTGTTTTTCCCAGAGCTCAAGATCTCTGTCAATCTCTAGTTTTTTTGCATATACAAATAATTTTTGGTTCTTTTCAGAACTTAGATCAAGTGGTAAAATTAGATCATACAAAATAAATCTAAAAATCAAAGCATTATTTGAAAGCATCCTAGAGCTCAAAATATTTTATTTAAGAATTTACAGTTTTTAATCTAATACTTGTAGGAAAAATAGCAGCTCCTCCTCCCCCCCCCCAGCCTTTTTAAATGAATAGACAGTGTGGCAATGTACTTAGGCTGATACAGGCGATGCCAAGAATGTGATGAAAAAGTACACCAAGCTCAAGAGCAGTAGGTTGGGCAATTTTAGCATTGGCTGCAAGCACTCTTTCAACCATAGAGAAGTGCTTTTGTAAACAGAATAGATTTGCACGTGCTGAGAAACAGGATGCTGGAGTTAGAATTTAAAAAACCAAACAGAAAGCAAGCATTTTAGGTATCTTCCCTTAGCAATGCCAAATATACACTTTGATTTCATAATGAACAACTTCTTAGGAAGATTTGAAGCTGTTGAGTAGATCGCCTATTGAAAACAATTAACATATCTTAAGTGACAGAAGCTTTTCAAGTTTAATTATTTCAGTTAATATAAGTCAGTATGGTAGCTTCTTATTAACACTTAGTTACTAATAGAAAGATCAACATTGCTGGAATCTCAGCATCAATATTGTGTTATTATGGGAAATTACCCTTTTTCTTTGTAGAGTACTTGAGCTGTTGCCACTTTAATTATAATTTGTCAAAAGGCTGAGTAAGTATTTAATATTGCACTTAAAAAAAAATCACACATCAGAATAGTAAAGCTGAAACTATTATACAACTATACATTATCCTTTACAGGGTGCCTGAACATAAGCTACATCTACACTAAATACAATTCCCAATCAAGATTGGTTATAGATTTTCACTAGTGTCACAGTTTTATTGTAAATTGGAACTTTTTTTTTCCTTTTCTCCTGAATTGTGGGCTCAACCAACTTAACCCATAGAGAGGCCACTTCATGCAGATTAGCTCCGACTGCTGGTTACATCCAATAAATGAAACAGCACATCAATGTATGTGTGTGTCTGAAGTTATTCATAGTCCATTTATGGTCACATTTATAGACATCTCTCTGCTCTTTGGAAATACAGTTGAAGAATCTGTGGCAACTGTGTGTTTACATCAATTTGCAATTATTTTCCATCTAAAGATTAAACCTATAGAATCAATTTCTTTAGGGGAGGCTTTGCTTCTGGTTATAAATACATCTGATGGTTGGTAGGGAAAGAAGTCCATTCCATCAGTTTCTTTAGGGGAGGCTTTGCGTCTAGTGATAAATACATCTGATGGTTGGTAGGAAAAGAAGTCCATTCCATCAGTTTCTTTAGGGGAGGCTTTGCTTCTGGTGATAAATACATCTGATGGTTGGTAGGGAAAGAAGTCTATTCCAGAACAGCATGTTATGTTCACCACAGAATGCAGCAAGGAGTCTGATTTCTGCAGAAGCAGATTTACTTGAAATGTGTTGAAGTATCTTACTAAATGAGAACATTCTACTTCAAGGATGGATATTTCCTCTGACTGAAGCGTCCTGTCTTTGAGGCTCCAGCTGTAGCAGAGGGCTGAAATGACACAGTAGCAATGTAATTACAAGTTAACCAAGTCAAAAAATATACTACAGAAGTACTAAGTCAAGTCATAGCAATAAAGCAGTAACTGTTAACTGCCATGATTTCACATCTGTAGTGTTTAATTCAAATGCTTTGGGAGGCTTGTCTAATACATTCAAATTTTCCTAAGTAAAACAACCTTTTCATGTGGATGACGTGTTGAATTTAAAGTCAAATAATGCCTTTAGAGTCTATGTTTCATTCAGTCAACACACAAACCCACAAACAAAAGGAGAAATTAGGTTCATACCTACTAATTTTCTTTCTTTTAGTCCCTCTAGACCAGTAGTCTCAAACTCAAACCCTTTGCAGGGCCACACTTTGGATTTGTAGGTACTTGGAGGGCCTCAGCAAAAATAGTTAATGTCTTATTAAAGAAATGACAATTTTGCATGAGGTAAAACTCTTTATAGTTTATAAATCTTTCCTTTTGGCTAAGTCTTAATAATAATATTGGTAAAGTGATGAAATAGAATTATTAGTAGGGTTGGAGGGAGGGTAGGGTAAGGGTTTCTTCAATGTTTATATAGTATAATGATAAGATTTTCAAGTGATTAACTAATTGTTTTTATGATTGTTGTACACTTAATGAAAGGTTAAAAATGAATAAAGAATTAAAAAATAATAATAATAATAATATTGTAATTTATAGCTAAAGAGACATATGATCAAGAAACTGCTTTATTTTACTTTTGTGATTATGATAAACAAACCGAGGGCCTCAAAATAGTACCTGGCAGGCCACATGTGGCCATGAGTTTGAGACCACTGCTCTAGACCATCACAGAATGAATGGGTTTACGCTCCTCTGCCAGCAGGTGGAGACAGATATATTGACTTTTGGCTGCAGTACTAGTGGGCTGTGCAGTCCCATCTACAATCAGTCTGATGAATAGCCAAGCAGGAACTAACTAGGCTGAAAACACCAAAACATGGAGAAGACAAAGAAATTGTCCAGATAGGACCAGGAAACACTGTTGGATACTGATAAAAACGAGAACCTTCCCCAAAATGTCCCTACAGTTCACCAGCTAAACCAGACGAACCAAATGCCACTGCTCTTAGTATTCTCCCCAAAAAATCAAGATAAAAAGATTTTGTAGAAAATACCATACTCTTTGCGAAAACATCCCGATAAGATGGGGTCTGTACCAGGCTGGAGGGACTAAAAGAAAGAAAATTAGCAGGTAAAAACCTAATTCTCCTTCTTTAGCATCCCTCCAGACCGGCACAGAACAGATGGGATGTACCAAAGCAGTACCCATCATGGGTGGGACCCCCAAAGGACTGCCACAAGCACACGCTCACCGAACACCACGAACCGATGTGCCTAAACATCCACCCGTTAGTGTTGAATAAAGGAATGGAGTGAAGATCAAAATGCCACTTTACAGATATCCACCGGAGGCACCAGTGAACTCAGCCCAAGAATTCGCCTGACCCTAAGTGGAATGAGCTTTAAAAAAATCCAGAACATGTTTCTTTTGAAGCAGATACGCCGAAGCCATAGCCTCCTTGATCCAGCGCATAATCGTAGCTTTAGAAGTGCCATCACCCTTACGAGGACCAACAGAATAAAAAGACAATCTAACTGCCGGAACTCCTGGGTCCGCTGAACATACACGCGAAGGACCCTATGGATATCCAATTTGTGCAACTGTCTCAGCTCCGAAGAGCTCTCCCGGCTACCCAAGACCAGAGGGACCACGGACTGGTTAACATGAAAAGGCAAAACTACCTTCGGAAGAAAGGAGATAACCAGCCACAGCACGACCCACTCCCTGGAGAACTCCAAGAAGGGAGGCCTGCATGAAAAAGCCTGAAGTTCAGAAACATGCCTGGCAGAAGTAATAGCCACCAGCAAGGTCCTTCAACTTGCAACAAAGAAGCACGGAAAGAACACAGCTGCAACATAAATTTGGATTAAATAAATCACAAAGCTTTAAGTGGTTGCAGCTGAACCAGGCTATTCAGGAGGGGTTCCCTGAATGGAAAGATCTTAATACTCAGTATAGTTTGGAATTCCTATTCTTTCAGGCGGATTTTTTGGGTCACCAAGCCTTGCACTGGTATAAATTGTTGTATGGATATTTGAATTAAAAACAAAAAACTGGTCTTAGGGATATTTGGAGCATTGAGATCAAGCACCAAATTTCTGCTTCTCAATGGCCACGACTTTGGTCTTGGAGATTAAAAAGTACAAGGCCAGCATTTATGAGACAAACTTGGTTCTTTTTGTTACATAGAGCTTTTTGGACCCCAGTTCGTTTACAAAAGTTGGATAGCTCTAGGTCTAATAGATGCTGGCATTGTAATTTAGATGCTGGGACTCTAGATCATTTACTTTTTTTCTGTCCCTTTGTCAATGCCTTTTGGAAGTTAATTTGGTCCCAAATTAATTCAATGTTAGAAAATCATGTTGCCCTATTCTATGATACTATTTTATTTGGAACGTCTATGAGATTCAAGAGTCAAATTTCAGCAAATAACAATAAACTTTTGTTAATACTGACGGGGGTAGCCATTCAACATATTACTGGAAATTGGAAGGACTATACTAAACTTAATTATACCTTTTGGTGGAATTCAGTTTGTCATATTTATAAAATGGAGAGAGTGCTTGCTATACAGCAAGGAAATTATAATAGTTTCAAGATTTGGGGGCCATTGATTGCATATTCTAATGATTAGACACCTTGGACACCTTTTTATTACATAGGACTATATTTAATGTGGGGATGGGGAGGTATGTTATGTGATTTAATGGGTTTATTCCTGATGAATGGGATGGGTGGGGGAGGGGTCTTTTTTATATGCATTTGACAATAATTGTTAGAATGTCAAGTGATTTGTACAAATTATCTGATTGAATTTTGTACACTTGTTGCAAGAGTTAAAACTGAATAAAGAATTAAAAAAAAAAAAATAAATAGAGATCCCAGACTGGAAAAGAAGGACGAACTGGTGGCTGGAGCAATTTTGCTGCTCTCAAGAAGTGAACCGCATCAGAAGTAGAGACCAAATGCCGACCCTGCACCAGACTATGAAAAGAAGATAAAGCTACAATCTGTACCTGGAGGGAGGATCAAACAAGGCCCCGTTCCAGATCATCCTGCAAAATCTCCCAAGATGTGAGGCATGAAGGGGAAGCATGCCCCGCGCGGACCACCAGTCCTCAAAAAGATGCCAAATGTGCACATATGCCCAAGAGGTGGAAAGTCTCCGAGAACTCAAGAGGGCGGATGAAACAGTCTTAACATCACAAATACCTTCCTTCCTCTCACCTTCTTCCTGCCTCACAGATACTACCTGTTCTACTCCTTAACTTCTCTAGAAATCACCAATAATCTTCCATTGTAACCCACCATTTATAACTCTTTTGTAATCCGCCTTGAACCACAAGGTAATGACAGAATAGAAATCTCTAATATAATGTAATGTAATATCACCTTATCTGAATAACCTTTCTTACTTAGGCGTTCCCGTTCAAAAGCCAAAGCCGTAAGACAAAAGGGACCTGGAATGAACATGGGAATGGGATCACGAGTCAGAAGGTCAGGCGAGAGGGGCAGCGGAAGAGGATCTGCCACGAGAAGCCAAAACTAGAACTGCGTACCAAGGGCACCTAAGCCAATCCGGAGGCACTAGGATCATGTGGCCTGCATGTTGAGCAATGTGAAAAAACACTCTACCCACCAAAGGCCACAGAGGAAAGACATACAGTAGGCCGATCATCGGCCAAGGCTGCACCAGAGCATCCAGCCCCTTAACCTGGTAATCCCTGCACTGACTGAAGAACCCCAGTGCTTTGGCGTTGACACTCGTGGCCATGAGGTCCATGACCAGCCGGCCCCATGACTGAAAATCAACTCGAAGGCTTCCAGCCCGAGACACCACTCATCCGGATTCAGCATATGATGACTGAGGAAGTCTGCCTGGATGTTGTTCACTCCCGCTATGTGGGAGACCGAGATGTCCAGAAGATGAGCCTCTGCCCATTCCATCAAAAGAGTCTACTCCTGCACTACCAGATGACTGTTGGCTCCCCCCAGACGATTGACATAAGCCACTGCCATGGCATTGTACAACAGAACCCAATCTGACTTGCTCTCCAGAAATAGCTGGAAAGTCAGCAACGCCAACTGAATGGCTCAGGTCTCCAGAATATTGATCGACCAGGAAGCCTCCACTGGTGATAAGCCACCCTGCACTGAGCAACTGAAACATTAGGCTCCCCAATTGAGGAGACTGGCGTCTGTTAGAAGCACTGTCCACTGGTGCTGATTCAGACTCACTCCATGAACCAGATTGGAAGACTGCATCCACCAGCGCAGTCTGTGACGAACCAACCCCTGAAGCACCTGCAGCTCTTCGCTGTGAAAAATGCACACTACCGACACATCCTTGCCTCCGCCATCCAAATCATCATCCCCCCCCCCCATAAAGGATCTTGAGGTTCTTCACTAAGCTCCAAATCTTCATCCGACAAAACTGGATCATCCAGAAAAAAGTCCTCGTCCCAAGCCATGCGTGGCCGCTTGGACGATGCTGGGGAAACTGGACAGAGGCAGACACTGCAGAAGAATGAAAGGTGGTGGCCGTGGAAGGAAAACACACACCCCCAAAAAAAAAAAAAAGACCCGGAGACCCCCAGAGTTGAAGCAGAACTTCCAGCCACTTGTACATAAGCCTTGCACAAGGCTGAAACAAAATCAGGACAGAAAACTCCCAGCAGCACCACAGAACTCACTGAAGGAGCAGAAGAAACAGATAGGACCTGTTCCTGTCTTTCTAAAACAGGAGGAAGGTTGCCTGGGGCCATGGGCAAAATGGCGGCACTTCCTTCCAAAACTGAAGGAAGGCCCGCTGAAAAACTGTCTCCCAAATGCAGAGGCGGCAATGAGACCTGACTAGACCCAGCCACTAAATCAAAACCACAAGCAGCAGCTGCTGCAGCGGAAAGGGAATCCCCAGCGCCCATGGCGGTCAAAACTGTATCCCCACTGACCGCTGGCAGTTGAGGAAACCCCAGCGTGGGCAGCATGGGAAGCCCGGGCTTCCCCCACACTCCCCACCAACAAGCAGTGCATGCGCGAAAAGGAACTCTGCATGCCGGTAGCCGACGCCAGTTCCCCCTCAAAGCAGCCAGAACACTTTGCACGCACATACCAGCCACATTCACCGCTCGGCACGCACATAAAATTCACTTCTGCCTTTTAAAAGTGCTCATATCATATGCGCAGGAAACCTAAGCACAAAAACACTATAAAAACAGCTGCCTCAGGCCCTTTATTTTCTTTTATCTGTGGCATTTTCCTTTTTGTTTTCTTTTTAACTCACAGCCCACAGCTGCAAGACTAATAGAGCACACCCCACTGGCTCTCTAAACTTTACTCTGTGCCTAAAGGGTGACCAGGCGTACAGATGAAGCTCCTCTAGAGCAGGGGTAGGGAACTCTGGTCCTCGAGAGCCGTATTCCAGTCGGGTTTTCAGGATTTCCCTAGTGAATATGCATGAGATCTGTTTGCATGCACTGCTTTCAATGCATATTCATTGAGGAAATCCTGAAAACCAGACTGGAATATGGCTCTCGAGGACCGGAGTTCCCTACCCCTGCTCTAGAGAAATAAAACTGGGGAGGAGGAGGAGGAAATGAGGGGAGAGACTCGACCCTTTCAAGTGTGGCACCCCAAAGTCAGTAGGACCCCTGAAAGGGTCCCCCAAGCTCTGTCCGGACAGCAAAAAGGGACAAGAGAAAGGTTACTAATCAGATCCAACAGGCCCTAGCTAACCAAAGGAAAGGCTGTACAAGCTTACCACTCCACCTGCTGAAGACTGAGAACAGATTGATTGTAGATGGGATTGCACAGCCCACTTGTACTGCAGCCAAAAGTCAATGTCTCAGTCTCCACCCATCCGTAAACCCATCCATTCTGTGCCGATCTGGAGGATGCTAAAGAATGGAATCTACAAGAAATATTTTTCTACCACATATTAACAATAAAGAAAAAAAAACTTAATGTAGAAAAAATATCACTTTAGAAATGTCTTACCCATGCTTTAAGTCTCAATCCATCATACAGGCTGAATGTTATCAGTAATATGTCATACTTTGCATAAACAGAGTGTACTGAAATTTGCCTTCCTGTGTCAGTGCTGTGATATCTCTTCTCATGTTTCTCTGGGTGCCGTCTACACTGGGATGGCAGCAGCAAGTCAGACCTGCTGACTCTCCTGCTTCTTTGTTTCTAATACCACACTGTCTTGTTTACTTTTCAAAGAATCACTTTCTGCAGAGTTCAATTTTTAGCAAGGCTAGACTCCCACTTACTTGTGCAAATTGAGAAGGGTTGTAAAATGGAACTGTTCCAGGAAGAGGTCCTTCTGGGGGTGTTATATTCATTGGTACCTACAATGTGGGAAATATATTTTGTCATAAGCATGTTAAGTCATGTTTCTCTGGGTGGCATGTATTTTATTTATCAAGAGAGGAATTTTACAGTACTTGAAAAAAGATCCATAGCATTGAAAAGCAGAAGGTTATCATTAATGGGCACAAACACAGCTACTGTATGTGCACATTTTATATGAATAGTGGCAACACACCATAACATGCAAAACAAACCTAGAAACTGCTTTTGAGGGAAGAAAAAAAACCACCATGCACACAAAGTGAACTGAACAGCAATGCAATGTTAACCAAGTTAGTACAATCTCATGCTAGCAGTTACAAGTTTCAGCAAGTGCAACAAGACAAAATCCCAGCAAAATCTAGTTTGCCCTTTACCTTCTCCTTGTGCAATTCATACAATAGATGAAGGATTCCCTTTTACTCTGACAGGCTCAGCTGTTTACCATCAGAATTGGTCAATATTATTATTTTTGACATTAGATAGTAATGAACATTTTTGACTTTTTTTTTTTAAGCAGGCATCTTGTTAACTGGATTTCCTTCATGGGTAGCTTATTCTTCCACTGAGCATGACTACTGCAATTTATTTGGAGGGGGGAAAACTCATTACTGACAAAGGTGCTCTAAAAATACCAACTTCCATCACTCTTAAGTTCCAGGGCATCCATCTGTTGAGCTAGTAGTACCCAAAATTATGATGATATGAGATTTACTTCTAAATATTTATACAACAGAGGGGGAAGTGATGAAGGCAAGACAGGACGAGAGAGAAAATAATGTTGGTCCTACATGCTAAATGTTAGCATGCTTCAAACCATTTCATCCAAATGCAACTTCAGTTCAGAGATACCCAAAATGGTGCCCACACCACAGCAACACTGAACTAGTTATGATTTATTAAGGAACACAAGTACCATATACCGTATATACTCGAATATAAAAGTCGATCCGAGTATAAGAGGAGGTACCCTTTTTCCCCCCAAAAAGGAGGAAAAAAGGTTAACTCAAATTTAAGGGGGGGGGTTAATATGTGTTTAATATTCATGTGCTCTGCTAGGATCTGTGCCCTGTCCCCCTTCCTCCTGCCAGGCTCTGCACCCAGTCCCCCTTCCTGCCCTGTACCCTTGTCCCCTCTTCTCTCCCAATGTCTTGCAGGCCTCCATCGGGCCTGCCTTATGACCTGGTGGGCCGGAACAGGAGGGATCCCTCCTGTCTCCTGTCCAACTGTCAATTTTTTTTACCTCCCTCCCGCCTCCCCCCATGTACCTTTTTGAATCCCTGGTGGTCCAGTGGTGTACCAGGCAGGAATGAGCTTTCCATGCTCCTGCCCTACACTGAGCCCCTCTCTGAATGGCCACCTCGAGTTCTTTCGGCCCAGTGTATTGGGCATGAGCAAGCTTTCAAATATAAAACAATCCGATTATAAACCATGTTAACCTTTTTTCCTCCAAAAAAAGGGGGAAAAGGTTCACCCAGCCTCTAATGCCTACCGCAGGCCTCCCTTAAACCCTGGTGGTCCAGCGGTGAGCTGAGACAGGAGCAATTCTTCCCGTGTCCTGTCCCAGCCGGCTATTAACCACCCCGCCTCCCGGACCTGTTGTAGGCCTCCCATGGGCTTGCCTTAAGCCCTGGTGGTCCAGTGGTGAGCCAAGACAGAAGCGATCCTACCCGCGTCCTGTCCTGGCCAACTGTTAACCACCCCGCTTCCCTCTCGCCTCCCCCTCCAACATACCTTTTGAACCCTGGTGGTCTAGCAGTGAAGCGGGGTAGGAGCAATTTTTCTTTGTTCCTGCCCCGTGAGAAGCTGTGATCAGAAATGGCTGAGCAAGTTCCCAGGACAGTCTTGCAAGTTCTCATGATCTCACGAGACTGCCCTGGGAACTTGCGCAGCCATTTCTGATTGCGGCTCCGCACGGGGCAGGAGTGAAGAAAAATCGCTCCTGCCCCACTTCATTGCTAGACCACCAGGGTTCAAAAGGTATGTTGGACTGGGTTTCAGGGAGGGAAGCGGGATGGTTAACAGTTGGCTGGGACAGGACACAGGAAGGATCGTTCCTGTCTCGGCTCACTGCTTGACCACCAGGGCTTAAGGCAGGCTTGCGAGAGGCCTGCAATGGGTCCAGGTGGTGGACGGGGTGAGTGCATAGACTTGAGGACTTGAATATAAATAGAGACCCCAATTTTGGGGCCATTTTTTGGGCCCAAAAATCTTGGTTTATATTTGAGTATATACAGTACAAACCAAAAATATATTTACTTCCTTTCCCTTGCTTATATAAAAGTTACAACTGGTTATCCGCTTCTCCCACCCCCAAGTAAATTGCATAGTGCTACCTGGAAAAATTACACATGCTGAGAATCTCAGCTAACATTGCCTAACCAGCTGATTTAATCTACTTTCAGAATCCTGCACATTTTACATGATGATCAGGCAAATTGAAAGCACATCTGAGCTCATATGGCTGCTTCAGACCAACACAGATGTGCATTTTCTTCTGTGTACAGTAGAATATCAAGTTAAGGAACTCAACATCTTTTGGGAAAAGTTAATGTAATGGTGAGGGGCAGGCAAACAAAAATGTTAGTTAAAGTGCATTCAATATAAAATAAATAAATAATAAAATTAACAGAGTGGGAAAATGGCCAGCCATGGGTACCTGTGGAAAATGCTGGCTTACTTCACGAGATAATGAACTCATTGAACTAGAGCGCGAAAGCTACAAAACAGCAAGAACACACACAAAAACAAAAGAAAGTGGTCATGCGGATCACTGCATGATGCATTCAGTATAAGGACAAGCGGGCTTCACACACTGTAAAGGGCTAAAGCTAACTTCAAGTTATCCATATGTGCCAAATAAAAAAAATATATATTTTATTTTATTTTAGAAGAGGGAGTTTAGTAAATATTAAGAAATACCTGAACATTTTAAGGAATCATTTGAAGGCTGGAGTAGCAGCTCAGTGGTTACAAAAGCAGGTTGCAAACCAGGAAGTGAGCATTCATATCCTATTTCTCCCACTGATGCTTTGTGACGTTGTCAAGTCACTTTACCCCACATTGCCTTAGATACAACTTAAATTGTAAACTCATTGGGCAAGAAAATAATTCATGTACCTGAATAAAACTCACCTTGAGCTTGGATTTTAAAAAGGCAAGTAATAAATCTAAAAATCCAAATTGTAAAAATGAAAAAGCCCTTTACATTTTCCATCTTACAGCAAATCAGGATATATGCATATGTTAGAATAGGCTCATTTTAAAGCCACTGCAAATCTAACATTCCTTTTATCAACTGTCTTAATTTTACCTCTGTAGATTCCAAATGAGAACCTTTGGATCCACAGGCCAGACTGTTTGGCAGTAACCAGAATATAAGCTACTGATTCTTATCTGGTGTATAGCTGTCTACTAATGAGTTAAGACACTCGAGCTATTGTGGGATTAAACATCTTGTATAAATCAGCCAGACTCAAATCCAGCATCTATTAGGGCCATGAGATGAGAAAACTCCTACTGGATTACACTTACCTCTCCTGATCCATCCACACTCACAGCAGGATTTTCAGAAGTAGAAGGAAGCTATCAAACAAAAAGGTCAGAGTGTGGGTTTCTTTCGCTGTATCCTCAGAGAGGCTATAGCCCTTACTACTGTCATGTGCAGGCATTTGGGTGTGGAGGATGGTAACAAGACTAGATATCTGTAGAATATAAAGGTGCCTTAACAGGGAATAAAACATGACTAGAGCACTGCAGATTTATCACAAGCAAGTTCCAATGTGGCTCTCATGTCCAAATATCCAGCAAGATGATAGTGAAATGGGGTATTGGAATGAATGCTGCAGAGAGCATTAAGGAACAAACCTTTAACCCAGGACAAGCAGGCAGCATATTCTCTACATGTGGGTGACGTCATCTACGGAGCCCCCTAGCGGACGTTCTCGCAAGTAGATTTGCTTGAAGATCTTCAAGCTTGCTAGTGTACCGCGCATGCGCGAGAGCCCCTCCCGTCCGATCTAGGGCATGCGTCTCCTCAGCGTGTCCTCAGTTCTATGTTTTCCGTGGAGCCAGAAGCACTGCTCCCTTGCTTCGCGCAATCTCATTGTCCCTCTTTGCACCGCGGCTTATTTGTTTTATTTCGGGTGAGTCGCTGTGCTCGTGTCTTTATTTTATTTTATTTTCCGAGTCTTTTTGGCCAGGTTGACCGGTCTTGCTTTGGCCGCCGGGCCTCGCGGGGCTGCGGTCGTCTTTTTTCTTATGTCCCGCCTCGTTCTGGGTTTAAGAACTGCACTAGGTACAACTGACCCCCATAATTGGTGTGTGGAGTGCCTGGGGGCGGAGCACCGCGCTGAATCATGCCCGCGTTGTGCGACTTTGCAACCGTGGGCTCTTCGTCGGAAAGTGGCCAAGATTCTCCAACTCTTTGGCCCGATGGATCCAGTGGGACAGGCCTCGAGCTCGGCCTCAGCCCCTCCTGCTACACTGGCCTTGGGTAAGTCTCTTGTTCCCTCCTCAGTTGTGCCGGCAAAGAAGCCTACCTCGGAGTCTCACATGGGTGACGCCTCGTCGGCCTCGTCGAGATCTCATACAAAGCGTGCCTCCTCACGTAGGGGATACTCTTCCTCGAGGTCGCCCCCTAAGGAGCGCACTGCTGCACCTCCGACCCAACCTCCCTTGGTCTCGGTGCCTATGTTCGAGGACATGCTTAAGGCTATCCTTACTACGTAGCTTTCCTCAGTTGTGAGCCAACTTCTCCCGACCTCGACGCAGTCCCGGTCTGACCAGCCTGAGCGTCCTTCTCTCGGGTCTAGGGGCCGTACCCGCAAGATTCGCAGAGTCGCCTCGAGCAATTTTTCGTCCCCTGATTCGGGGCCTGTGACTTTCCGAGGGTCTCAGAAGGGGGCTCGTCTTTCATCCTCTACCTTGTCGAGGCTCGCCCCTTCCAAAAAATTGCGGTCTTCTCCGCCCCTTCGGGGCTGGTCTCCAACAACAAGGACCTTGACTACTGTTATTGACTTGGAGATGGAAGCTGGTTCGCTTTCCCTGACAAAGCTGGTGGGCGCCTTCCAGGGGTCCTCTTCGAGGCCTCTAGGGGAATTTTCGTTTACTCCGTCTTTGCCGAGGCTGCGCATGCTAGTGCCTTGGACTCCAGGATCTTCCCCGATACACTTTTCCCGGGGCCGTTCCTCAATGCCTCCGAGGCAGTCTAGTCGAGCCTCCTCGATCTCCCATTCGCGTGATTCCGATGCACCGTCATACTACTCAAGAGAAATTTCTCCCTCATTTTCTGCTGCCCCCAGATCGCGATCGAGGTCCCCTCCGGAGGACGTGTCTTCCTCTTCGAGTACCTCCTCCTTTGCTCGTTTCATTTCTGACATGGGTAAGGCCCTGAATATGGACCTCCAGTCTGAGTCCCATTATACCCAGGAATACCTGGCGGAAATGGGTGTTTCTCATCCGCCTCGTGAGGTGCTGCGTTTGCCTCTCCATCAGGTTCTTCGACAGACATTTCTCCGGAACCTGGAGACACCTTATGCCAGGGGTAGGGAACTTCGGTCCTCGAGAGCCGTATTCCAGTTGGGTTTTCAGGATTTCCCCAATGAATATGCATGAGATCTATTTGCATGCACTGCTTTCAATGCATATTCATTGGGGAAATCCTGAAAACCCGACTGGAATAAAGCTCTCGAAGACCGGAGTTCCCTACCCCTGCCTTATGCGGTTACGGCCATTCCCTCCAAATTGGAATCCCGTTACCGGACGATCCCGGTCAAGGGGTTTGAAAGTTCTCTGTTTTCTCATCAATCCTTGGTGGTTGAGTCCTCCTTGAAAAAGACCAACTCCTCGAAGGTGTATGCTGCTGTCCCTCCCGGACGGGAGGGCCGTACGATGGACAAGTTTGGTCGCTGCCTTTATCAAAATTCGATGATGGCGAACCGTGTCCTTAACTATAGTTTTAATCTTCACATCCTATCTCAGGTTCTGTGTGGAAGCCCTCCACTCCTTTCAGGCGGACGTGCCGGCTTCCCAGCATCAGGAGTTTTGTCTTCTTGAGGAGACTCTCTCTCAGCTCCGCCTCTATATGTTTCAGGCGGCCTACGACGCTTTCAAGTTGTCCTCGAGGGTCACGGGCTTTGCGATCGCCATGCGTCACCTCGCCTGGCTCAGGATCGTCGATATGGATCCGAACCTCCAGGATTGTCTTGCCAATCTCCCTTGCGTGGGTCATGAACTCTTTGACGATTCCATTGAGCCAGCCACCAAGCGCCTTTCGGAACACGAACTGTCCTTCGCCTCTCTGGTGAGACTTAAGCTGAAGACTCCCCCGACCCGGCATTACAAAATTCCTCTCCTGCGTTCTCTCGGCCGCCTGCGAAGCGGCCTCAGCCTCCACAACAATGTCAAGCTAAGGCGCAGCCGCCGGCTCCGGCGAAGCCTGGGCCGTCTTTTTGACAATTCCTGTCCGAGCCTGTTGACTTCCTTCCTTCTGGAGCCTTCCCCCCTTCCCATCGGGGGTCGTCTCCGTCATTTCTATTCTCAGTGGGAAAGTCTTACCACCGACAGTTGGATCCTTTCCATTGTCCGGGAAGGGTACTTCCTTCACTTCAGTCGCGTACCCCCGGACCTTCCACCAAGAGAGTTCCCTTCTGCGGTCCCATCTGCCTCTTCTGCAGGAAGCTCAGGCCCTCCTCCGCCTTCGGGCGGTCAAGGAGGTTAGTGGAATACGGGGTTTTATTCCCGGTTCTTCCTGGTACCCAAGAAGACGGGAGATCTGCGTCCGATCCTGGACTTCAGGGCTCTGAACAAGTTTCTGGTTAAGGACAAGTTCAGGATGCTCACCTTTCCCACCTTGTATCCCTTGATGGAGGAAGGGGATTGGCTGTGCTCGTTGGACCTCAAGGAGGCGTACACGCACATTCCAATCCACCTGGCCTCACGCTTGTATCTGAGATTCCGGGTGTGGGATCTCCACCTCCAGTATCATGTTCTTCCCTTCGGCCTAGCGGCCTCTCCGAGGGTTTTCACAAAATGCCTAGTTGTAGTAGCGGTGGCCCTGCGTCTCCGGGGACTGCAAGTGTTTCCCTACCTCGACGATTGGTTGATCAAAGCGCCCTCTCGCCTGGAGGTTCTGTGGGCGACGAATCAGACCATTTGCCTCCTTCAGAGTCTCGGATTCGAGGTGAACTTTCCCAAATCTCACCTCTGTCCGTCCCAGTCTCTCGAGTTCATCGGAGCGGTCCTCAACACGGTTTGTCTCCACTCTTTCTTGCCTTGGCCTCGTCAGGAGACCATTGTCCGCTTGTGTCAGTGGGTAGCCCTCCTGTCCTCGGTCCTGGCTCGACTCATGATGGTTCTGCTCGGCCACATGGCCTCCACTGTTCACGTGACTCCTTTTGCCAGACTTCACCTCCGCATTCCTCAGTGGACGCTGGCCTCTCAATGGAACCAGGATCGGGATCCTGTCTCTCGACTCATTGTCGTGACTCCTTTATTGAAGTAGTCTCTCCGCTGGTGGATGCTCTTTTCCAATCTTTCCAGAGGTTTTCTGTTTCATGCTCCTTCCCCACAGAAGGTCCTCACGACGGACTCGTTGGCCTTTGCTTGGAGGGGGTCATCTGGACAGTCTTCGCACTCAGGGTCTCTGGTCCAGTAACGACCGCCTTTGTCACATCAATCTGCTGGAGCTTTGGCCGGTTTTCCTCGCTCTGAAAGCTTTTTGTCACCTGCTTCACGACCATGTGATGTTGGTTCGCATGGACAACCAAGTCGCCATGTATTATATCAACAAACAAGGGGGCACGGGTCCGTGCTGGGAGGCGATGCGGCTCTGGGATTGGGCCGTCCGCTGCAACATCTTTCTTCGAGCAGTCTACCTTCAGGGCCAGCAGAATTGTCTGGCGGACAGGTTGAGTCATCTGCTACAGCCTCATGAATGGTCTCTCCACTCCTCGACCCTGCGTCAGGTGTTTGCTCATTGGGGGACTCGTTGCGTCCCCCCTCAATCACAAGCTGCCCTGCTTCTGCTCCAGGGTCTACGACCCCCACAGGCTCGAAGCGGATGCCTTCCTCCTGGATTGGATAACACTGTTTCTGTATGCGTTTCCTCCATTCCCTCTGATTCTGAAGACTCTTGTCAGACTCAAGTCCACGCACGCCACCATGATTCTGATAGCTCCTCGGTGGCCCTGACAGCCTTGGTTCTCCCTTCTGCTACAGCTCAGTTCCAGGGAGCCTCTTCTTCTGCCTGTTTTTCCTTCTCTGCTTACACAGAGTCGGGGATCTCTGCTTCAACCCAACCTGCAGTCTCTGTACTTAACGGCTTGGTTCATAGAGACTTGATACCGTCATTCCAGTTCTCCCAGTCTGTGCTGGATGTCCTGGAAGCCTCTTGGAAGGAGTCCACTCGCCAGTGTTACCTTCAGAAGTGGACCCATTTTCCTTCTTGGTGTGCACAATTGCGCCTTGATCTGCAGTCTGCCTCCTTGTCGTTTGTACTGGATTATCTCTTGTACTTGTCTTGTACTTGTCTGACTCCAGTCCTCTTCGATTCAAGTCCACCTTAGTGCCATTGCTGCTTTTCATCAGCCGATTGATGGGAAACCTCTCTCTGTTCATCCTGTGGTTTCCCGTTTCATGAAGGGCCTTTTGCACGTTCATCCACCCCTTAAGCCTCCTCCGGTGGTTTGGGATCTCAATGTGGTTCTTGCTCACTTGATGAAGCCTCCTTTTGAGCCGCTGGCGCGAGCTCACTTGAAGTTTCTTAATTGGAAGGTTGTGTTCCTTGTTGCCCTCACTTCTGCCCGTTGGGTCAGTGAACTTCAGGCTTTGATGGCAGACCTGCCTTTCACTGTCTTCCATCATGATAAGGTGGTTTTCCATACCCATCCTAAATTCTTGCCTAAGGTTGTTTCAGATTTTCACATCAACCAATCCATTGTTCTTCCTGTATTTTTTTCCAAATCCCCATTCTCATCCTGGTGAAGTGGCGCTGCATTCTCTTGACTGTAAACGTGCGCTGGTCTTCTACTTGAAGCGCACTGCTCCTCATCATACTGCCCCCCCAGCTGTTCCTCTCTTTCGATTCGAATCGCTTGGGGCGATCTGTTTCTAAGCAGACCATTTCCAACTGGTTGGCCGCTTATATCTCTTTCTGTTACGCTCAGGCTGGTCTCTACCTGCCAGGTTGAGTCTCTGGCCATAAGGTCAGAATGATGGCGGCGTCTGTTGCTTTCCTCCGCTCGACTCCGATTGAGGAAATCTGTAAGGCTGCCACTTGGTCCTCGGTTCATATGTTCACCTCGCACTACTGTCTGGATGCTTTCTCCAGGCGTGATGGCCATTTTGGCCAGTCAGTTTTGCAAAATCTGTTCTCCTAATTTGCCAACTCTCCCACCATCCACATTCTGGTTAGCTTGGAGGTCTCCCACATGTAGAGAATATGCTGCCTGCTTGTCCTGGGATAAAGCACAGTTACTTACCGTAACAGGTGTTATCCAGGGACAGCAGGCAGATATTCTCGCAACCCACCCACCTCCCCGTGGTTGGCTTCTTTGCGTGCTATCTGAACTGAGGACACACTGAGGAGACGCATGCCCTAGATCGGGCGAGAGGGGCTATCGCGCATGCGCGATACACTCGCAAGCTTGAAGATCTTCAAGCAAGTCTGCTTGTGAGAACGTCCGCTAGGAGGCTTCGTAGATGACGTCGCCCACATGTAGAGAATATCTGCCTGCTGTCCCTGGATAACACCTGTTACGGTAAGTAACTGTGCTCTACAACCAAAGGCTTCTTTTTCTCAATGTAATTTCCATATCATCTGGTTTTAAACAGCAAATAACTGTATTGTGACCCAGAAAACAGGATTCATGTGGATGCACTGTTTCCCTGTTAACCAACCTGAGATTCTGTACTAGGCTCGGTGCTGGTTTGCTCTGCTGTTAGTGCCTGTTTAGCGTCACCACCTTCTGCAGGCTGCACTTCATCTAGAACTGGCAACAGAGAGTTTCATAACTATTTAATTTCATAACAGCTTATAACTACCAGATAACACATTTAAATTTAACACAGATGTCTCTCTATGCATTTTTCTGGGTTTCCTTTTGTTTTACATTACATACCTGCATTTGGTACAAACAGGTTTGTAGGGATAGGCATTGGTGCCAATGGAGCAAATAAATCAGATGGTAGAGGAACAGAACTATTAGATTTATTGCCAACTGGGTTTAGGACATCAACATAGCGACCTCTGCTTCCTGCTGAAGGAAGAAGGGAGACATGCAGTTTTATTTTATTTATATACCCCAGTGACCTTAAAATTTAGAGCGGTTTACAAATAAGAAAGTGGAAACAACCGTAATATACAAGAGTAATAAATTATCTAATACTCATGACATTGTATGCACTATAAATTTATCAAACATGTAAGTTTTTATCTGTCACCTAAAAATTAAATAAGAACTCTGAGATAAAATATAACATGCTAATTTAACCCAAAGCCACACTGCCTGAAAGGCAAGCAGCTTATCCACATAACTGCACCTTGATCAACCCTGAAGTGTGGGAAAAACAAAATAATTAACTCTTTAGGTAACTTATAAGAACATTTATTTTTACCTAAATATATAAAAATTTTAAATCCAGCTTTTCCAAAGCATTAAAGGCCAATTACCACAAAACTTACTGAGTTGTACTTTTATACTTAATATTGTTCATTTCCATTTTCTTTTGAAGAAGGGTAATCTCCTCCCTCCAAAGTTAAGTGAGAAATGTAATAAGTTAGTTCATTTGTTTTGGTTTAAATTAACCTTTATTTCCACACATTCAAGTAGACTAACAGGATAACAGAAAAGCCATATTGATCACACCAAGGTCCATTGAGCCCAGAATCCTATCTCCAACAGTGGTCAGTCTGTGCAACAAGTATCTTTGATCCATTTCTCATAGCTCATTTCCAAGAATGAGCAATGTCTCTCCAAGTCTACTGTGGTAATAATTCTGTGAACTTTTGATCCAGGAACTTGTCCAATGCTCTTTTGAATTCCAGCAGCCCTTTAGTATCCCCTAGCCAGGAATATGCACAGTGAGGAGTAATTTAAGAACTTTATCAGATATGACACATTTTAAGAAGGGCCTGAAAACTCTTATTTCAACAAGTATATGGAATAAATTAAATCTCTTGGGAAGAAGTAAACTATGGCACAATAGATGAAGTATGGATTGGTTTTACCATCTAATGTTTTAAAGCAGTGGTTCCCAACCCTGTCCTGGAGGACCACCAGCTAGTTGGGTTTTTGGGATAACCCTAATGAATATGCATGAAAGAGATTTGCATTTAATGGAGGTGACAGGTATGCAAATCAGCTCCATGCATATTCATTAGGGTTATCCTGAAAACCTGACTGGCTGGTAGTCCTCCAGGACAGGGTTGGAAACCACTGTTTTAAAGTCAGTTTTTATTGAGGGGGTTACTATGGATGTTAAATTTTTACTCCACCTAGAATAGTGCAGATAATAAATAATGGAAATAAATAAATACAAACATGGTCTTTCACAGTTAAAATTTTTAATGCCAAGAAATGTAGATTGATGTACTTGGGATGTAGAAATTCAAAAGGAGCTTTATGAGATAGAAATGGAGAGGCTGATGTACACAGATTAGGAAAGGGACCTTAGGGACAGTGTCTGAGGACATCAAGGTGGTGAAAATGACAAAGCAGTGGCCAAAGCCAGAAGGATGCTAGGCTGCATAGAGAGACACAACCAACCAAGGTAGTAATGCTCTTGTATAAGTCATTAATGAGGTTCCACAGAGTTGTGTTCAGTTCTGGAGGCTGTATTTGCTGAAAAGACTTGAAACAGTTCAGAGGAAGGAGACAAAAATGGTATGGGATTTGCTCCAAGAGATGTATGAGAAGAGACTTGAAGACCTGAATATGTATATCCTAGAGGAAAGGAGTGACAAGGGAGATATGATACAAACATTGAGGTGTATTAATATACAAACAAATTTTTTTTAGAGATGGAGAGGCAGCAGAACTAGAGGACATGAAGTAAAACTGCAGAGCAGTAGACTATGGAGTAATATCAGGCAATAGTTTTCATGAAGAGGGTGGTGGATGGCTGAATACCCTCCCAGTGGATGTGGCAGGGAAAAAAATAACTAACAGAAATCAACAATGCATGGGATAAGCAGAGGAATCTAGTATAGGAGGACAGAATCAAAGTATTTAAATATCTTGAACTTTAAACAGGGCATAGAAAAGTGTAACCTGCATGGAGTATAAGGTACAACTCTGGCCACCTTGCTGAGCAGAATAGATGAGCCATACAGGTCTTTATCTGCCTTCATTTACTATGTTACTATGTGAAATACTACCTATAGCTTGGCTGAAAAAGACAGCACAAAAGTTAAAGATATGTTACCTGCCCTTATTGAGAACATATTGACAGAGGAATTGGGAGGAGCTCCAGGTACAACAGGTGTAGTCTGAGGACCTTTTAGCATGCCAGGAGGTGGAGGCGGTAGTGGCTTGTTCTAGAAACAGAAATGAGAAATTAGGTCCTTAACCTGCTAATTTTCTTTCTTTTAGTCCCTCCAGACCGGCACAGAAACGGATGGGTTTATGCTCCTCCGCCAGCAGGTGGAGACTGAGACACTAACTTTTGGATTCAGTACAAGTGGGTTGTGCAGTCCCTATTAGAATCAGTCTTGACAAATAGCCAAGCAGAAAACAAATAGGATGAAGTAATAACATACCAACTGCACACTCACATGGAGAAAAAAACACTGTTGGATACTGATTAGAATAAGAACCTTTCAGAAACATTCCACAGTTCGCCAGCTAAACCAGCTGAACCAAATGCCACTACTTTTCTAAACTCCCCCAACAAACAAACAACTCCTGCAGAAAAAAAAACATACTCTTCACGAAAAAACACCAAACCAAACGACAGGGCGGGATCTGTGCCGGTCTGGAGGGACTAAAAGAAAGAAAATTAGCAGGTAAGGACCTAATTTCTCCTTTAGCGTCCCTCCAGACCGGCACAGAAAATGAATGGGACATACCAAAGCAGTACCCATCATGAGTGGGACCCCAGAAGGGCTGCCACAAGAACATGCTCACCGAACACTGCATCCCAACGCACCTGAATGTCCACACTGTAGTGGTGAACAAAGAAATGGAGAGAAGGACAAACTGCAGCTTTACTGATATCCACCAGAGATACAAGAGAAGATTTAGTCCAAGAAGCTGCCTGACCCCGAGTGGAATGAGCTTTGAGAAATTCCGGAACAGGCTTCTTTAGGAGAAGGTACCTTGAAGCGGTAGCCTCAGAAGCACTGTCCCCTTTACGAGGACCTGCTAAGAGGACAAAAAGACGATCCGACTAATGTACGCTCCATCTTATATATATGGCAAACTGAGTTCCACCAAAAATTATAGTTTAATCTGTCACAATTTTTCCAGTTATGTGTAATTTGTTGAACTGCTACTCCAGTCATTATAAATAAAAGTTTATTGTTATTTGACGAAATTTGACTCCGAGCTCTCATTGCAGTACCAAACAAAACCGTATCATATGTCAAGGCTACTGGATTTTCTAACATCCTATTAATTTGAGGCCAAATTGATTTCCAAAATATTAATATGAATGGACAATAAAATAATAGATGATCTAATGTCCCTGCTTCTAGATGAGAGCTATCAATTCTATGTAAACGTGTAGGGGTCCATAAAGCTCTATGTAAAATGAAAAAGGATATATAGATAAGTTCAAGAGGATTTGGGGACCATTAACAGATTTTTGTAATGACTGATTTCATTTTTCCCATATTAAGATAATGGTTAAAGGAGGGAGGGTGGGAGGGGGTAAGGTTTTTATTCTCTTTGTCATAAATTATAAATAATTTATCATAATAGATGTTATTCTTATGTGACAATAACAAAATAAAGGGAGGGAAGAGGATTCATAATTAAATAATAATTGATAAAATCATTATAGTTTATATGATATATAAAATCATAAGGATAATATAAGATATGTTTTATATAAAGTACATTAGAAATATCAAGTGTATTGTTAAAATAATTGTATGAAAATTTATTACACTTGTTATATGAAAAAATCAATAAAAAACTTAAAACATAAAAAAGACGATCCGACTTACAGAACTCCTGGGTCCACTGAACATAAGAGCGAAGGACCTTATTGACATCCAAATTGCACAACTGCCTTTGCTTCAACAAGCCCTTCTGACTACCCAAGACTGGGAGGACCATGGACTGGTTGACATGAAACAGATATACCACCTTCAGAAGAAAGAAAGGAACCGACCGCAGAACGACCCGCTCCTTAGAGAACTCCAGGAAAGATGGCCTACAAGAGAAGGTTCTGAAATGCATCTCATGGAAGTAATGGCCACCAAGAAGACCGCCTTAAGAGTATGGTCCTTCAATGTGCAGGAGTCAAGAGGCTCAAAAGGCAGATGAATGAGCACGGAGAGAACCAGATTGAGATCCCAGGTGGAAACAGATGAACAAACTGGTGGCCAGAGCAATTTCGCAGCTCTCAGGAATTGAATCATATCTGGCGAACAGGCCAAACACAGACCATACAAGAGACTTCGGAAGGAAGAGAAAGCGGCAATCTGCGCCCTATGGGAGAACCAAGTGAGATGGACCCTGACCTGTCTAAGTTGCTGGAGGCAAAGGTGGCATACAAAATAGAAAACATACAAAATGGCACAGACTGAAACCCAAGTCTATAAAAAATGGCTGGTGTATTTCCCAGTAAACTACCTACCTGTATTTTTTGCTCCATAAGATGCACTTTTCCCCCCCAAAAGTGGGTGGAAATGTCTGTGCATCTTATGGAGTGAATATTGTATCACAGATCGTGATGTGCAGTGTTCTCCCTAGCGTCTTTTAGCCGGGCGCTACGCCCAGCTAATTTAGGTGTGTGCCTGGCTGTCAGGGAAACTTATACCTTTTTTCCCTTTTTAAATTCTGGTGGTCCAGTGGTGTATTAGCAGGCGCGAGCTTTCCACACTCCTGCCCTGCGTTGAGCCCTTCCCTTGCTGGATGGCTGCCTCAGATCTCACGAGAACTGACGGCAGACATTCAGGGAGTGGTGCGGACCCAGGCTGAAGCATGAAAAGCTCGCTCCTGCCTTGTGCGCCGCTGGCTGCAAGATCTGAGGCAGCTGTCCAGCGAGGGAGGGGCTCAGTGCAGGGCAGGAATGCGGAAAGCTCGCTCCTGCTGATACATGGCTGGACCACCAGGATTGAAAAAAGGTTTGGGGGGGGGTGTATAAAATTGTTAGTCGGCTGGGACAGATCCCTCCTGTCCCCGTCTACCACTAGACCACCAGAGAGGGGACAGGGTACAGAAAACTAGAAGCGTGCTTGAACCTTAAAGTCTCTCCTCATTTGTTAATGACAGTGATGATGGTTCTTAATACTACTGTTGACTTTCCATGGTTGAAATATTATTCCGCTATATTTTATTAAATATTTTGGTACACCATTTGGTTCGGAATATTTTTTTCTTGTTTTTCTCCTCGTCTTATGGTCAGGTGCATCTTATAGTGCAAAAAAATATGGTACGTTTACATGGAAACAAACTTTCAGGCCAAGCAGAATGGAAAAAGCTGACTCCAGTTTATAAGAAAGATAAGAACAGAAAAAATAACATCTTATATGGACAAGGAGGCAAGGGGGTTAGGAATAAGATGTGTCCAGGGTAAAGTTAGGTATGTATTACAAAAGATTACATTACATTAGTGATTTCTATAACACTATTACCTTGCGGTTCAAGGTGGATTACATATGAATTGTCAGGACATTTAGAGGTACATAAGGAGTAGTCTGGACATTTTCTAAGTTGCTAAAGATTGGAGAGTATTGCAGGTGATGCTCGAGATAGATCTAGCTGTGTTAGTTTGGTTTTATGTATTTTTTAAATAGTAGGATTTTTGTTTCTTTTTTGAAGGTTTTGTAGTCTGTGGTCAAGATCAGTAAGTTGGAGAGTTGGTGGTCCAGTTTTGCTGCTCGAGTGGCTAGGAGGTTATCGTACAGTTTTTTTCGTTTGACATTTTTGGTTGGAGGGTGTGTGAATGGTGTGTGGGTTCTCCTGTGTCTGGCTGAGGTGGATTAAATTAGTCAGTTCTTCCATTAGGCTGGGCTGTCTCCGTTTATGGTTTTAAATAGTAGGCAGTAGAATTTGAAGAGTACTCTTGCTTGTATTGGGAGCCAGTGTGAGTCATGGTATGCCTCTGTGATGTGGTAGTATTTCTTCAGCGAGTAGAAAAGTCTTAGGGCTGTGTTTTTTAACTGTTTGTAGTTGTTTTATCATGGTTGCTGGGCAAAAGAGATATAGTATGTTGCCGTAGTTTATTAGACCTAGGACTGGGGATTGTACCACAAGTTGGAACTGTTTTCTGTCGAAGAATTTTTGAACTTGCCTTAGGTTTCTCATGACAGCAAATGATTTTTTTTTATTGTTTTGTTGATTTGTGGCTATATGGTACATCCTCTGTTTATCAGCACTCCCAGGAGTTTTAAAGTGAGTTCAATGGGGTATGAGATTGAATTTATTATAGGTTTGTTATGGTTGGGGTTTTGCTATTTTCGAGGAGGATGAAGTTTGTTTTGTCGGGATTTAGTTTTAGTTTGTGTGCTTTCATCCATGTTGCTACTGTTTCAAGTGTTTTGTGTATTGTGTCTGCCATGGAGGGTGCTGGTTAGTCGAAAGGAAGGAGAATGGTGATGTTGTCTTTATAGCTGTAGGAGGTTAGGCCTAGTTTATCTAGGCAGGAGCTGAGGGAAGCAATGTATAGGTTGAAGAGTGTAGGAGATAATGGTGATCCTTGGGGTATGCCACAGGGATTGGACCATTGTTGATTATTCTCTGTTGGTCTTAACTATGTATGTTCTGGATTGTAGAAATCCTTTAAACCATGAAAATACCTTGCCAGTGATTCCTATTGAGTCTAGTATTTGTAGAAGGATATCATGATCTACCAGGTCAAAAGCTGTGAAGAGATCTAGTTGAATAATCAGCATTTTTTTGCCTGTGCTGAGGTGTTGTCTAGCAGTGTCCATGAGTGATCCTAGTTAGGTTTCAGTGCTGTAGTTGGTTCTGAAGCCAGATTGTGTGGGGTGAAGTATGTTGTGGTTTTGTAGGTATAAGGTTAGGACTTTAGCTACGAGGTGAGCATGGGCATTTTTCCATTAGCTTGACATAAAGTGGTATTGAGGCTATGGGTCTGTAGTTGAAGGGTTGATCTGTTGGCCCTTTGGGTTTAGGATCAAAGTGATGATGATTTCGCTGAGGTCTTGTGGGAAAAGGCCATCTATGAGTATAGTTTGTATCCATTGCAGAAGGAGGGTGCAAAATAGAGTATTGGAAGTTTTCAATAGGTATGGGGGGCAATGGTTGAGGTCACAGGCTGCATGGCTGTATTTATTATAGAGTTTGTTTAGGTCCGACCATTGTAAAGGTGAGAAGTGGGACCAGGTTCTGTCTGCTGCAACCGATTCTTTCTCTGGGGGGGGGTGTTGTGATCTCTTCTAGGTGCGTAGGTGTTTCACTGAAGGTGGACCTGATAGTTGCGATTTTGTTTTTGAAGAATGTCGCTAAGAGGGTGGCTGAGGTCGGGGGGGGGGGGGGGGGAGGTCAGGTAGAGTTTGGTCAGGTAAGATTTGGTGTTTGAGTTCTTTTAGAAGTTGGAAAAGCTTTTTTGTGTCTTGGGATTCATCTGCTATTTCCTTTGTATAGTATGTACAAAGCAAATAAGAGAAGAATCCAGATGATCCTCTACTGACATCAGTAAAAGTATTAAAAAAATGTGCCTAGTTTGGGATTCAGGTTAGAGATGATTTTTACACAGAAAGATTTGCTAGTCTCTGTTGTAAATCTCTCCTGTGTGCTGTCTGATTATATGCTGAGATCTTCTTTATTATTTTATGCTGTTCACTTGCTAAGAGTATTATACTGCAAAAATAAAATATCAGCATTATTCTAAAGCACACGGCACGGTCATTCTCTCTTAGACAAGAGGTCATTGAAGGAACCTTAGCAGCAAGCAAGGCTGCATTCAAGGCCATCATGCAGAAACTCCAAGATGTGAGGCAAAGCAGCACGAAAGGGAACCATGTCACATGCGGAATACCGCTCCTCAAAAAGATGCCAAACCCTCACATAAGCCTGAGAGGTGGAAAGTCTCCAATATCCTAAGAGAATTGAGATCACCTTATCCGAATATCTCTTCTTCCTTATGCAAGCCCTTTCAAATGCCAAGCCGTAAGACAAAAGGGACCTGGATCGAACATTGGGATAAGTCAGAAGATCAGGAGAAGATCTGACACTAGCAGATGAACCAGATCCACAAACCACAGGTGCCTGGGCCAGTCTGGAGATACTAAAATCACATGGCCTGAGTGTCAGACAATCCGAAGAACTCTGCCCACCAGAGGCTATGGTGGAAAGACATACAGCAGGCCAGTCATCAGCCAAGCCTGCACCAAAGCATCCAGTCCCTCGGCCTGGCAATCCCTGCACCAACTAAAGAACCTTGGCACTTTGGCGTTGACACTCATGGCCATGAGATCCATAATCGGCCAACCCCAGGAACTAATAATCAACTCAAAGGCTTCCAGCCTAAGACACCACCTTGCTGAGATCCAGGACATGATGACTGAGAAAATCTGCTTGGACATTATCTATGCCAGCAATATGGGAAACAGATGTCCCGAAGATGAGCCTCCACCCATTCCATGAGCAGAGAGGTCTCCAGTGCCATCAGATGACTCTTGGTGCCCTCCTGATGACTGACATAGGCCACTGCCATGGTATTATTTGAGAGCATTCAAACTGACTTGCCCTCCAGCAAGAACTGGAATTCTACCAATGCTAGCCAAATGGTTCTGGTCTCCAGAACATTCATCAACCAGGATGCCTTCACCGGTGACCATCAGCCCTGAACCAAGCGGCCAAGACATTGAGCCCCCCAACTGAGGAGACTGGTGTCCATGAGAAGCACTGTCCATTGGGGCTGATCGAGACTCACTCCCTTAACCAGATTGGAAATCTGGAGCCACCAGCGCAGGCTGCAACGAACTAAGCCCCAAAGTGGGACAGGAGAGTCCAGATTGTGAATCTGTGGCGACCACTGCCGAAGAAGTGCACACTGAAGAAGATGCAACCGAGGCACCTTAGAGTCACTCAAGGCCTGAACCACCTTATCTAACTCCTCTCCAAAGAGAGAGGAGCCCCGAAATGGAAATTTACTGAGCTTAGATACGCAGAATTCAAATTATACAAAATACGGCAGTTAAAATTATCTATAAAGACTGAAATGCGACCACATTATACATCTCTTAAAAGATGCCCACTAGCTGCCTGTAGCACACCGGATTACTTTTAAGATATTACTCCTTACACTCAATGTACAATCAGATCATTTGCCAGCATTCATTGATAAAGATTCTGGACTCCATATACTACAGCAAGTGCTCAGATCCACCCAACGATATCTTCTTTCTATTCCCTCCTTGCGCCAAATTGTATTCGACACCACCCTTAAAACTATCTTTTCTGTGGTAGCACCTACATTGTGGAACTCTTTTCCCATTAACCTAACAGGACCATTGTGTCTCAAAGTTTAAATCAGGTCTCAAAACTTTCCTCTTCAATGATGCTTTCGATACCTAGTTCTCAACATTTACCCCTGATTTCAATTCTTTAGACTTTTTTTCTTCTCTTCTTCTTTTCCATTCATCTACTATTCTTCCTTTTCTCACCCTTTGGGTTTGTCCCTTCCCCATCTTCTCTCTCTCTTTTTTTTTTTTAATATGATGTATCCTCTTATTGGTTTTCCCTTTTGTGTCCAGTTTGTCCAGTAATGAGTTTTAATAATTCTTGTAAGTTTTCCCTAATTTTTAATCTTTGTAAAAATTTGGATGGAAACCGCTTAGGCTTTAATAAGCGGTATATCAAAACTTAATAAACTTGAGCTTAGCCTTAGATGCTGCATTCGACCAACCCCGAGAACCATGGACTTGACCGAGGCACGCAACAGATCATACATGGAATCAGAGAAAAAAGAAGCTCCCAGCTCAATCTTAGCAACTTCCTGATCCACTAAAGACCAGTCAGCCGACTCACGGTCAAGAACTCTCTGAGACCACCAGAAACAAGCCTGGGCTACCAGACTGCAACAAATCGCCGCCTGGTCAGCCATGTCAAAACATTGTTTAAGTAGAGTCTCCATTTTATGGTCCTGAGGGTTTCTCAGGGCTGAACCACCTTCCACCGGCACAGTATGTCTGCTTGCGATAGCTGAGACCACCACATCGACCACAGGAGACTTAAAAGTATCTCTAACCCCATCAGGAATGGGGTAGAGTCTGACATGGACTGCAGCAAGCAAAAAAGCATGGCCGGAACTTTCCGCTGAGCATGCACTACATCCCGAATGCATAGGGAAAGAATGGGATGTGGACTGGATTCCTCTAAGAATAGGGTCCACAGCATGAGGGGGGTCCTTGGCTTCCTCTTCAAAGTGTAAAACTGAAGACACCTGAAGAATGAGCTTCTTGCAACTCTTCCCGATGAAATATGTGCACAACTGATGCATCCTCATCAACCGGTGCCTCTGAAAAATTTCCATCCAAAACCTCAGGCCCCTCTAATGGATCTGGAAGGTCCTCTCCAAGATCCAAGTCTTCATCCGGAGAAAAAGGATCAGCCAGAAAAGAATCCTCATCCCAAGAAACCTGCGGCCACTTGGACGATGGCTGAGGAAGCTGGACAGAGGTAGCTGTAGCAGGAGACTGAATGGGGGTGGCCATGAAAGGGAAAAAAGACCCCATACAACCCGAGACCCACAGTACTGAAGCAGGACCCCCAGCCGCTTGTAAATAAGCCTTGCACACATGCTTAACACAAAATCAGGGCTAAAAAACATAGCAGGAACAGATGACACATTTAATAATAATAATAACTTTATTCTTGTATACCGCCCTGCCATAAAGTTCTGGGCAGTTCACATCAAAGAAGGCTGTGCAATCAGTGAACATCAGGGAAGTACAGCATTATAATCAAGTTACAAATTTGTCAAATAAGTAAGTTTTCAACAACTTTCTAAAGGAATAGTAAGACTGTGCTTGAGGAATAAAAGTACTCAACCAGGAATTCATTTTTCTTGCCTGAAATGCAAATGTCTTTTCTAAAAATCTCTTGTATCAACAAACTTTTGGAGTTGGATACATAAATATGCAAGTTTTTTGAGTATTCTTATTAGACTTGTGCAGTTTAAATTGGGAGGACAGGTACGCTGGAGCCAAACCAATTAAACGCTTTAAAGTAAATACAGCCAAATTTAAACAGAATTCTTGCCTTAAATGGCAACCAGTGATAGAAAGGGCTCACATGATTATATTCAAACTGAAAATCAAGCGAACCGCTGAGTTTTGTATTATTCACAATCTATTAGAGATTTTTTTGTGAGACAGGAGAAAGGTCGCCTGAGGCCGTGGGCAAAATGGATGCGCTTCCCGCCAAAACCGAGGGAAGGGCCGTCAGTCACCTGAAATAATACGAGGCACCGAAGCCAAACTTGACCCTGTCACTACAAATAAATTGCCCGCCAATCCAGCTACAGCAGTAAGAGAATCTCTAGCCTCCCTGGTGATCCGCAACACCAAATCTGCCAGACCACCAGCAGATGAAGAAACCACGGCGTGGGCAACAGGTGAAGCCCAGGCTTCACCACCGCCTCCACCCGACGAGCAGTGCGCACACAAAGGGGAGCCTGGCACACCAACACCCGAAGCCGGGTCACCTTCCAGGCAGCCAGAACATTTTGTGCACCCGCCAGCCACATCCACTGCTCGGCGCCTAAAGAAAACGCACTTGTGCTGCTTTTTTGAAGCACTCATAATGAATGCATCAAAAACCCACATACAGCAACACCATACAAAAACAGCAACCTCAGGACCACTTTATGCTCCTTTTATTTCTTGTATTTTGCTTTTAATTTCCTTTTTTTTTAACTTCTCACAGCTTACAACTGTATCAAGAGAGCAGACCCCACTGGCACTCTAAACTGTTGTCTGTGCTTAATAGGTGGTCAAGTGTACAGTTGAGGCTCCTCTAAATTCAGAAAACCTGGGAGGTGGGGGAAAGTTTCAAGTTTATTAGGATTTTATATACCACCTATCAAGGTTATCTAAGTGGATTTGACAATCAGGTACTCAAGCATTTTCCTTATTGTCCCGGTGAGCTCACAATCTATCTAATGTATCTGGGGCTATGGAGGACCGAGTTACTTGCCCAGGGTCACAAGTAACAGTGCAGGGTTTGAACCCACACCCCAGTGCTGAGGTGTGGCACCCTTGAGGTCAGTAGTACCCCCAATCTCTGTCCAGACAACAAAAGGGACATAAGAACATGAGAATTGCCATCTCCGGATCAGACCCTGGGTCCATCAAATCCGGTGATCCGCACACGCGGAGGCCCCACCAGGTGTATCCTGGCATAGTTTTAGTCCCATATCACTGTATGCTTCTCAAGGGAGATGTGCATCTAATTTACCCTTACCCGTATCACTCTATGCCACTCTTAAGGAGATGTGCATCTAGTTTACCCTTAAATCCTAGAATGGTGGATTCTGCAATTACTTCCTCTGGGAGAGCATTCCAGGTGTCCACCACTTGCTGTGTGAAACAGAACTTCCTGATATTCATCCTGGACCTGTCCCCCCTCAGCTTCAGTCTATGTCCTCTTGTCCATGTCACATTGGACATTGTAAATAACTGCTTTCCCTGCTCTATTTTGTCAAATCCTTTCAATATTTTGAAAGTCTCGATCAGATCCCCTCGCAGTCTCCTCTTCTCAAGGGAGAACATCCCCTTCTCCTAAATCGTTCCTCATAGTCCAGGTTCTCCATACCTTTCACTAGCTTCGTTGCTCGTCTCTGCACCCTCTCTAGCAGTTTTATATCCTTCTTTAGGTATGGAGACCAATGCTGGACGCAGTATTCCAGGTGCGGTCTGACCATGACTCTGTAGAGTGGTATTATAACTTTCTCTGATCTACTTGTAATTCCCTTCTTTATCATGCCTAGCATTCTATTTGCTTTCTTCGCCGCCGCCGCCCATTGCACCGACAGTTTCAGCGTCCTATCTATCAGTACATCCAGGTCCTTTTCCTGTTCGGTCTTTCCCAGAGTTACACCTGACATACTATACTTGTGATCTTTATTTTTTCTGCCTAAATGCATCACTTTGCATTTTTCCACATTAAAATTCATCTGCCATTTATCTGCCCACTTCTCCAATTGATTCAAGTCGCTCTGGAGTCCTTCTGCAATCAGATTGCCCGGCATAGCTTTGTGTCGTCTGCAAACTTGATGATTTCACTGGATGTTCCTTCTTCCGGGTCATTCAGAACAAATACTAGGAAGTTCTTCTTCACTCAAAGGGTGGTGGACACCTGGAATGCACTTCCAGAGGAGGTAGTAAAGCAGAGTACGATTTTGGGTTTCAAAATGGGACTGGACAAATTCTTGAAGGAAAAGGGGATTGAAGGGTATAATTAGAGGGGTACTATACAGTACAAATGTTTTAGAGTAATAGATCACTTACAGGTCATTGACCTGGGGGGCCGCCGTGGGAGCGGACTGCTGGGCATGATGGACCTATAGTCTGACTCAGCAGAGGCGATTCTTATGTTCTTATGTTATTAAATAAGATGGGTCCAAGTACTGAGCCCTGGAGTACACCGCTAGTCACTTTTTCTCATTCTGAGAACTTCCCATTTATGCCCACTCTCTGCTTTCTGTTCTCTAGCCATTTGCCTATCCATCTTAGTATATCTCCCTCTATTCCATGGCCTTGTAATTTCCTGAGAAGTCTTACATGTGGAACCTTGTTGAACGCTTTCTGAAAGACCAAGTAAACAATATCCACCGGTTTTCCACTTCAATTTGTTCACTGTCTAAAAAAATTGAAGTAGGTTCGTCAAACATGATTTCCCTTTCCTGAACCCATGTTGACTGGCTCTCATCAGGTTGTGTGTGTCTAGGTGCCGGACTATGCTATCTTTGATCAGCGCCTCAACCATCTTTCCAAGGACAGATGTGAAACTCACAGGTCTGCAGTTGCCTGGCACTCTTGTCAATCCTTTTTTAAATATCAGCGTGACATTCGCTATCTTCCAGTCGTCTGGTACCTGTCCTGTTTTGATTGACAGGTTGGCAAGTTTTTGCAATAGTTCTCCGATTTCAAATTTCAGTTCTTTTAGGACTCTCAGATGAATTCTGTCCGGTCCAGGAGATTTATCACTTTTAAGTTTGTCGATCTGGTGGTAAATCTGGGATAAGAAAGATTCACCAAACCAAATCTCAGCACAGCCTGCAGAAGCTTACCACTCCACCTACTGGAGACTGAGAAAAGACCGATTGTAATAGGGACTGTACAGCCCACTTGTACTGAAGCCAAAAGTTAGTCTCACAGTCTCCACCTTCTGACAGAGAAGTGTAAATCCATCCAATTCTGTGCCGGTCTGGAGGGATGCTAAAGTAGTATGTGTTAACATTTTATTCCACAACCCTGAATGGACACGTATCCCATATTTTCATAAGGTGTCAGAAAACACAAATAACTTATGTTTCTAAGGTGCTTGAAAAATATAACCACTAACCGAGCTTGTGAGTGCTTAAAAATGAAAGAAAATTTAACATATCAAATAAGATATTTGAAGAAAGGACTTACAAAGCCTTGTAAGGTCACATACACTACTAACACTCATCTATAATTTTTTATGGCATTTTTAATCATATCAACAAGCAATCTGCAAAATATCCCCCTATCCTCCAACCAATACACAACACAAAACAATTTTACCCAAAACTGTTTTAATAATGCTCTCTTTATTTAACATATCCTATGCAAATTCTGCTATTCAGCAAATCTGACACTATAAATCGAAGGACTTTCTCACCTCTTCCTCTGGTTCATCTAAGTTAATCCAACGCTGTTTCTTTTCATCCCAAACAATCTAGAAAGAAATCATACTTCAAGTAAAACTGCTTATACAACTGTCTTGAACTACATATCATGCATCTACCTTCTGCTATCAGCTTCTAATTCAGGTCTGTATACCACCTAACATCCAATTTCACTTCAAAATGCTTAAGTAAGCATGCCAGCTCTAGCAGTTTCTTCTAGTTTAAAAGGCATATTAGTCTTGAACCAGTGGGTTATTCACCTCTAGTTGCAAGTTGTGTAGAAGGATCATCTATACTTTCTCTCTCTTTTAGCTCTGCCTGCTGCATCACAAGGTTGTGCTGTAGCTCCTCAGTTTCTCCTTCTACATGCAAGTTGGAAGGTATCTGTCTGATCTGATTTATTATTTTCAGGTCTTTATCTGGATTTTGAAGCTTCTCGGTGCTCCAGCGGTTCCTAGTGTGACTAAGGTGGCTCTACCTGGGAGAAGATACAAAAGTCTGTAGCTGGAAGGGCAACCCTTTTACAGAGCACCTACCTGGCGAGCCTGCTTTAATAATTTTGGTGGCTTGGGGCCCAAGACTTGCTCCTGGTTGTTACCAGAGCTTGAGTGCAGGTTGTGTGGAACCATGTTGGTCCTGAGGACTTTATCGGGTGCTGGCTGCATTTCCTTCCCCATTGAAGATGCGTGTAGAGCTGTGGGGTCTGAGTTCTCAGGCTTTCTTCTCTCAGGGTCTGACTGGAAGCCCAAAGACTCAAGCATCTGGATTGTTTACATGCTTGTCTGAGGCAGGATTCTTCTCTATATCCCAGTTGCTATTTCAGCTGATGCAGGCACAACACCTGTATAACTGTGAGTACAGAACAGTACTGAAGTCTATCGGAAAATTTGTAGAGGGGGTTTTTAAATTTTAGTTTTGGTGGCTTGATATAGTGTCCCCCACCTCCAAAAACCCCTTCCCTGAATTTTTATTCAGCTCTCCTGGGCCTTTTTTTTTGCGCCAAAGCGCTGCCACTGTAGCCATCTTGGATTTATCGATTTAATTTTAAAAGTTTCTATCTGCCTCAAAAACACCTTGATTTGGATTAAAATCGATACAGATTGCCGCCTCGGGCTGTTTTACCCCGATTAATACCAGATTTGGTAAAATCAATAAAGATTGCCTCCTCAGGCTATTTTACCCCGATTAATGCCAGATTTGCTAAAATCGATACAGATTGCCTCCTTGGGCTGTTTTACCCCAATTAATGCCAGATTTGCACTGGATGAGGAGCATCTCTGTTCCTTGAGCTGTGGGATATGTGAGGAGTGCTGGGCTTAGCCCCCGCTGGTCTCTCTAGGGCAGGGTTGCCAAATCTGGCCCAAAGTGTAATTATATTTGGCCCGCGAAAAAATATCAAATGTCTACTAGATATAGCCTGCCAGGTACGTCAATGTAGGACAGCTATACTATCTTCACGATGTGTGTCAGTTGTTTTTAGACCTTTCATATTTATTTATTATTTTTAATTAGCTTTAGCATTTTTTTTTTCATGTCACTTTTTGCTTATGATTACAGTTGTGACTATGGCACTTGTCATGTGACCCCCCCTCCCCCAATTTTTAAATTGATAGCTTTTTTGAGCCGGTTTTACTTTCGGTTTGCTCAGCTCAGAGCGCTACAGATTGTCTCTACTAGGTAAGAGCCACCATGGCTTTATTTCATTCTTCCTTTTTATTTTTAACATGCACATAGTTATTTTAAGTGATCTTAAGTTCCCACAAAATATTAGCTTATGCTTTTTATGTTTTCTATAGTTTATTGCCACATTGTGACATTTGTTAGTGCAGGACAGCTATATTTTTTTCGCTCAGCAGTAGAGACTTTTTATTTATGCATTTTTAAACCTTTCCACATGCAAGGTTTTGTTATTATTTATTTTTCACTATTTATATATATATTTTTGTTGGGTTTTAAGTTTGTGCCCGCGATGCTTCTTTGGCCACTTTTATGTTTACACTCTTTTAGTTTCTTTTGCTGAACCTTGTCCTTAAACATAGTTACGACCATGGCACTTGTTTTGGTTGGCCCGTGATTTTGTCCAAGTTTTTAATTTTGGCCCACTGTGTATTTGAATTTGACACCCTGCTCTAGGGCAATGCAGTCGCAGATGGCTCATTCTGGAGGTCAAAAAAATCCCTTAGAGCCCCCAAATAGTGACTTGGCATCTTCGTAGCAATGCAGATGCGCTGACATCTTTGGGCCCAGGAGGAGACAAGAAGAGTCCCTGTAGATGTCCTTGGGGCATCCTGTTCTGGGCTTTACCCCTGATTTTGTTCATATTATGTTTGAAGCCTATGGCTTATCTGGGTATAGTTGCACCCTCTGGGGTCATGCCAGCTATTGTGCATGGGGGTTTGCCCTCATACAGCTCAGTGCCACCTTAGAAGGTTCACTTGCTCGAACTGGAAGTACAGTTGAAGAAAGACTGAGTTGACGGGATTGTGTTCAATGCTTTTATTCCCTCAAAATGAATCTTTAGTTTTTGGAAGATTCAGGGTCTCAGGCTAGGGCTAACACTCTTTGTGGAAGCCCTGAAACAATGGGAAAACCTGAAGGTGTGCCACCTTTCTAAGCTGGCGGTTTTGCTAGAGGACATCAGCATCCTTGCGGGTATTGAAGCTTGGACCCCCACAGACCTTTGCTGCTCAGTGTTCTGTCATGAGCAACTCTAAGCCCCAAACCACCTTGTTTTCCTTTGCATCCTGACATTTCAATGATGCTAACAGAACACTGGAGGCTCTGGAGGGACCATTATGGGTTATTAGGACCATGACAAAATTGTATTGGCTTCTGATTTCTAACAGCTGTTTGTACAGCCTAATGTGAATTCACTGGTGGCATAAATTACCAAATGAACTTCTTTGCCTAGTAAAGGTGGTGTTATTTTGAAAGATAATCAAATCTGCAGGGTGGCTTTAATCCTCAAAAGACAGTGTGAGGCCTTGTCCTTGAGGCTGTAGGGGTGGCTGGTCAAATGTGCACAAGACACTCACACACAAGACAATAGCGCGCAGGTCAATTGCACACGGTCAAATGCGCGCAACACAATCGCGAGCATGACAACTCAGCACAATTGCACGAATGACAAAACATGGGGTGATAGCATGCAACGTAAATGCGCATGTGCATACCTTGCTGTTATGCGAGCGAATGGCGAGCATTATGTTCGCGCAAGGCAAATGTGTATGTAAATGCGCAAACAGAAATGTCCATTGGAATGAGCATTTTCTATTGCCCTGAGTTACTTGCGCATGACAAATCAGCGTGGGGTGATTAATGTGCAACGTAAAAGCGCATACCTCGCTGTTATGCATGCAAACGGCGAACATGATGGTCACGCAAGGCAAATGTGTATGCGCATGCGCCAACTGAAATGTCAATTGTAATGAGCATTTTCTGTTGCCCTGAGTTACCAGAGTGCATTTTCCGTTACTAGGATTACATACGTGCATTTTCTATGTACTGATATAAAACATGCCCTTCTATCTTGGCATGACTGTCTGTTGCAGGTATTGATCTTGGTGAGTTGGCTTCGGGGAGGTACGGGAGGAAGGGGCACTAAGGACATAGGAAGGAGGCACTGGGGGCATAAGAAGGAGGACATCAAAGGCTGCACTAGGAGCTTGGAAAACACAATATTAAAAAAGTTACATCTTTTTGAGCACACATATGTCTGCGCCCATTTTCACGCATTTGTCTTGCGTGCAATTGTCTTGCACATTGTAGACCTGTGCATGTTTGTTCCAGCGCGTTTGTCTTGCGCGCAATTGTCTTGGGCGTTATAGACCTGCGTGCATTTGTCTTGCGTGTATTAGACAGTGTGCCAGCTGTAGGTTGCTGCAGTAGCTTCCTTTATTATATGCACCTGCCATACTATACTGCGTCTGGATACATCAGAGCAGGATTATGAGTACTCCCAGTTGCTAATTTTGGGGATGGATTATGTAGCAGATGTTCAATATGACATGTTTAGGGTCATGAGCAAAGTCTCTGCTTATTCTTTCTTCCCCCAGTAGAATGCTCTGTATTAGGCAATGGGTAGAACTAAATTATGCAGATTACCTTTCAAAGGACAAATGCTTCTTGGCAAAAGGCTGGATTATTTTATGGCCAGTGTGGCAGTTCGTCACTCTAAGTCTTTACTAGACAGTAGACCACGTGACCCTGTTGGGACAATTCAAGGTCTTGTCATCAGTAAGGTCCTATGCTCAGAGATTGTTTCAAAGCTCTTGACAGGTCTTTTGAGGCTCTCAGAGAACTCAACCATTCGCTTCCCACCTAGCAGCAGCCTCCAAGAAATCCCAATGATGTCAGACTGGTCTCAGAACTCCCATAAATAGGAGGGAGATTGTCACTTCACTGGGATGCCTAGGCAAGGATCGGCTCGGACCCTGGGTACCGGACATCATACGAGAGAGCTACATGCCCAAATCCTTTAGTTCTCTACTGGATTTATTTGTAGACTCTCAGGCTTGACTGCCAGAGAAAGCAGCCAAGGTCCAAGTAATGGTGAAATGGCTTATGGATATGCAAGCCAAAGAACCCTGTACTGAACGAGGAATTGGGCAGACACTCTATATATTTTATCATGCCCAAGAAAAAAATCAGATGACTGGAGGCCAATTCTGGATCTGAGCTCGGTCAATGCAGCACTGAATGTGTTTGATTCCAGATGGAGACCGTGTGCTTGGTCATACGTTTGATGGTGCTGGGGGAATTTCTAGTCTCCCTGGATTTGACAGATGCTTACTTGCATATTCACACATTTCCAGCTCACAGAAGGAGTGGCCTAGTGGATAGAGCTGCAGCCAAAGCACCCTGGAGGTTGCAGGTTCAAGCCCAGAGCTGCTCCTTGCGACATTGGGCAAGTTACTTAACACTCTATTGCCCCAGGTACGTTAGTCAGATTGTGAGACCACCAGGACAGATAGGGAGAAATACTTGAGTACCTGATTATAAACCACTTAGGCTATAAATACTAAATAAATAAATACTAAGATTCCATGTGCTGGAAAGACATCTCCAAATCTTGGTGCTTCCATTCGGTCTAGCAACAGCACCTTGAACTTTTACCAAGGTGATGGTAGTTGCAACAGTGCACCTGCACAAGGCAAGGAACCAGATATATCCATGTTGGGATGACTGGCTGATCAGAGCTTCATCCAAGTTGTTGGCGAGAGTTGTTGCTACAGGATCTGGGTTAGATCCATCAATTCAGATGAATCACCTGAAGTCGATACAATCCCTAGTGTACTTGGGGATCCATTTCAACATGGTAAAAGACCACGCTTTTTTTTCCAGAGCTACACAAACTGTAGCTAAGACAACAGATTTTGGAGATCCTGGCAAGGCAAGCTTCTATGGCTTGGCACTATCTATAGGTGCTGGCATCGATATTGGTGACTATAAAGATTCTTCCTTGGGTGAAACTTTTATCTACGCCCTCTCCTGGATGAGCTATTGTCCCACTGGTCTCCACATATGGATTCTCTCCCTATGCTGCTGACCTGGATGGCAGAGGTGTATCAATTTGAGTTGGTGGCTCCAGCTGGAGTCAGTGTTCAAAAGCTTGCCTTTATACATTTCCTCTTGGGTGATCCTGACAACAGATGCCAGTCTTTAAGGCTTGGGGGGTGTCCTTGCAAGGGTCATCCTGTTCAGGGTAGATAGTTGCCCTTTTGGAGGAAACCAGTCTATCAATAGACTGGAGATGCAGGCCATTCGTCTAGCACTACAGATTGCAATTTAGCCTATTTATTGCTCAGACAGGTAGGTATTTCCAGATGCTGGATTTTCTCCTGTCCAACAGGTCTAAAGAGTGATGAGTTAACTTTATTGCAAAGGACAAATGAGAGCCAGTGACAACTACATAAGTGTTAGTGCTGGTTGCTCTCAGGTTAAGTGGCTTGTTCAGTTCCACCTTGTTTGAGAGTGTTCTATTGACATTGATTTTTTTGCATTTTTATTGTTGCAGAGCACAGAGTGTTCCCTGTATCCTTCCTCCTTATTTCTTCTCTTATTATCAACTGTTTTGGTATGAACTGAGTGGCTACAGCGGGAGGCAGAACTGAGATAGAAAAAAAATGTAGATGATGCCTTCTACACAACTCATGACTCGAGGTGAATAACCCACTGGTTCAAGACTCGTATGCCTTTCTATCAGAAAGGTTATCAAGGCAAGAGCCTAATCTTCCCATGTAGTCACTTTTAGTGGACAACCAGATACATTTTTCTGATGCCTTTTACTACATGCTAGTTTTGGAAGTGATGAGAAGCAGAGAACACAAATCTTTTGTTTATACAATTGTAATTTAATTATGAGACACAATATGACTTCAGATCACAGAAGCCATGGTTGAGCAGGGTGTAAAACCCAGGAATCAGTCTTGTGCTCCTAGCAATAATTTACACTTTCCTTATGGCATCAAGTCAAACTGAGGAAAAAGAGATCAGGTTCTTACCTTGATAATATATTTTCCAGTAGATAGGGATTGTATGCTGAACCATGAGTCTTGCATCCGCTCCTGCGAGTCCGTTGTAGGAGATACTGATCACAGTTTTTAGTACCTCCTCCTTTTCCCTGCTCTCTGCTGCTTCCAGTCAGTCAGTTTCAAAGCTGGTGACTGCCCTACAGGAGAAGAACGGGGAGACTCCTCAACAAGACTTTGATCTGCTCATAAATATAAACACATAGTTCATAACCAATCCTTGGAAAGGAAAGGAACAAACAACAAACTTTATTAGCAAAAAAGCCATAAGAAACTGTTGAACTCTAGAGAAATCCCAAGTAACTATATATAGACAATATCTTCCAATTTACAATAGCTGGCAGAAAGATCAGACGCACAGCCTTCTAGCAGCAGTAGGTCCAGGCAGGCGCATCAACAATAATGAGCGGGGGTTCAGCATATCATCCCTATCTACTGGAAAAGATTATCCAGGTAAAAACCTAGTCTCTTTTTCCAGTACAACAGGGATGGTATGCTGAACCATAGGACATATCTAAGCAGTCCCAGAACCCCGGGGAGAGATAAACCTGCCTTCAAAACCGAGGCACTGAAGGAGGAGTCCTCTTAAGCTGTTATTTTCACCCTATAAAACTTGGTGAAAGTGTGAAGGGAAGACCATGTTGCAACCAAGCAAATCTCATTCGGAGGAATTATCCTGGCTTCAGCCTAGGAAGAGGAAATCCTCTCGTCAAACGTGCTCAAAGCGTGAAGTGAGGCTGCTACCACAGACAATGTAGTAGGACGAAATAGCTGACCTGATCCATCTTGAAATGGTGGCCTTAGAAGCCGGTCTCCTCTTCTTAGCCAGATTCATCAAAATGAAGAGGTGGTCCAAGAGATAAAAGTTATTTGTAAACTCCAGGTAACACAAAACAGCCCTCCAGACATCCAGTAACTTCATGACTTTGTCATTCTTAGAACCCAAGGGCTAGAAAGCTGGAAGGCAAACTTCATGGTTGATGTGAAATGTTGAGACCACCTTTGGCAACAAAGAGGGAACGGTCCTCAAGGAAAACCCAGCCTCTGTGATATGCAGGTAAGGATCCCTGCATGACAAGGGTTGCAGTTCGGAGACATGCCTCGCTGAACTGATGGCAACCAAAAACTCTGTCTTAATAGTCAAGTCCATTAGGGGGGCATCCTGTAAGGGCTCAAACGGAGCCCTCAAGAGCTCTTCCAACACAATGTTCAGATTCCAGTATGGACAAGGCTGACAAACTGGGGGCTGCAGCCTTAGAGCACCCTTGAAGTACCTGACAACATCCAGGTGTGCAGAAAGAGAACATCTGGCACCCTGGGACCTGAAACAGGAAATTCTAGCCGCTTGAACTTTCATTGATGAAACCGTCAGCCCCATATCGAGACCTTGAAGAAAGGAACCCGAACTATAGCTATGTGATGCTGGGTTCTGTGTAAGGAGTCACTGCCCAGGAAGAGGATCTAGGTGTCATTGTTGAGGATACGTTGAAACCCTCAGCTCAATGTGCAGCGGCTGCTAAGAAAGCAAATAGAATGTTAGGAATTATCAGGAAAGGAATGGAAAACAAAGATGAAAATGTTATAATTCTCATGTATCGTTCTATGGTACGGCCACACCTCAAATAGTGTATGCAGTGCTGGTCGCCGTATCTAAAAAAAAGATATAGCAAAATTTAAAAAAAGGTACAGAGAAGGGCGACAAACAATGATAAAAGGGATGGGACGACTTCCCTTTGAGGAGAGGCTAAAGTGGCTAGGGCTCTTCAGCTTGGAGAAGAGACGGCTCAGGGATATATGATATGATAGAGGTCTATAAAATAATGAGTGGAGTGGAAAAGGTAGATGTGAATCACTTGTTAACTGTTTCCAAAAATAATAGGACTTGGGGACATGAGATGAAGCTACTAAGTAGTAGATTTAAAACAAACTGGAGAAAATATTTCTTCACACAACATGTAATTAAACTCTGGAATTCATTGCTGGAGAATGTGGTGAAATCAGTTAGCTTAGTGGGGTTTAAAAAAGGCTTGGATAATTTCCCCCCCAAAAAAGTCCATAGGCCATTATTGAGATGGCTTGGGGAAATCTATAGCTTATTCCTAGGATAAGTAGCATAGAATCTGTTTTGCTACTTGGGATCTAGCTAGGTACTTGAGACCTGGGTTGGCCACTGTTGGAACAGGATACTGGGCTTGATGGACCTTCAGTCTGTCCCAGTATGGCAATTCTTATGTTCTTATGACAGCAGATACCGAAGCCTTGGCAGGATCCAGCTGCTTCTTATGGCACCAATGTTGGTTGGAAGATATGCCTTGGCGTATGCCGTGAATGTAGCAGTTTTCTTGGCTTTCAAAAGCATGCACACAACCAGATCAGAGTAGCCCTCCTGGCTCAAAGCAGAGTGTTCACGAGCCATTCCATGAGACCAAAGTGCTCCAGATCTTATGGGACAATTGGACCTTGAGAGAGGAGTCCCTGGAACAGCTGAAGCCTCAGTGGTCGGCCAATCTGAAGACGCACTAGGTCTGCATACCAGAGGCATTGAGGCCAGTCCAGGGTCACCAGGATAACCCATGCCTGATGCTACTACTATTTATCATTTCTAAAGTGCTGAAAGGTGTACACAGTGCTGGCTACTCAGGGCTCTCCCCACCACAGGCCAGGGGGGGGGAATAAATACAGGAGTTTGTCCATCAGCCAAGGCTGAACCAGCGCGTCGATCCCTGTGCTTCCATGCTCGTGTCTGCAGCTGAAGAATTGTACCACTTTCTTATTGCTCGCTGTTACCATGAAATCGAACGTAGGGATGGTGGTGGTTCTGTATGCTAGCCACAAGGTCATCCAGCCCCCTGGCCAAACAGCATATTGCCCCTAAAAGGAAGCCTGCTGAGTGTGGGTTTGGATGTGGAATCCCCAGCCCAATGTCTGATCCACAATATTCTGCGAGCAGACACAGAATAAGCTGAGACCTTGCCCACTACCTTCAGCAGATTATACAAGGCATCAGCCATATAGTCCACTCCCATCAACAACAGCTGGGAAGGAGGATCAGAAGGTGCACTACTAGGTCAAGCAATCTAGAGTGGCATGTTTGAGCCACAAAGAAGGCTGCCATAGCAGCCCTCACCGCCAGAGACAAAGCCTCAAATTGCCTCTTGAGCAACATGTCCAGTCCACAATCCTGTTGATCTTTAAGCACTACTCCCCCCTCACTAGGCAGGGATGTGCACTTGGTCACCTGAACCACCAGAGAATCCACTTTAGGCATAACAAACATTTGCTGGAACTCCTGATCCTTAGGATATAGCTTGGACATTACTTTTGCCACTTTAAGGGAGCTCTCAGGGTTCTCCCAGTGCTCAGAGATCAGGACTTTCATATCTGGATGCCACGGAAAGGCTGTAGGCTGAGAGCGGACTCCACTCAACAGGGAACAGTGGGAATTAGGCTGAGGAAGATCAATTTTGAGCTCCTTCAGAGACTCAATGAACAGATCCGTCAGAGCAGCAGACCTGAACAGCCTGCAAACTGAGGGGTCCACAGCAGCACTCAGATCCTGATCCACATCGCTCAGTGTTGCATCGTCTCTGACCAAGGCATCTCCCTGGGAGAGGATAAGCATCCAGATCATCATCTTCAGGAACCAACCAGCTGTCGGTGTCTGGAGGAGACACAGGCCTTCATAGAGAAGCAGATGAGGCTGTGCATATAGTCGCTCACTAGTTGACCCAGAAGGTGTTGCAGCATTGCTGACATAGGCTTGCCAGAATAAGTTCACAAAATCAGGAATATAGGGCATAGAGGACCAAGAACCCTCTTCAATAGGAAGGTTAGAGCGCTTTCTTTTTTGCTTTGGGACCTTCAGAACCCTTAATAAGCACTGGCATCAATCACGGGACCTCAAGAGGGTAAAATTATCCCCTATTCATCCCAACAGCCGTTTGGCAGCATTAATAAGGTGGTCAGAAGCTAAACCCGAGGTTCATGCCTCTCCAGTATGCGCGGCAGAACATGCGGTGCAAGAGCTCTTTGGCTGCCCATCTGGAAAAACTTGGTATGAATTCAAGTCATTGAAGCATGAGATCTCCATCCCTGGTGGCTAGAAGTAAAAATGAGGTTTTTTGAAGAAGTCTGAGAACTTAGAATTTAAATCAAGAAAAATCCAAAATGGCTGCTGCCAGGATTTCCTGCTGAAAAAATCAACGATTTTAGGATTTTTGGTGTGGGGTAACAAGGTTACAAGATATGACCTAAAAAAAACCCATAATTTCAGGATCCCTCCCGCCAATGACAGCCTTATTCACAGCCCAGATGCTGGGAAGATATGCTGCAGCCTGCCACAGCTATTCTCAGGGTAGCTGGAATAAGGAAAGGACCTCTGCCACTAGGAAAGCTGCCTCTTTTGACTCTTCAGTTGCCAATCGGGCCACAACTGGACTGAGCCTCAACTCCCGGGACCAGAATCCAAACACCGCAAAGAGGGGAGAAAGAAAATGCAGCCGACGCTGTGTGTGCTCCGAAGAAACGCAATTGGTGCCCATACAGCTTGCACTGCACTCCTGATCAAGTCAAAGAGTGAGCAAACAGCAGGGGAAACTCCTGAACTCCACAGCTCCAGCAGGCTGGCTGAGCAGGTCCCAACAGGATCCATCTGTCAGCTGCAGAACAAAGTCTGCTCCTCTCATGCAGGCTAGGCAGACACTGGAGCTGAGTAAGAACACAAATTCCCATGAAAAATTGAAAAAATTATATGAGAAACAAAAAAGAAGACCGAGTAGATCAAAGTTGCTCCTGCAGGCTCGCTTGCAGAAGAAACAACTGATTGGGGGCATCAGAAAACAGAGAGAAGGAAGAGGTAGTGAAAACTGTGATCAGTATCTCCTGCAATGGACTCATGGGAGCGAATGCAAGACACATGGTTCAACATATCATCCCTATTGCACTGGTAGCGCTGTAGTGAAATATTCGATCTGCTACTTTGTGGCTTGCCTGATCATGTGTTCTCTAACAGTTTAAGGTCCTTACAGATCTGTTTGTGTCATCTGGTAAGTGAGCCTCATTCTTTCCTTTCCCCATCAGCCAACCAATTTTCAGTGGAAACCAACTTCTACTGCTCTAAAAGTAAGAAAAAGAAGAGATAAATAGACATAAGATTGCCAAGTCTATTTACAACAGATTAGCTTAACTAAGGAGCCAATAAACAAAGCATCTTTGTCAGGCATAGTGGCTTTGAAAGCTGTGCAAGTTACCTTTCCATGGGATGTGTTGCTGGCCTTGGGCTCTTTACTGCTCACTTGTCCTGTACTTCTGGGCACTTCTGGAATGGGTGGGGGTGGGGGTGAAGGCTGCTTTGCAGCTGAGTTGTGTCTTCCAGATCCCACTGAATGGTTGGAGGACTCAGATGTTGTCCGTGACCTCCTTCCATAACCCTGCATCACACAGATATTGCTCTGTCATCAATTACCACCACTACTGACATCTTAATTATAAGGCAGTAAATTCCATCCCAATTTCTGAATCAAATATACTTGTCTATTATATTAAATACTACAATCTTGAAATTTATTCTCTTGAATTGGTAACTAAAGCAATTTTCCTCAAATATGATCATATGCTTGTTCTTTTCTGGTCTCTGAGCACATTTGGAATAACCTGCAGCTGTTGCTGTACAAGGCATTTACAGTAGCCTAATTAAAGTGTCAAATTTATGATTTTAATTGTCTAACCACCCTGCAACCTATATCAAGTTTCATTTAAATTTGATGAATCACTTATATATAATTTACTAAGTGAGTTACAATACAATATAATATAAACATACAATTCAATGTACAGCTTAAAATGGGTTAGACAAACATAAACAAACTTGGATACATAAGGAAAAAAAGGGAGAAAGTTACAAAGTTAATGCTTTTCATTTTGAAAACAAAAAGAAGAAGCCATGAAAGGAAGGTACATGAGGAAAGGTAAAAAAATTTTTTTTTTCTATAAATGGTGTTTGGTACGCTGGTTATATGTCATTTAAAAGTTAAAAGCGTCTCTAAAAAGAAAAGTTTTCAGGTTGTTTTTAAATCTATTAAGATCGGGGGGGCGTGGCTTGGAGCGCGCACGATATGGCAGCTTAACCGCGGAGCTCCTGAGTCCCAGGCAACAACTGAATAAAATAAAACTATTTATTTCACTTGTCCGACTTAAAAATAATAAAAATCAACGGCGGAAATGGCAGCGATAAGGCAAGGAAAAAATGAAAAACCTTGTACTTCGGGAGTGTCGGCAAAAAGGTCAAAGGTAACCCCTGTATCGCCGTCCAGCGTACCAATCCCGCTGGAAGCAGATGAAATTAATGAAAAAGCTGACATCATGGCGGAATTATTTAAAATCAAAATAATGCTGACTGATAATGCCAACAAATTATCAGAAGTGAAGGAAGAGTTGATTAACCTGAAACAAGAAATCCAAACTGACAGACAAAGAATGTCTGTGATGGAGGAAAGAATCTGTCAGTTGGAAACTTTCACACAAAAGTGTGAAGAGGAAAAGAAAAATGTAACAGCCTTAAAAAATCAACTAATTGATATGGAGAATCGAGGAAAAAGAAAGAATATTAGAATCCTTGGCTTAGCTGAAAATATTGAAGGAGAAAACCCTATACAGTTCTTGGAAAATCTTTTGCCTAAACTGCTGCAGCTGAATTCTAAATGGCCGTTGGAAATAGAACGTGCCCACAGAATCCCCACAAGAAAACAAACAAACCAGACAGCTCCTAGACCTCTGATCTTCAAAGTATTAAGATACCAACAAGCATTTGAGATCTTAAAAGTGGCAAAAGCAAATAAAAACCTAAACTATAAAGGATCTAAACTGATTTTTGTTCCTGACTTTGCTAAAGATACTGCAAATATAAGGAAACAATTCCTTACATTCAGACAACAATTAAAAGAAAAGGGCTACATGTATGGTCTTTACTATCCGTCTACAATGAGAATTTCTACAGGAAATAAATCTATGTATTTTCAAGATCCTGCTAAACTGAAAGAATTTTTGACACAAGAAGAACCAATGTCTACATAATAAAGCAGAATAAAGCAAATTTATCTAATGAAAATAGATGGAAATAAAGAAAGAAAAAAGAAGAGGAACTAATGTCTACATATAATCAGAATAAAATGGAAGTTTCATCTGAAGAAAGGATATAGAAAATGCAAGATAAAATAAGAATGACAATTTTTGATTCAAATTTTATTACAATATATTGAATTTTATGACTTAAATTAATTTTTGATTTTATTCCATCCATTTAAAAAAAAAAAAAAAAAAATATTTTATAATTTTTGATTCAATTATTATTAATATATTGGATGTTATGATAAATTTACATTATAATTGAATTGAATACTATTATAGAATTATTGCATATATATTTAATACTGCTATTATTAATTGAAAAAAAAAAAAAAATATTTTAGATTTGATTAAATGAGTGTGGAAATTATTATAACATAGATATTTAATTCCTATACATATTAGGTTATTATAAATGATGATGTTTAAAAATGTTATTATTACAATATGATATATGGAATTAGAGTTATATTTTACATATATTAAATTTATTGTAGGGATAATATATTATTTTTACCTAAGACTTGAAAATATTAAGATGATTTATCCAATTATAATTTATATGAATTACTACATCTATATTTAATACTGCTAATATTAATGGAAAAATTTTTTTTGGATTCGGTTAAATGAATGGAAAATTATTATAACATAGGTATTAATTATAAAATCTTTTTGATATAAATATTTACCTATACATATTACGATACTATAAATGATGATTTTCAAATATATAAAATGATTTACTAAAATATTTATTATTATATATATTATATATATAGGAATAGATATATCTAATTTGAATATATGAAATTAGAACTATATATGAAATATATTTAATTTATTGAAGTGGTAATATATTATTTATATCTAAGACTTGAAAAGATTAATATGATTTATCAAATTAAATTTGATATGAACTATAATATACAAGGGGATTTAATGAAGGTTTAAATGAATAATAAGGTGGATAAAGAAATATGAAATGTATTGAATTAGAGAATATTTTTATGAATGATTAGTTGCCTGGGGGAGGGGATTTAGGTTTTGCATGACCAATGTGTGTTCCAGGACAAACATTGATAGTGGGAGGGAAGGGAGGGAAAATAGAGGGTGGGAATGGGAATCAATATATATTAATTGTGCTGAGATCTAATCATGTATATTATCATAGAATATTGGTTAAAATTTAATGATAAATAAGATGGATATAAAAATTTATTCTATGAATGTCAATGGTTTAAATCATCCTATTAAGAAAAAGAAAATATTATCGTTCCTTAAAAATCAAAATGCGGATATCTACTTCATACAAGAGACCCATCTTTCTGAAACTGAATCTAAAAAATTATCTGGGGGTTGGATTTCTAAATGTTTATTTGCACCGGCTTTAAAGAAAAAAGCTGGAGTGGCTATTCTGATAAACAAAAAATGCAATGCGAATTTCAAATTAATAAATTATGACCCCTTAGGTAGATGGGTGCATGTCGAAATGGATCTGGGAAATACAACCATGAATTTATTCAATTTATATGCTCCTAATACGAATCAAATGGAGTTTTTCAAACAAATTCAACAATTACTTTTACCACTGGCTACATCTAATTTAATAGTAGCAGGAGATTTCAATGCTGTAATGGATCCAATTTTGGATAAAAAACCAAGTAGAATTATGAAATCATTAGGCTTAGATAATTTGATTCAATCTTGTGATTTAGTAGATATATGGCGTATTCTTCATTTTAATGATCAGGAATTTTCTTTTTGTTCTCAGGTCCACAAATCCTTTTCACGAATTGATTATATATTTGTTTCTAATAACCTAGCGCAGCGTGTGATAAAAGCAGTTATAGATCCTATTATAATTTCGGATCATGCTGGTGTGTGGATTAATCTTCAAAATTATGATATTGAACATTTAAATTCAATTTGGAGATTTAATAATACTTTTTTAGCGGATTCAAATTTTCTCGAAGAATTTAAATTAAAAATACAAGAATTTTTTCAAATTAATGATTCAGATAATATTAATGCTGAGATTTTATGGGACGCTTTTAAAGCAACAATGAGAGGAAATATTATTTCATATTCAGCATATATTAATAAACAACATAAAAAACAATTTCTTGAATTAGGAAAACAAATTAAATTATTAGAAAATAAATTAATTGAAAAATGGGAAAATAAAACATTACAAGATTTATTAAAATTAAAAGTTAAATATAATGAGATTTCTTCTCAATTTGTGAGAAAAGATTTATTTAATAGACAAGTTCAATTTTACGGAAATTCAAATAAAGCTGGAAAATTATTAGCAAATTTCCTTAAAGCAAAAAAAAGAAAATCCAAGATTATTGCAATTAAAGATATACAAGGTAATACACACACTAACAATAAAGACATTTTAAGACAATTTCTTGATTTTTATAAAGATTTATATTCTTCTGAATCTTATGAAAATAAAGAACAAGATGGACAAAAATTTTTAAATTCATTTATTGGACCAAATGTTCCAGATCATATAAAAAGAAGTTTAGAAGAACCTATATCTTTAAAAGAAATAGAATCAGCATTGAAGTCTCTTAGAGTTGGATCCGCTCCGGGTGGTGATGGTTATACGGTTGAATTTTATAAATCATTTCAAAACATTATTTTACCATATCTATTAAAATTGTATCAATATCAAATGAATAATGGAAATATATCAGGTACTATGGCTGATTCATTAATTATTGTCTTACCAAAACCAAACAAAGATCCTACCTTGGTTTCAAATTACAGGCCTATTTCCTTATTAAATGTAGATGGTAAATTAATTTCTAAAGTACTAGCAATAAGATTGGCAAAAGCTCTTCCTTTCATTATTGATGTACATCAAACAGGATTTATTGCTAAAAGACACTCATCACATAACACCAGATTAGCATTTCACTCTTTAAATTTAGCAAAAAATATGAATGATCCAACTTTTATGCTATCTTTGGATGCAGAAAAAGCATTTGATAGAGTAGAATGGAAATTTATGTATCAATCTCTAGAATGGTTTGGAATAGGACCCGGTTTTATTAAAATGATTCAGACATTGTATAGCTCTCCTGGTGCAAGATTATATATAAATAACAATTTATCAGATAAATTTAATTTGCAAAGGGGAGTTAGACAAGGATGTCCTTTGTCTCCCTTACTTTTTGATATTGTTCTAGAACCCTTGTTAATTGCAATTAATCAAACTAAGGAGATAAGGGGAATCCCATTTTCTTACTGGGAATATAAACTTTCTGCATATGCAGATGATATCTTATTATATTTGAGAGAACCGGGGATTACTATTCCAAATTTACTTAATCTTCTAGAGGAATTTGGAAAATTCTCTGGATATAAAATTAATTGGAGTAAATCAGAAATTCTTCCAATTAATGTTCACTGCACCAAAGGATTATTTGATTCATATTCATTTATTTGGAAAGAGGAAGGATTAAAATATTTAGGAATTATGATCAAAAATACAATTGATGATACAGTCAAAGAAAATGAAAAACTTTTATTGAAAAAAATTACAGAAATGTGTGAACAATGGAATCCTTTACATCTTTCATGGTGGGGAAGAATTCAAACAATTAAAATGATGATATTGCCTGTGGTTTGTTATCAAATGAGTATGATACCAATATTTTTTCAGGGGTCCTTTTATAAAAAATTAAACAATATTATTACAAAATTTGTTTGGTTTGGGAAAAGACCCAGAATTGCTTTAGTATCTTTACAAAGACCAATTATGGAGGGAGGGGTAAATTTTCCAAATTTTTATAGGTACCATCAAGCCTATATTCTAAGACAGGGTATGTATTGGATCCTCCCAGATCTCATGGAGAATGTACCAGATTGGCTATATTTAGAATGGCGGCTCCTGTTCCCATTACATTTAGATCATTTAATTAGTATAACAATGCCTAGAAGATACAAAGAAAACAGAATATTATTAGACACTTGGAAAACATTAAGATATATAAATAACCTATCACCAGATCCAATTTGTAAATCACTAAATCAATCTATTTGGGTAAACACCAGGATCAAAATTGGCGGATTTAAGATCGTCTGGAAACAATGGATAAGTGCAGGTATACGAACATTAAATGATGTCATTTCAGAAGGTTCACTGCTTAGTTTTTCACAATTGCAAAATAAATTTGGCTTAAATAAATCACAATATTTTAAATGGATGCAATTGAAGCAGGCCATTCAGGTAGGGTTCCCTGAATGGAAAAATCTTAATACTCAATATAGTCTGCAGGTTTTATGTTTCCAGGCGGATTTCTTGGGTCACCAAGCCGCAAAATGGTACAAATTGATATATGGATTTTTAAATAAAAAAAAGAAAACTGGTCTTAGGGATATTTGGAGTATTGAGATTGGACAGACAATTTCTGCGTCTTAATGGCCACGATTTTGGTCCTGGAGATTAAGATCTACAAAGTCAGCATCTATGAGTCAAACATGGATGTTTTTATTACATAGAGTGTTATGGACCCCTACGCGCTTGCAAAAGATAGATAATACTAGATCCAATAGATGCTGGCATTGTAAAATAGAAATAGGGACGTTAGATCATCTAATTTTTTTTTGTCCCTGTGTAAATGCCTTTTGGAATATGATTTGGCCCCAAATTAACAAATTACTAGAAAATCATGTAGGACTCTCATATGACACTGTATTATTTGGAACTGCAATGAGAACTCAGAGTCCGATCTCAGTAAACAATAATAAACTACTATTAATATTGACAGGAGTCGCCATGCAACAAATAACTCAGAATTGGAAAGACTATACCAAATTAAATTATACGTTCTGGTGGAACTCTGTCTGTCATATATACAAAATGGAAAAAGTAATAGCATTACAACACGGGAACATTCATAATTTCAATAAAATATGGCAACCATTGACTAATTATTCTAATGATTAGTTTTCTTAGCACAATTATAATACTTATATAGAAAAGGGGTGGGATATGTATAATTTTTAAAATCATTAATTGGAAAAAGGGGAGGGATGTATAACTTTTGATTATATATAATATATACTGTTTATAAATTAAGTTGTATTAATGATAGATACAATGATATATAGTAATTAATTATATCACTTGAATTTCAACTATTGTAAAAATTGAAAAATTCAATAAATAAAATTTAAAAAAAAAAAAAATCTATTAAGATCCTTTTCTTCTCTTATATGTTGTGGTAAGGTATTCCAGATCAGAGGGGCCATCACTGAATATATGTCATGGCGTCTTGTACAATAACTTTTAAAGAAGGGACCGCTAACAGCCTTTGAGCTGTGGAACGGAGAGAGCGTGACGAATTAGAAGGTTGCTGCAATTTGAAATTCCAACATAGTCACAGCATCAAATTTTACTTCCAAATTATAGGCTTCACTCATCTTAAGGATAAGTTCACTATTCAAAAGAGGATGATTATGAGCTACCTGCTTATCTACATCCTCAAAACATCTACATTTCTCTTTTGTATATTAATAACCAGCCTAATGTTCAACCATATTACCGCCTCAGTGCGGCAGTTGTTTAGTTCATTATGGCAACTTCCACATTGTGCCTTAATGGGGTCAAGAACTGACAGAAAAAACAAAGAAACTGCAGATAATGTACAAGATGCAGGCGTTGTTTATTAATAGAAAAAATGCAGTAACATATACAACCTTAAAGCCAACCAGGGGACCCGACACGGTCTGTGTTTCGGAAAGCACGACTTCCTCAAGGGTCCAAACGCCAATGTTAAACGAATATGGTCAAGCGAGTCCTGCGTAAGGTTGTATATGTTACTGCATTTTTTCTATTAATAAACAACGCCTGCATCTTGTACATTATCTGCAGTTTCTTTGTTTTTTCGCTTGCTGCTTGTTTCACTGCAGACCAAGTTGGATTTTTCCTTTTTTTGGTCAAGAACTGATCAGCATGTAACAGAAGGAAGGAAGCTAAAGGATCTCAACAGTCTGTCTCAAAAAACCTGTGTATACAGCAGTTAGTCCACTTAAAAAAGGTAATAAATAGAAATAAAACAAAAATAATGTTGCTTTTTTTTTTTTTTAAAAGACCAGCCTAATACATTTTTTTGACTAGCTTTGGAAGAAGGTTCCGTCTTCTAAAATCATGACAATATAAGCAAGATGACAATGTGGACATTACAACAGAAGTTGAACAGAATAGGGTCTCATGAGAATAGAATCAATCACCGTTTGAGGCTGGCCTCAAAGCTCAGTGGAAGTGATGTACACTGGTTAGTTTCTTAAGTAGGGACTTCTGTTCTCCAGGAGGGAGGAGGGTGCACAGATGAATTGGTCATTGTTCAAACAGTGACAACTCAGTCATTGCATTCAGAGCCCATGATTATGGACCATCACTGCAATGATCAGACTAGGAATGCTGTGTGTGTGTGTGTGGGGGGGGGGGGACATGGTGAGCGAGGAGGGAGTTAAAAGAGCATAAAATAGTGAAGAAACTCCCACATTATGACAATGGAGGCTCATCATTGGATCCCATCTCTGGTTTTGAGATGAAGTTCACATAAGCAAGTGAAAACTGCTAGGATGACATAATTTAGTTATAAACCCAAAATGTTCCAAGTGTGACACACCAATAATACCTAGAAATAGGCTAATACCAGAGCAAGCATATCTCTGTACAAAACTCTATTAGAGACTATGGATGTCAAGTGCTCGCGGCTATTGTCAATAGAACCAGTCTAGGATAATAACCTAAGTGCGGGCTATCATCGGTCCAAAGTGTCTCCTGCAAGGGCACTAAAAGTGTTTGGAATCGCAAAACATCAATGTCCTGAAGAAGCTCTCTATACAACGCGAGAGGGAAACGGAGATCTTCTGTCGTATTACGTCTTGTATTATGTTCTGAGGGCTGGGTAGAAAATCACGCCCGAGCTAAGTATTTCATTCAAATACTATCTGTAAGAAGTCCTAACAGTATATATTTATAAGCCATTTTGGTAAAAGTCCTTAGAGGCATTTATATTCAAGGAATATTAGGATCTTTAAACATAAGATTAAAAATTAAAAAACAGAACTCAAAATGAGACACTTTGGACCGATGATAGCCCACACTTAGGTTATTAGCCTAGACTGGTTCTATTGGCAATAGCCACGAGCACTTGAGATCCATAGTCTCTAATAGAGTTTTGTACAGAGATATGCTTGCTCTGGCATAAGCCTATTTCTAGGTATAATTTAGTTATGGCATACAATTCATACGAAATGAAGCAATAAAAAGAAGCCTCACGTGTCTTAACATACCATGTGTGCTGAAGACTGGGATGTGGTTCTGGATCTGGGTGCTGGTGCCTGCTCAGACATACAAAAAAGGTTAGCAAACAAGCAGCTGCCGAAAGGTCAAAGATAAAACACCTACAACTTTTTATTGGCCTACAACATTTTATGGCAGCATTCAAGCTTCTAATCAATAAGCTCGCCACCTATTTACAGATAAAAGCAAGGAAACGGCACCAGGCCAGAAAGTGAAAAGGGCCTAAATTACCAGGGTAGTATGAAATTAGTACATGACATTCAGGGCATAAAATGGCAAATATAAAATCAGGACAAAATGTCAAAAGATGCACTCAGCTGCATGTTTATACTGCTGCTACTGTCCACTATACAAATACAGAGCAGCAGCAGAATGGCTGACTTTAAAGCTCACTGCCTGTCTGTCCTCTTCTCCCACTGTCAGCAAATGATGACAGCCAGGATCCTTGGTCATATAAGTAGTTTGCACTATCTCCTGCTCTTAGTATGTATCAAGATTTTTATTATTCAGACAGTGGGAGATGCAGCTTACTAAGAGGAATAAGTACAGTGATTAAACAACTTACCATTTTGCCCATTATTTCGTAAAAGTCTGTGGCTTGATCAGGGAAGGTCTTTTTTCTGGGCGATTCCTGAGAAATTCTTCTTTGTAGTACTGGTGAAGGAAAAAGATCATCAAGATCATCAATATTTTTAAGCAGAGAAAAAAAAAAAAGCTGTTTATGGATTTTAGAAATTTATCATTTCAAGTTAAAACTAACAAATTTAGAGATTGTATGTCATATTATGCTACATTTAAGCCTCAGGCTTATGGATGTTTGGTTATTTAGCACAAAAAAGCATGGTTTCTCATAGACTTGTGTCACCTCATATCATTACTGCATTTTCTTGATTGTTCCATTTTCTTCTGTGTGTTTTATTATTGGTTGTGCTTCATTGCTGCTCGCCTAGTGTTTTCTAGGCAGGCTATAAATTATTTAAGTAACAATATATACAAACATATTTTTTAACACAATGCAATCTACCTAAGGAGAGTAGCTTCAAGGAAGGACATACGTATTTATCGATTCTGGAAAATCAAGTGTGCAAAAATGAAAGTGCCCTTTTTTAAACAGACCTGGCTCTGAGCTCCACTGCTGCTCAGAAACATACTCATGTGCCTTAGTTGATGGTGACACAGGTGGCACTGCAGGTCCTGAGTACGCATGTGTCGGTTCCATGCCATATGGAACTGCAGAGCCAGAATTAGGCACTGGAGCCCCAAAGCTGTGCACTGGCATAAAAGTGAGAGGTGGTGCCATGGGATATAAAGAAACACTGTTAACACCGTCTTGCACACCAGGATGAGGTTCCCCCAGAATGGGCTGAGGATCTAAAGCAGAAGGAAAATATTTAAAAAACTTGATTTCTTGTAACAAATACCAAACCTTACTTTTACCATCTCTTTTCATTTAGTACTTCTAACCTGGAAGTGCCAGCTGAATGCCTTGAAGTGCTTGTACCGTATTTGGGATCAATGTTGCCATCAACGGATTATCTGTGCCAAAGTTTACTTCCTGTGCAGCTCCTGTGCTGTCAGATTGACTGATGTGGTCCAGTTCAGAGCTGGGTGTGCTGCAGGCATACTGCTGAGGGGTGGCTCTGTCTGAACTGTACATTACAGCACCTTGCTACAGAGGCAAAACCATTAACTGGATTACATGTCTGTGAACACAAGTCTCAAAAGAATATATCTTGCAATAATGCCAGCTCTGTTTTATGGTTCTATCACTACAGATGGTAGTCAATGTATTGATCATATCCATTATGCACATGCAATCCTAAAAACAGAGGTATAAGAACCCATTCTCTTTGTACTTATGCTCCTGGTTTCTTTCATGGACTTTCTTCCTGGTCACTTTCTGCTAAGTAATATGGCAGAAAGATAAAGGATTCTGATCCTGCCGTAACAAATGTCAAATTGGCATCTTTTTAGTAAAGGAAGGCCTGAGAAAGTATGCACAGCACAGAAACTCTCTTATTTACATAACATGATATTGACAGGAACCCAGAATCTAAACTTTGGAGGAAAATAATGTCTGAATCCAACCATCACCTTTATCTGTCCATCCAGATGCTGGAGATGTACTAGCCAATCTGGCTGAATGAACAGCTCCTCTTCTGGTTTCTCCTTCAACTGAGGGTCAAAGAACCGCAGCTGGGATGCGACCTAGCCAAACAGAACAGAAGACATCCATTTCTCATGCAGTAAAAGTTGATATTCTACATAAGATCATAGTGGGAAATATATGCTGCAGTTAAAGGAATAATAAACTATGTGAGGAACATTTTCAAAAGGGCTAAAAGGCACATATACCTTTTCACATGTATTTTTTAGCTGAACTTACAGTAGAAGAAAGGGTGGGTAGGAAAAGGACTTCTATACTGTCTTTTTGTGGTTACACATTCAAAACGGTTTACATATATGCAGGTATTTATTTTGTAACTAGGGCAATGGAGGATGAAGTGACTTGCCTAGGGTCACAAGGAGCAGCGCTGGGAATCGATCCCACAACCTGAGGCAGCAGCTCTATCACTAGGCCACTCATGGTCTAGGCAAGAGAATTCCTTGCACAGTTTGCATTTTCAATCCCATGTGCCTATTTTTGATGAAAAATGTGTGCATAAAAAGCAGATGCAAACATCTGTGGTACAAATTTGAAAGTGAAAGCAAAATGTGTTGTCTTTTAAAAACCAGTATTAAGTCAATGCATAAAAGACACCTGTTCGTTTTATCTCGGTGTAGACTGTCTGAAAAAAAATGTGCCCTTTTTAAAGCAAAAGGACAATTCCATAAATATAAGTGGTACATATGGAGGTACAGTGCATCTCTGTAACAAAACCACTTTATCAGAGGAAATACTATTAGAAATGCAAATATGAAATCTCCTTAAGCTCTACCTTCCCCTTCCTTTTTCAGAACAGTTTGAAATTTTGCATGGAAGGTTCCTGCGGTTTCATAGCTTAGCTTTAATTCAGAACTGGTATTACCCTGATTCCATGTAACTGTGTATGCAATTTTTGCATTTGAGAAACTCTACAGAAATACTGAACTGCCTCAGAAAGAGAATTGTTTCCAGGAGGCTCCCTGGAAAAAGCTGTGACAGTAAAGACCTACAGAAGTTTGTCTCAGGCCCATATTCTCTAAACAGCACCTTAACTTAAGCACCAGTAGGCACCCTATTGGTGCCTAAGTTAAGTCCAAAATGCTGTTTAAAAGACTTATAAAAAATTCAAGGCACCTATTGGTGCCTAAAATAACGGTGCCAGAATTGCGCCTCCGGAGATGTTTTATGGCACCTAACACCACTTTAGGGGTGGCTATCGCTGTAAGTGGCATTGTGCCTATGTAGGTGTGATTCAAGTCAAAGGTAGGTGACAGAAATATAGGCCTTGAAAACTCGCCTACCTTTGCCGGAGGTGTGATTCTCTAAACGGCACCATCATGTGATTGACATGCAATCAGCAGCCGCTTTTAAGGCAGCTGCTGACAACACTTGCCATTTAGAGAATCCAGGCTTCATTGTTTCAAGGTTCAGACTGAGGCGGTACAGCAAGTCCCTTTCTTGTGTGAATGATCACCAGAAAATGGCACCTTTGAACAATTAACTTAACACCACAAATGATGTATGTTATTCAAAAATCATTGCTGGCAAAATTCACCTTTACTATATTAATCAACACACAAATATTAAGCCATCTGTTGTGGTACTATAGATCTTTGGGATGATTCCCAGAAGAGTCTTGAAAATATGGAAATCCAGAAGTGGTACTCACCTGGATCACAGAGCTAATCAACCCTAGTGGTGTCTGTTTAGCTAAGTAACCTCTCTTTTGAGCTAAGATTTTGGGCTCAAAAAAAATTGCAAGTAGAGTGCAAGAAGCAATTTCCTGTTTGCTTTTTAGGAGACATGAATACAAACTGGGGTTTTGTCTGAAGCTTCTTATCCTATGTTTATTTCCAAAATGAAAGCAAACAAACTGTGATCCTCAAACTTGTGTGTGGAATGGTTTTTAGAGAGCAGAAACATCACAATCTCACCCATCAGTAGGGCTTTCTAACATCTGCCTTCCTCCCCTATCACCACTTTTAAGGCCTATCTCCAGTTGTTGAGAGCTACCAGGCTACAAAATGTACAGTAGATAACCCTCACCACACAAGTTTTGAGACACACACTGTCTTACTTGTATAAGCTGGCTGATTAGCACCGGAGAGTAATAGGATGGGTGTTTAATAATTGTTTTGGAGATAACTTCACAGTAATGAAATGCTTGTGCAGCTAATCCCATTTCAGCCAGTCGGCAAGCATAAACGAATTTGAACACCTATAAAAAACAAAAATGAAGAGGTATAAATAAGCAGCAATGCTTCAAAGAGACAGCTATTTTTACCTAACCATTGACTGACCAGATTTATTTACTTAATTTAGATTTATATCCTGTCCACCCCAAAGAGCTCAGAACGGATTACAGTTAACATTCACAGTAATACAATACACAATATCTGTTTTACTTGTATTGTAACTACTCTCACTGTGCCAAACGGGCTCATAATTTAAAGTGTCTAAAAGAAAAACATCACTTATATAAAAAGATAAACGGAAAGGAAGAAGACACCCCAGAGCAGGGGTGTCCAATGTCGGTCCTCAAGGGCCGCAATCCAGTCGGGTTTTCAGGATTTCCCCAATGAATATGCATGAGATCTATTAGCATACAATGAAAGCAGTGCATGTATATAGATCTCATGCATATTTATTGGGGAAATCCTGAAAACCCGACTGGATTGCGGCCCTCGAGGACCGACATTGGACACCCCTGCCCCAGAGAAACTTCAAAACATTGTTAACAAGGAACCCAGAAAATCCAAGAAGAATGAAGTAATGTGAATAGAGTAGTAAATCTAACAAAATAAATATAAATACAATATCAAGCAGAAAATAAAAGAAATAAAACAGAAAGTAAACAAACCCAGGAAAATAAAACAAAATAAGTTATAAATTCAAATAAAGTATTTATAGATCTAGGTTTCATTCCAGTCCAAAAGAGCATCATATCCGCCTCATCTTTATTATCTTCACTTATGCTCTACACAGAGCACATTACAAAGCTATGAATTCCAGAGGGATTTATCTAAAGATTTCTGCCAGTGCAAACAAGTATTCTACAGTTATTCATTAAAATAGCCCCAATGGAAGATTAGGTTATTACCTGGATAATCATCTTTCTGTTAATTCACCTAGAGTACAGACTCCTATGTCCTTTATCTCTGGTCGTGAGCTGCTTATAGAAGGATGTCAATCACATCTTTCAGCTCCTCATGCTTCACCAGTGGAGTATAGTGCTCTCTTCAGTTTATACCAAAGCAGTCGATCTCCACTGTAACAGGACATGGGGAACTTCTCTGAAAAAATCCCTACATTTCTGTTCTTCTCTGTAATTCATAAAAAGAATAATTAGCATGAACTAATAACATAGGTGTACCAATGAACCTCTCTGCTGTGTGCAACTAACACAAACACATATGAAGCTCAGGAACTCAACACATTGCTTTATTAGGTGTACGAGGGCTCTTCAAAAAGTATCGGATCTTTATTCATAAAAAAATACTCGTATTCAGATACAATAATCTTATACTAATCTCCTTCAAAGTAGTCCCCTTGGGCTGCCATACACTTCTTCCAAAGGTTCTGCCACTATTGGAAGCAGCACTGGAACGCCTCTTTTGAGATTGCTCGCAACTGGTCCATCGCATTCTGCATGATGTCTTCGCTTGACTGAAATCTGGTCCCTTTTAGAGGCATTTTCAGCTTGGGGAAAAGCCAGAAGTCACACAGAGCCATGTCAGGAGAGTAAGGAGCCTGAGGAATCACAGGTGTGTTGTGTTTGGCCAGGAAACTCCGTATCAAAGGTTAAGAATGGGCAGGTGTGTTATCGTGATGGAGCAGCCAATTGCCTGCTGCCCACAAGTCCAGGCGTTTGCATCTCACAGCATTACAAAGGCGACTCAGAACCTCTTGGTAGTACCACTTGGGGATAGTTGTGCCGTGTGGTGTGTACTTGTGATGAACCACACCACTGGAGTCAAAGACAGTAGTCAGCATTTCTTTAGCATTGCTGCAGACTTGCCTTGCTTTTTTTGGCCTGGGGGATGTTGAATGCTTCCATTGTGATGATGTCAACTTGGTTTCTGGGTCGTACCCCAGCGATCACTGTGCTGAGGAAGTTGGGATTACTGTTCACGGTCTCCAGCATGTCCTGTGCAATCTCCAAATTGAGTTGCTTCTGCTCGATCGTCAGCAGCTTTGGCACAAACTTCGTTAAAATTCTCCTTAAGCCCAAATCCTCAGTCAAAATGGAATGATCGGATCCAAAGCTGATGCTCACCTCATATGCAAGTTGTCTGATCATGATTAGACGATCCTGCATCACTTGGTCAATGACGATCTCATTTCTGGATGTTGAGGGCCTACCAGAACATGCTTCACTCTCCACTGATGTGCAGCCATCTCTGAAGCGGTTGTACCACTCCTTTATCTGGGTGGTGCCCATTGCTTCGTCCCTGAAGGCCTGTTGAATTTTGTGGATCGGGAATCGCCAAGCTTTACACAAAATTTAATGCAGTAGTGGAAAGGATGCTTAAACAAGAGCTCCAATTTGAACCCTTGAGAAAGCCTTTTTTGAAGCGAAACGGGTCCCGTCGGGGCACGCTAGAGATATTACAATAAAAAGGATAAGTAATTGACACAACAGCTGCTGTTTTTGTCATATTTCCTAAGAGACTTTGATTTCTGATTACAGCAAGCATATGGATTTATGAAACAATCATATCTATCTTTTGCACTCAGGCACTTTTGATTATAATCATTGAGATTTATGCCTTAGAGTCTTTGGATTATCGATTCTTACGTAGTGAGGTGGACTTTGATGTTGGAAGTTTTCTAGTTACCTCACTTTCATCTTCAGTTGGATCTTAGTGCTCGCTTACATTTCCTCACTCATCGGCGGTCTGCCGGCAACTGATAACTTCTGTAGGTGGGAAAAAATTCAAGCATGTGCATTAGAGTCGCCTACATATGTGTACCAAACCACGCCTCCCTAGCTTTACTTGTTTACGCAAGAAAAATTAAGGTTGGATACTTTTTGAACAGCCCTCATAAATGATTACAATGTTCTTCCCACCAACAGGAGCAAAACTCCAGTTCTGGACCATATATTTATCCAAGGTAGGAAACAGGCGCACTGAAAACTGACAAGGCAGGCCATACAGACTCCCATATGTCCTTTAACAGAAAGAAGATTATCCAGGTAAGAACCTAATCTTCCATTCTGTAACAAGGACACGGGAGTCTGTACTCTAGATAACGTACCAAAGCATTGGCAGACGCCTAGGATGAGGCAGGTGAGCCTGTCTGCAAAAATGAGGACCCAAAAGTGACGTCCTACTGAGCCACTACGTCCATTTTGTAGAATCTTGTAAAGGTATAGAGAGTAGACCCAAGTAGCTGCTCTACAAATCTCTTCAAGTGGCACTGTCCTTGTCTCTGCCCAGAAAATTGCCACACTTCTAGTCAAATGAACTTTGAGAGAACTAGGTGGCTATTTGCTACAGGCAACATACATCAATGAGACTGCCATACGAATCCATCTGGCAAGAGATGCCTCGTCTTGACTGACTGGTTAGAACAAAAAGATGGTTGGGAAAAAAAAAGTCATTGATCCGCTCCAAATAGTGGAGTAAAACTCTGTGGAACCAGTCTGCAAAATCTTATCTTGCTTGGCTGAACCCGTAGCCTGAAAAGCAGGTAGACAGACTTCTTGGTTGATGTGAAAGGTTGAAACAACCTTCGGTAGAAAAGAAGGTACCATGTGGAAGACAATTCCTGCCTCTGTGATCCTGAGATATGGGTCTCGGCATGAGAGTGCCTGCAATTCCGAGATCTTTCTTGCCGAGACTATTGCCACCAGAAACACTATCTTCGCCGTGAGACTCAGAAGGGACTCCTCTTGAAGGGGCTCATACAGAGGCTACAAAAATCCCTTCAGGACAATGTTAAGATTCCATGTCAGAAAACGCTGACATAATGGAGGCCATAATCTGAGTGCCCCCTTCAAAAATCTCACCACATCTGGATGAGATACTAGCAAAATCTTTCCCACTCAAGCTTGGAAACATGAAAGACCTGCCAACTGAACTTTGAGAGATGCCACTGGCAGGCCTTTCTCTAGTTCAGCCTGTAGAAATGAAAGGTTTCATATTATCTTTGACGCACCAGAGCTGAAAAGCCTTCCAGGCCTTAGCGTAGGTCACAACAGTCAAAGGCTTTTTAGCTCAGAGGAGAGTAGAAATGATTACCTCCAAATATCCTCTGTGTACTAAGGCTGAGCACTCAATAGCCTTGCCATAAGACCAAAGTGATCTGGGTTCTCCATGTAAATTGGACTCTGACTGAGGCGCCCTGTATGAACTGGTAGCTTGATGGAGCTGTCCTAGCTCCATATACCATGGCCGTCAAAGCCAATCTGGAGCAACTAGGATCACAAGTCCCAGGTGAGTTGCAATTCTACAAATGATCTGGCCCACTATAAGCCACAGTTAAAACATGTAAAGCAGCCTCTCCTCCAGCCACAGCTGAACCAATGTGTCCAACCCTGGGCTTCCTGGTTGTCTTTTTGGCTGTAGAAGTGACTCACCTTCGTGTTTCTGACTGAAGCCATCAAGTCCATTGCAGGACTTCCCCAGTGTTGCACAATGAGTTTGAACGTTCTTTGAGACAGTGACCACTCTTCCAGGTCTCGAATGTGCCAGCTGAGAAAGTCAGCCTGCACATTTTCCACTCCTGCTACATGGGCTGCAGAGAGCACTTGAAGGTGAGTTACCACCCACTTGAAGAACATCTGAGCTTCCAGACGCAATGGGGCACTTTGATGCCTCCTTGTCGGTTCACGTAATCTACTGTGGTGGCATTGTTCAAGAACACTGACTGCTTTACCATTTAGATATTTTTCCCAATGACTTTAATGCTAGCCGAATGGCTTGCAGTTCCACACAATTTAAGGACCATTTTCTCTGATGGAGAGACCAACAGCCTTGTACTGGATGCCCGCCACAATGGGTCCCCCAGCCTAACAGGCTGGCAACAGTTGTTAGGAGGTTTGGAGAAGAATGTCCTTCGATAAGGAATCTACTCGGAGCCACCAGCGCAAATTGTTCTTTGCTTCCACAGTCCAGGGCAGCTGCATTTGGAGGGAATGACACTGTGGTGACCACTGGGAGAGGAGAGAATCCTGTAGGGGACCTGAAAGTAATGCCAGGCAGTAGGGTTTTGCATTGCTAGGAGATCTGCAGTCTACTTCTGTTTGTGTGGTTCAGGAAGAAAGATGTGGCCTTTCGCTGTGTCAAAGCAGACTCCCAGATACTTGGTTGGGTTGGTTCAAAATGACTTTTCTTGAGGTTGACTATCCAGCTCAGATCCTGTAGGATATTTACAACTTGCCACACTGCTTGCTCTCTCTGACTATGATGGTGTTATGAGCAGCCAATCATCCACGTATGGGTGTACCTGTATTCCCATCCAGCGGAAGTAAGCTGCGACCACCACCATCACCTTGGTGAAGCTGCGCAGTGTCCTTGCTAACCTGAAGGGTAGAGCCACAAACTAGAAATGCCTTTGAAGGACATGAAATCTGATATCTCCTATGGGTTGGGAAAATTGGGATAGGAAGGTATGTCTCTGTCAGATCTAGTGAAGCTAGGAATTCCCCAATGCCTCTGCTGCAAATTACTGACTGGACCATCCCCATGTGGAAGTGTGGTACTTTTGGTGCACATTTACAGATTTCAGGTCCAGTATCCGTCTCCAGTCTTCAGTGCCTCTTTTGGGCACTATGAAGTAAATGGTATATCTGACAGAGCCCAATTCTTCATTGGGGACCGGTTCTATGGCTTGGATGTCTATCAGCCTTTGCATTTTCACTCGTACTCTGGCCTTTATTTCTGGCCAGAGAATCCACAAACAGATCTGGGGGAGGGTGATTGAACTTTGTGACCCTCCCGAATAAGAACTAGAACCCAGCAGTCCAAAGAAATTTGCTTCCATGCCCTCCTGAACACCGACAGCCTAACACCAATATGCGAGAGCTCGGCTGTCGCTTTGGTGTCATTGTGTCTTCTTGGAGGCAGGGCTGACATGAGACCCCAAGTGTTGCTGGTGTCTGGAGCTGCTAAATCTGTCTGAATCCCCGATAAGATCTCTGAGTGGAGGCACCCGTGTAATACTGGCAAGAACATCATGAAGAACAAAAATTGTCCCTGTCTCTCCCAGCAGGTTGGCGAGGTCTCCTATTTGGCAGAGCCTTAGGACACAAATCCACCACACTGGCCATGAGATTGTCCAAGCCTTTATCAAATAGCATTTGCCCTTTAAAAGACAGTCTGCTTAAGGTGGCTTTGGAGGCTGAATTGCCACCTACTGTCTGATCCAGAGCATCCTGCAGGCAGAAATGGCATACACAGACACCTTGCTCATGACTCTAATGATGTCAGAAAGCATCCACAACATAATCTATCCTCTCCAGCACCAGCTGGGAGCATATGTCCTCCTCTACCCTAGGACTCCGCTGCAATCTGGTATGGCAGGCACGTGCTACAAACGAGGCTGCCATTGCAGCTTTGAACGCCAAAGCAAGCGCTTCAAATTACTTCTTAGGAACCACGTCCATCTTGTGGTCCTGTGCATCCTTTAACATCATGCCTCTCTAGCTAGGAAGAGAGGTACACTTTGTTACTTGAGCCACCATGGAATTCACCTTTGGTTGACTAAACAATTGCTGAAATTTCAGAGCCATAGCTTAAAGCAGGGGTGTCCAATGTCGGTCCTCGAGGGCCGCAATCCAGTCGGGTTTTCAGGATTTCCCCAATGAATATGCATGAGATCTATTAGCATACAATGAAAGCAGTGCATGCAAATAGACCTCATGTATATTCATTGGGGAAATCCTGAAAATCCAACTGGACTGCGGCCCTCGAGGACCGACATTGGACACCCCTGGCTTAAAGTTTGGACATAGTCTTGACAACCCTTAGGGAGCCTTCTGGAGACTCCTATTGTTCAGTGACTAGCAAGTTAATGTCCAGGTGTGCAGGAAAAAAAGGTGGTTTGAGCATTTGTGTCACTCATGACCGTGCACTGTGAAGTTGAAGGCTGCTGCAGTAGCTTCAATTCCCTGAATGCATATGTAATAACGTAAGGCATGGTAGCAGACTTAAAAAGCTGCTGCACCGAGGTATCATCTTCCCGGTCAAGCAGGACTATTGCCACCTGACTTCCGGTTCCTGCAAGGGAACCAGAGTCCTCCAGGCAAGAAACTGTACTCTGGGACAGTAAATGCATAGAGTCTGATCTCCAATCCTCCCAGTCCAGGTCTACCAGGTCATTCAGGCTGGGCATCAGATTCCTTGATGGAGGGAAGGTCTCCTGAACAGTAGTGCCTACAGGCAGCACAGAACATCCTGGAACCATCAAATAGGCTTTTCACATGAGATTAACGAAATTCAGGGTAAACCCATTGACCCTTGCAGGACCTCAGACCTGCTTCTCTTAGGCTACGCCACTTCCATGCACTTGTGTTTCACAAGACCCCTGTGGTTTCCCCAGCCCTAGAGGACTCAGAGGAAGCTAAGCCAGAGACTCAAAGGAGGCTAAGCCAGAGACTCTTGCCCCTCCCTCACATGCCCCAAGATACACAGACTCTCTTCGACCAACCATTCAGCACAAAACTGGCATGATATGGTTCAGAACAGCCTGAAGAGTCCATCCCAGTCGATTTTGAGTTAAATCAAAGGGTTTGAGGCAGATGGAGGTTTTAGAAATCCAAGATTGTCACTGCCAGTGAATTTGCCTCCAAAACAGGCCATAGGGGTTCCCCTGGTTTAAAAAATTTCAGGAAAAGGTGTTTTGGATGTTGGGGACCCTATCTCTGGCCCCAGAAAGCCTTAAAAATAAAAATTTTGACCCCCCCTGATTTTCCCCATAGGGAATAATACTGTACTCACTGTGCTGTGCTAGTGCCTGCCTGTGTCAGCTTTCCTGCAGCCTGACTGAAGGGAGATTTTCTGCCTCAAATCCTTCTAGACAGGATCCAAAACAATGAAGCTGGGTCTCTGAAGCTGAAAGGGACAAGCACAGGGACCACACAGCCTGCGCTCAAGCCTATGATAAATCAGAAGACAAGCTAGCTCCCAGGGGAATGGTCCCCAAGCTTCCAAATTGCACAAAGCAGAATGGCTCAGCAGGTACCCCAGAGCTACCCCAAATTGGGGACCTCTAGGAACCAAAGCCTCATGAAACGGATAAAAAATACCTGAAAATAATAAAATCTGATCAGAGTAGATCAGAACACACCTTCTCAGCTCGATTGCACAAGGAAAAACTGAATAGGGCACTGGTGAAGCAGAAGTTGCTGAAAGTTGTGACTGATGTCATTCTGCAAGCTGTTCATGACCAAAGGTAATACAGACTCCTATGTCCTTGCTACAGAAATTTCCAATATGAAATCTGGTTTCCAAAAGGTAATGGGAGTAAGACTCCCAAAGTTCTCATGCTAATGTTTGTGTTTATTAAAATTTGATTAACTACTTTTCAAATCAGATGGTGTACAATAAATAATTGGACAAGGGAGGGGGAGGGATTTTATATTATGCTATGGCTTTCTTGGTATTTATTAAAAACTGTAGGAAAAAAATTAAAAAGCTCAAGAATTTTCACATAAAGCTAGTGGATCCACTTTCCAAGATATGCATAAAATGTACAGGTTTTAAACAATTATCCCTACAAAGATTCCCTTAGACATTTTAGTGTAGAGAGGACACTGAACACAACAGTTGTTAGGGAGGGGGATTTGAATTTTAGATTTAACTATTTGCTTTCTTCCCCACAAATCTGGGCTCATGTCACCTTACAGTTCAGGTACTGTACCCAAAGGGGCTTGTACCCACAGCATTGGAGCCTGAAATGACTTGACTGCTTGTGACCTTGGAAGAGAAACAGGATTTGAACCCTGGTTTCTCTGGTTCTCCACCTACAGTACTGCTCTAAGTATTCAGATATGGCCATCTCATAAGCCTATTTTTCTCCCTTTGAAAAGCAGATGTAAATATAAAATGAATAAAGAATATTTAAAAAAAAAAGAAAGAAAGAAAATGGCAATTTTACTTTTTTCTCTTATAATTAAAAAAAAAAAAAATTTCCCCCATTGGTAATCAGAATTGTCTAAACAAGTGAAGCAAGCTGACCTCACAGCTTCCCTATGGAGTTTCAAAAATTAACACTTAGGGGGCACCTTAGTGAGAATCCAGAGCACACAAGATAACATACGTACCTGGAAGTTAGGCAGAGAACATGGCTGTGTACCTAAAGACTGTGCATACTCATAGGCCTCAGTCCTCTGAATGGCCTCAATGGAGGCAAACTTCACAAATGGTAAACTATTCCAGAGAAATGGAAAATGAAATTAACTCAGGTGTTCAAATTACAGTTATTTTATTAGAGAAGTATATTAGAGAAGAAGCATTAATACCCTCTTACACATACACAAACATATATACTTGCTAATGTCTTTTCTAGAAGATAGGCAGGGCCCCAAGGCTCTGGGGAGCCCTTATGGGCCAGCATGTCTTCCCCCTTCTCTCAGCGCAGGTGGGATGTTGCCCTCGCCTTCTGTCTCACTGAAAAATCCGCTGGCCTCAGCAGCAATTCAGAAACTTTGCTCACGACTCCCCTTCCTGCTTTCAAACTGCCATGGTCCACCTGGGCGGAATCAGAAAATTGCATCATTGGGGAACAGACCATGGCAGATGGAAAGAAGGTAAGAGAGCCGCAGGCAACGTTTCTGAATCGTAGCAGAGGCCAGCGGATTTTTCAGTGAGACAAAAAGTGAGGTCAACATTGGACTGGTGCGGAGAGAAAAGGGAGAATATGCTGGGCCGATGAAGCCCCCTGGACTTTATTATTTATTTTTTTAAGTATGAAGGGGGGAGAGTATTAAAAGAAGTGTCAGACTGGGCATGGGGGGGGGGAGAGCTTATGGGGCCAGAAACAGAAGAGAGAGAGAGAGAGATGGTAGGCAATGGTCTGAAGGGAGAGAAGTTGGACCTGGGGAAAGAGATACTTGAAGGGAGGACTACTGGGGAGAGATGGTGGACCTGGGGAAAAGAGGGAAAGAGATATAGGATGGGGGGCAGTTGGGAAGAGAAAGGGAGAGAAGCTGGACCTGGGGATTTGAAAGGAGGGAGAAATGTTAGGTTTGGGGTGCAAGGGAGCGAGAGAGAGAGAGATGCAGCATCTCTTTTTCCCTCCATCTCACTGTTCAGCATAAAGGAAGGAGGGAGGGAAGAAGAACAGAAAACAGAAGGAGCAAATTGTTGCACCATGGGGGGAGGGGGAGAGGAGGAGGGCAGGAGGGAAGAGACCTGGGATAAGAAGATGCTAGGGGATAAAGAGAAAGGAACAGGGAGATATAGCCTGACCAGTGGAGAGAGGGAGGGGTATTCTGAAAGTGGTGAGCCATTTGGGATGAGGTCAAAAGGGACATGACAAGATGAGTGAGAGAACAGAGAGTAGTACAGTGATAGAAATGTGGTAATGGGGAGTACATAGAAAGAAAAGGGAGGCTGGGAAAGGAGTAAGATGGGAAATGGGAGCAAATGGAGAATTGAGAGGTAGCTGAAAATTTAAAAAGAAGGGTGAGAAAGAGAGCAAGATTTCAGTGGACAAAGGCAGAAAAGAAAAAGTTAGGAAAGCTGAAAGGGAAAAATTAATATGTTGGAGATATGCATAAGGAGGGAATGGAACAAGAGAGAAGAGGAGACATTGGAAAGAGAATTAGAAGACGGACAAAAATCAGAAAGAGAAACTGAACCAAGATGATGGAAAAACAAAATGTCCAGACAACAAGGTAGAACAAATTGTTTTATTTTTAATTTATTAACTGGAATATGTTGGCTCTGGGATATGTGCATCACAATTATTTTTGTATTGTGTTCAGTGACATAGTCATACAGCTGATTTGGGGGAGAGGGGGGGAAATGGAACCCAAAATTAGTGGATGAGCACCAAAGTTTCCCCTGGCCTGAGTGCAATATATAAATACTTGAGCTAGTGGGGATTCCCAAGCCCTGCCAACTGAAAACATCATCTTCCAGGCCAGAAAGTTCTAGTCACTAGACCTGATTTTTGGGGGAGGGGGAGAGATAGGAGGTAGCCGTTAGCTGGTGAGGCTTAGGGATCCCCACCAGCTACAGCAAGGGAGATGTTCATTTTGAGGAGGCCTAAGCACAAAGAGGAAGGTCCAGCCCCCTCTCATGGTTATGCCACTAATTATGTTCAAAATGAAGTACATTACTTGCCGAGTTTAACTTTTTGGGATTTCCAGTTCAGTTTTGGTATTCATATTTCTATTTCTAATTTTGTGATCCATTGTTCTGTATTTGGTGAGGGTCTGTCTGTTTTGTACGTGAAGAAGTCATTTAAAGGTGGGTGGGGAAATTGGGAGACGGGCAGGTAGAAGAGGGTCCCCTTCTTAATTTCTGCCCTGGGCTCCAGCATGTCTAAAACTGGCCTTGTAGATAGGTGTGCCATTCTGGACTGATGAGTAATATCCCAGTGCTCGCAAACCATGCAGAAGGAATCTACTCCAGCTTCTGAATCCCTCCTCTTATTAGATGGTTCTGTGCCCCTTCAGTTTTTATCAAAGCAGGAGAAAGCCCAATAAAGAAACACACGTGAAGGAGGGGTACGGGGAAACTCCCTGAACTATAACTCTGTTCTGCTCCGAAAAGATAACAAACATATTAAACATTGCCAATGAACAATCACAACAGCGAAATAATCATGCCAAACAAAAACATGTATGGAGATCAAATAATATCCCAATGTGTTAAAGCAATAAATGATTCTTCATACCCTTAAGGTCTGACTGACATCCAAATTTCAGTTTGGACTTGAACTTTCTGATTGAAATAGTAGGCAAGCGCAGGAGATAACTGACAGGGCTGGGTTCCAGAATGACACACCTATCTACTAGAAAAGATATTAGCAAGGTAAGAACCTAATCTCCTTTTCTAGTGCAATAGGTATGTCATTCTGGATGGGCAGGATAAAGCAGTCCCAGAAATCTAAGGTAGGATCACTGCACTAGCTCGTAGCACTGAGGATCCAAAGGCAGAGTCCTCCCTTGCCACTACATTCACTATGTAAAACTTGGAAAATATATGTAGGGTTGACCAAGTCATTGTCCTTTAAATCTCCTTGGGGGAGACCACCTGAGCTTCCGCCCATGAAGCAGCCACACTTTTAATTGAATGTGCCTTTATGAGGACTGGTGACTATTTTCCACAGGAAACATATGCAGATTAAATGGCCTTACGGAACCCTCTGAAGACTGGCCTTGGAGGTCAGTACGCTGCGTCTAGCCTGACTAGTGAGCACAAAAATATGGACAGATATCTTGAAGTCACCAACGAGTTCAGGCTATCAGAGAAGCATTCCTCTTGCATCCAACTTAGTCAGAATCCGATCCTTCTTAGGATCTATAGACAAATGCCAGCAATCTGATTTCTTGATTGACATGGAAAGCTGAAAAAATACTCTGGCATAAAGAATGGAATGGTGTGCAAAGAAACTCCGGCCTCTGTGAATTTAAGGAAAGGCTCTCTGCAGGAAATAGCCTGTAGCTCCGAGACTCTTCTCACTGAGGTAATGGCCACAAGAAAGACCATCTTGAATATCAGGTCATCAGTGACGCTTCCTTCAGCAGTTTGTATGAAGGTAGGCTGAGGCCTTGCAAAACCATGTTAAGGTTCCATGAACGGAACGAGAGTTTTACTGGGGGCCTGAGATGCAGTACCCCCTTTAAGAATCTATGTATGTATGAGACGCCAACAAAGCCTTTTCTGTCTCGAGCCCTGAAACAAAAGTGTCCTGCCACTTGGACTCTGAGGGACACCACCATAAGCCCCTTGTCAAGGACAGCCTGGGGGAAGGCTAACATCACAGAGATCGGCACAGAGAAAGGCTCCTCCTTTTCCTTAATGCACCAGTGCTGGAAAGTTTTCCATAAGCATAAGTAGAAACCATCATTGGCTTCTTGGATCTGAGCAGAGTAGCAACGACTACCTCTGAGAATACTTAAGAATAAAGTGATCCAGATCTTCTATGACCACTGGTCCTGAGAAAGAGGTGCTGCCGTACTCAGTCTGAGCCTTGTGCCAGTCTGAAGACATACTAGGTCTGTGTGGCAATTCTGGAGCCACAAGAATGACTGCTCTCCAAGGGCTTGCAATCCTGTGGAGAATCCGGCCTATCATGAGCCACAGCAATCCTGTGGAGAATCTGGGCCTATCATGGGCCACAGAACATGTACAAGAGCTCGTTTTTCAGCCACAGCTAGACCAGAATGTCCAGACCCACACTTCTGGGCTCAGATCTTTAACTGAAGAAACTCCGTCTTCTTGTTTCTTGCTGTTACCATCAGATCAAACTTTAGCTGACCTCAGCGATGAACAATGGCTTGGAAAGTTGCTGCAGACAGTATCCCCTCGCCTGGATCTAGTGTCTGCCTGCTGAGGAAATTGGCTTGGACACTACCCACACTCACTACATGTGCTACTGAGAGAGCCTGAAGATGAAGCTCCACCTACTGAACAGTAAGCGAGCTTCTAGTCTCAGCTGTGCACTCTTGGTGCATCCCTAGCAATTGACATATGCCACTGCTGTAGCATTATCCGAGAAGACTTGAACTGCTTGTCCCGCTAGACCCTTCGGAGAGGTATGCCTGTGGCTGGAGCCACCAGTCCATGATGACCCAGGTTTCTGGAGTCCATGGCAGAGACATCTTCAGGGAGTGACCAACACGATAGCAATGCATTCTGGAGAGGACGCATAAGAACCTTCACCTAGGGAACCATATCTATTGTGGCTACTATGGAGCCTAACACTTGGAGGTAGTGCCACGTGGATGGAGCAAGCTCGTTATCTGAATGCAAAGCTTCTGTCTGCATGCCTCTGGAAGACAGACATGACCTTCTGCCATGTTAAAGACGACCCCAAGTTATTCCAGGGATTGGGATGAAACCAGTTGGCTTTTTCAGAAATTCACTATCCAACCCAGGCTCTACAGGGCCCAGACCATGTAAGTCACTGCTTGTTCTCCTTCTGGGAACGATGGAACTCTGATCAGCTAATCATCCAGGTATAGATGAAACTGCAAGCCCATCTTGTGCAGATGTGCAGCTACCAGCATCATTAGCTGTTGTAGCAGTAATGGAATACTCATTACTATCGGCGGTAAGGGAAACCTTATTTCCCTGACCTTTGGCAGCTGGGGAAATCCGTGTGGGCAGTAGGGGAAGCTTGTGCACGACGAGTGGTGCACAAGCGTGGGGGAACCCTGCTCGCCGGCATCCAAAGCCGACGAGGATTCCCCCTCGCAGCGGCCAGAGCACTTCGTGCACATGCTGGCCACATATACTGCTTGACGTGCACACAATGAGCACTTTTTCTGCTTCTTTAAAGTGCTCATTGTGAACCACTAAGGAAACAAAAACACCGGTTAGCAATAAAAATCAATTAGAGCTAATTTAAAGCTTCCTTTCAGACTGGCTGGCTTATGACTTTTTTCAAGGTAAAAACTTTAATGGACAAGATAGCAGACCCCCACAAGCTCTCAAAGCTGTAGTTTTTGCCTGAACTGTGGCAAGACGTACAGCTGAGGAACCTCTAAGAAAAAAATTTCGGAAAGGTTGGGGAAACGGGGGAAGGGACTCAACCAGTCAAGTGTGGCACCCCTGAGGTCGGACACACCTCTGAAAGGGTCCTCAAGCTCTGTCTGGCAACCAGAACAGGGACAATAAGGCCACTAATCAAATCCAACAGGCCTTAACTAACCAAATGAAAGACTGCACAGGCTTACCACCTGCTGGAGACTCAGAACAGACTGATTGTATATGGGACTGCACTAGAGAGCTGCACGGGAACGGGGACGACGGGAATCCCGCGGGTTCCCCCTTCGGGTCACGGGGATCCCGTGGGACGCCCCTAGGGTCACGGGGATCCCGTGGGGACGCCCCCTAGGGTCGCGGGGATCCCGTGGGGATGCCTCCGAGGGTCGCGGGGTTCCTGCAGGGCTGGATGTACTCAGTCACGCGGCTCTTCTCCCTACCTTCTCTGCTTGCAGCACAGAGCCGAACGGAAGTCTTCCCGACGTCAGCGCTGACGTCGGAGGGGAGGGAGGGCTTAAACAAAGGGCTTAAACAAAGCCCTCCCTCCCTCCGACGTCAGCGCTGACGTCGGGAAGACCTCCGTTTGGCTCTGTGCTGCAGGCAGTGCAGGTAAGGAGGAGAGTAGCCTCGCGGTTCGAGTGGCTACCAAGGGAGGGGGCGGTCCGCCCCGCCCCGGTTGCAGCACAGCTGGCCAGGTCCCCTTACTTTTGTGGCACTTCCCCGACCGACCGACAACAGCCCCGGTCCGACAATCCTCCCTGCCCTGTAGCCGCGAATCTAAATTATCTTCTTACAGCAGCTGTAATAAGGTAATTTAGATTCGCAGTTAAGGGCAGGGAGGTTTGTCGGACCGGGGCCGTTGTCGGTCGGTCGGGGAAGTGCCACAAAAGTAAGGGGACCTGGCCGGCTGTGCTGCACCCGGGGCGGTAGAGAAGGAGGGGGAGAAGGACGCTGAAAGGCCATGGGGAAGACGGGAGGGGGAGAAGGACTCTGAAAGCACTTGAAGACAGAGGAGGGAGAAGGACGCTGAAAGCACATGGGGAATACAAAGGGATGGAGAAGGACGCTGAAAGGCCATAGGAAGGGCGGGGGGGAGGACTCTGAAAGCACTTGTGGAAGACAGAGGGAGGAGAAGGATGCTGAAAGCACATGGGGAAGACAAAGGGGTGGAGAAGGACGCTGAAAGGACATGGGGAAGACGGGGGGGGTGGAGAAGGACGCTGAAAGGCCATGGGGAAGACAGAGAGGGAGAAGGACGCTGAAAGGACATGGGGAAGCAGAGGGGGGAGAAGGACACTGAAAGCACATGTGGAAGACAGAGGGGGGAGAAGGACGCTGACAGGACATGGGGAAGATGGGGGGAGAAGGACGCTGAAAGGAAATGGGGAAGAGAGAGTAGGGAGAAGACGCTGGCAGGGAAGAAGACAGATGCCAGACTATGGGGGGAGCGGAGAGAAGAAGATGGGTGCCAGACCAATTTGGAAGGGGGAAGAAAGGGAGAGGCACAGTAACAGAGCAAATGGAAGATGCAGAAGGAAGAGAGACAGTGGATGGAAGGAATTGAATGAGAACATGAGGAAAGCAGAAACCAGGCAACAAAGGTAGGAAAAGAATTATATTTCTTTTTTATTATTTTGCTTCAGGATAAAGTAGTATATTAGTTGTGTTGATAAAAATTTATAAACATTAGAGGCTCTGTAGAAACCCGTTTACAAAGTATGTATTCTTCCCAATTAATATTTTCAAATTAATAAAGTCTTTTTGCTTATTTGTAAATGGGTTTCTACCAGAGCCTTTAATTCAGTAGCATAATTAAATGAAATAACTATTTCTGAAGTTTATAGGGACGGGCGGGGACGGAGGGGATTCCTCGCGGGGACGGGTGGGATTCCTCACGGGGACGGGCGGGGACGGGTGAGATTTCTGTCCCCGCGCAACTCTCTAGACTGCACAGCCCACTTGTACTACTGCCAAAAATCAATGTGTTCTCAGTTTCCACCTGCTGGCAGAGGAGCGTAAACCATCCGTTCTGTGCCGGTCTGGAGGGACGCTAAAGAACAACAATTTTAGGATTTTAGAGGTGAAGAAACCCAAGAGAAGGGGCAGAAACCTAAAAACACAGGTTTAAAGACCTCCCCCTCCCCCCTGGTCTTCCTTATAGGCTGTTACAGCCTTACTCATTGTGACCTGTGCTGGAAATGTGCTGCCTCAGCTCTAAAGGTAGCTGGATCTGGGAGAAAAAAAATCACTGCCTCAAACAGACCACTCCTCCAGCACTGAATCTTCAGGCTTCCAGTGACTGGTGTCTGACAGACTCAAACCCCCATGGAATGGGAGGAGGCAAAATGCAGCCAGCATCGTGCAGGACCCCACTGAGCCTGCTATGAATGCCTGACAGCCTATGCTTAAGCTCCTGCAATGCAGGTGAGCAATACTACAAGGGAAACAGACTCCGAGCTCCAAAAGGTTTCTGCAGGCTGGCCAATACATACCACAAAGAGATTAGCCTGTCAGCTGCAGACCTCAGTCTGCTTCTCCTATACACAGGCAGAGGTGGACCCTCAACTAAGGAGCTAGGAAGCTCTTAGCACTAAACAGCAGTCAAAATATCACAAAAAAAAAAAAAAAAAGACAGAAAAAAAAAAAGAAAAAGAGCAGATCAGAAAGACTTCTTCCACCTTGCGGTCAAAAGGAAAAACTGAAGGGGCAGCAAAGCCCTCTAAGTGAAGGAGGAAGGATTCAAAAGCTGGAGTGAATTCCTTCTGCACGGCTCGAAAGCACTGGGATATTACCCATCCATCCAGAATGACAAACCTATTGCACTAAAAACATGTTCTGGTCAACAAGTTAAAAATTGTTTTCTAGAAACTGCTATACCAATAAGCAAGCATTTTTTTTTAAGTGACACAAACAAAATCACCATGACTATAAATACAATACCGTGTTTTATATTCCACAATTCTCTACAAGGAATCTATGCAGTTTATAATAAGTGTTAGATCAAGTTCTTGAAGTTACATTTTTAAGTCCAATCTTGTCTAGTCCCTAATATATTTGTTTTTTGAACATTCAGGCCAGGATTCTATAACCAACGCCTAAATTTAGGTGTCAGTAGGCACCCTGCCAATGGTCAGAAACAGCAGGGTTGAAGCATTTACCGACGCCTAAATTAATGGCCACTATGGTCACTGGAATTAAATCTAGCTTGGTGCTTTAGACCGCCTAAAGCTAAAGTGGCATTAGGCCTACTATTAAACCTACATTTAAGCCACCTATCTTTTCCTAGACTGCAGCAGCCGATTGCAGCAGGAGAATTCCCCCACCCCCATCAGAGCAGTAGGGATTTCATAAAGCCGCAATTCTTGGCTGCCAATAACAGAATCGTGGTTTTAGGGAGTCCCTGCCACTCCCCCACTAAAATCAGCCGAGTGAGAGGAACTCCTAAAGCTGCGATTCTGTAACCGGCGCCCAGAACTTGGGCACTAGTTACAGAATCCCTGCTTTGGGGAATCCCTGCTGCTCAGCTGATGGGGGGGGGGGGGAAATCCCCCTGCCGCGATCAGCTGCTGTGGTCTAGCAGCAAAGATAAGTGGCTGAAATGTAGCCCTGGCCTACATTTCAGCCGTCTATCTTAGAGCGATTCTGTAAACTGGCGCTCTAGTCTGATTGACAGGCGATCAGCGGCTGTTTTTAAGGCGGCCACCGACTTGAGCACCGGTTACAGAATCCAGGCCTCAGTCTATACAAATGGAAGCACTCTGATGCCTACACATGCATCACAGTGCCACATATAAACTCAAAATGGAACATACAATTTGAGGGGAGAGTTTGTAATTTTTTTTTTATGGGCGAGATCATAAATCTTGTTCTAAAATGGCAAAGCAAGAGGGCACTGAGGACAACTGAAGGAACAAGAAAAGATGATTATTTCAAGTGGTACTTATGAAAACTATATATTCTGACAATGTGGCCTACATTAATTAGTCAAAAATTTCTGTGCTTGAACTTTAAGTTGACTTTAAATGAAATAGCAATTTTATGAATATATACCAATATAAAACCGAAAGCAAGGCCAAGAGAAACATGTCTAACTTACCTGTGATTGGATCCAATGAGGACAAGTTTGGTTGTCTTTTTGGTATAGACTCCAAATCCAATCTGGGCCATTAAGTAGCAAAAGTGAGCTGCTTCTAAAAGGCCTTTAGAAACTGAAAGAAGCGATACCCACAGAACATGAGAAACACAAAATTTAATTGAGATATTTGTAACCAAAGAAGAGCACCAAAATCATGATCAACTCTTAACTTTAGTGAGATCTCATCTCTTTTTACAGGAATACTCTCTAGAGAGTACTGTAAAGTTGGAAAACAAACCTAGAGTATCTCCCATTGTGACCATAGTCCTGGTCTCCACATCCATGTTATTGGTCAGGTTGGAGAGCACCATTGCCAGATGAGGCCGCCAGTCCCCCCACTTCTCATCTCCGCAGCACTGGAAACACCACAAACAACATCCATGGGTCAGTTAAATGTACATCAATTAAGCCAGACAACTTCTTCAAACACCACATCTAGTGATATGCTTAAAGTGGCGCTCATCCCTCATCTCCTTTCTTTACCAAATTTTACTAATACTTTCATTTCTCGTTTTATTTGAAAATAGCTTATGATAAAATACCATGTTACACAGCGAGGTACAAGTTTACCTTGAAAAATTGTTAGGCAACATGCATAACATCTAAGATACAGATGTCACAAAAATGGTTATACAGAAAACATCACAAGAAATTTTGTACTATTATTACAATTAACAGGCTATTAGATTTCTTGTTTTCCATGTGGTGGTCTCACATACAGTCACCTGGGAACTGTGCCTATCAAATTAGTATTGAAATTAAAAAAAAAAGCCCCAAATGGATTTAAATGGACAGTTTTTAGCTTTCTGCATCGTTAATAGAATCAAGTATATACTACTATACAGTAGAGGTATTGAGAAAAACATGGAAATTTATATACACTCGTGTTTTTAGTGGCTTTGGTCAGATATTTTTAGTGGCTTTGGTCAGATACTTAGAACATGCTCTCACACAGATTTGCAAATTCTATCACATACTACCTATGACCTCTGCCTTCCACATCTCTAATTGCCATGGTCATGTCTCTTTTTCCATCTCCAATGGTTCCTGCTTATCCACACCCATCACAATAATGTCATTTTCAGACCATTCTTCAGAGAGTAAATTATGTGAGATATTAGAACTAAAAACTGAAAATGCAGTTTTAGCACCAATAATAGGTTTATAGTTCTTGCCATCATCTCTGTGACATTTTTAAACTTAAACTTACTGTAGATGCAGCTGGCATTCTTCCAGACATGAGCTGGTAAACAGTCTGCAGGGGATCATTAATCGGAAGGCTGTTGGCAAATCTACAAAAAGGCAGGAGGATAAGAGCTAGAGTGAAGTTATCAAAACATTTAGTCTAGATGCTCGGGTTTGCTGAAACAAACACAGTGTACTTAATCATTTGTGAAAAGAAAACCAGCAATCAAAACAAACTAGTGACAGGGATGGGAGGTTAAATTTCATGAATTTCAGTTGATGATAATAGCAAAACAAGTGATGTTTTTCAATTCAGATGTTATTTCTTGATACACTTGATGTAAGTTGTAAAAATGAATAAAAATTATAAAACTAGTTTCAATGTGCATTTTTTCAATGAGGGGCAGAGAGGTAGAAAATTAAGGAAATCACAATTATGCATTACCTGGTCATGACTCTGGCATGCGTACGACTGTCCATCTTACTGGCAAGCAGCAGGGCATGACCCCACAAGCTGTGCTTCATGGCTGATTCCAATGCATCCTACAGGTAGAACAATTCTAATCAGGTTTAGCTAGAGAGCTAAAAGGCAGGGCCAGCCTAACCATTAGACCAGGTGAGGCTCTGGCCCAGGATGCCAAAATACATCACCTGGTCTTCCTTCTGCCATGTCCTGCCTCCAATGATGTAATTTCCTGTGGGTAGGACACAGCAGAGGAAAGACACAAGGGGTGGCCAAAGTGCTGCCACTGGCAACTGATGTAAACTTTATGAAAGATTGGGGCTTGAGAGAGGTGAGGGAGAAGTGCTGGATCCATAGGGAGGAGGACAGAGATGGAAAGAGGCTTGACTGGGGGAGGAAGGGGAAAGAAGATGCTGAACCCACAGGGGTGGTGAGGGAAGTGCTACCAAAGTTCAGGGTGCCACTATCCCTTAAGATAACCCTACTAAGAGGTGAAGATACTCCCCTGAGGTACTAGTTGTGCAAGGTGGAACATCCTCTAGCAGTGTCATGTGACACACAAACACTTAAAAGGAAGGCTGGGTCAGGTCTATTTTTCCTGTATGGATGGGTGGTTCAAGATGATAGGAGGGAAGGAAATAGAGCAGGTGCCAAGAAATAATGATTCATGAAAACAGATCTTTCAGAGAAAAATAATTTTTTTTTCAAATTTTTACATACAGATAATGTTGTGCATGTTCACCTTTTTCCGACCATAGAGCAAAAGCTCCCGGAATCTCTCAATCTCTTTCTCATCACTGGGTGTAGCATTTGTTGTATCAGTGAGAAAGGAGAGCTGAGAGGCACCAGACTCCTCTTCTACTTGTTCTACTGCTTCATTATTGAAGTCAATCAGATTGGCTTCATTGGGTGATTTCCCAGGAAGCCACACTGTCTTATGGTCTCTCAACAAAAGTTCTGCAATGTCTGTGCCCACTACAGTCTAAGAATGAGAGGGAGAAAAACAAGCTTTTACAAATAAGCTGAAAATAATTTGAACAATTTCCCTTGCCTAAAGCATGTGATAAAGGTTGAACTTGCAGGATCTCTCTTTGCAAACACAACAGATATCAGCAGAGTTACTATATTTGTGAAGACAAAATAAAAAAAGGACACAAGGCCCAGGCCCAGCCCTAGCCCTCTCCTAGGTGGCTGCCGCCTACATGCAGTCGGGGCTGTAGCAAGGAAAAGTTAGGTTCTTACCTCGTTAATCTTCTTTCTGGTAGACAGACATTCCATGCCTGAACGATTGATTAGTCAACATCTTCTCACGAGAGCTCTTGTAGGGGAGCTTCATTTGCATTCTTTTGCTCCTCCTCCCATCCGTCTGGACTGTCCTTCAATTCCTCAGTTTGTTATCAAAGCAGATAGTCAGCCCTGGTGAGGAAATAAATAGGGAGGGGTACGGGACACTCCCCGAGAAATATGTTTGTTCTGCTCATAACATGATTAACAAACTTGATCCATTGACAATACAGAACAAGGTGAAAAGTTTCAAGTTTATTAAAATTTTGATATACCACCTTATCATTTATTTCAAGGTGGTTATACATTATAAAATAGGGTAGAAGCATATAATATAAATTTAACATAACTTTAACAAAATAAACATACACGACTGGACAAATGGGTACGAGTGGAAAAGAAGGGGATATAAAGTAAAGATAAAGTAAGATATAAAGGTATAAGCAAAAGGGTGTGGTTAAAAACAAGTAAGTCCAATAGAAGTGGACTTGTAGAAGATAGATAAAAAGTTTCATATGGTTGTTTTTTTTTTTAATAAATATCCTTAAAAGGACATTTACACTTGAAAGGCATCTTTAAAAAGGAATGTCTTAAGGAAAGATTTAAATTTCTCAAGATTAGTTATCTCTCTAAGGGCATTTGGTGCTGAGTTCCAGAGGGTCGGGGCAACTACTGAAAAAATAGTGTTTCTTCTAGTATTAATATGGTTCAAGGCTGGGATTACTAATAAATTTTGCTCTGAGGAACAAAGAAATCACGATGTGGCGTACGGTATCAAAAATTTATTAATGAATTCTAGCTGTCCAGTGTTTCTTGTTTTAAAAATCAATAACAGAGTTTTATAAATGACACGGTGATGGATGGGAAGCCAATGTGCTTTTATCAGAAGAGGAGTTATGTGGTCGAATTTTTTGGCCTTATAGATGACTTTTATGGCTGTTCTGGATTATTTGTAGTCGCTTTAACTCTTTTTTGGTAATACCGTGATACAAGGCATTGCCGTAATCCAGACAAGAAATAACTAATGAAAGAATTAAAGTATTTAAGGCTGATGTATCAAGAAATTTAGATAGAGCGTATCATTCGTAAAAGATAAAAACATTTCCTTATAATTGTACTTATGTGATCATGTAAAGTGAGAGATTCATCCAAAGTGATACCTAGAAGCTTGGTATTACGTACTGTATGTATTGGAATGGATTTGATTTTAACAGGAGAGGGAAGAGAACTATCTTTCTTGAAAGGAAAGACCATTGTTTTGGTTTTAGTGGTATTAAGTGACAATTTGTTTGAGTTTAACCAGTTATGAATCTTGTCAAGTTTTTTGTTGATGGAATTTCATTTGGGTCATCTAACTTGATGGGATGTACTAGTTGAATATCGTCTGCATAGGCGAAGACAGTAAAACCGATTGATTGTCCTAGTGTGATTAATGGAGCCAGGAAAATATTAAAAAGAAGTGGGGAGAGTATGGATTCTTGTGGTATACCGTAGCTGTTTGTGAATGTGTGAGATTTTAAGCCGTTGAATGATACTTTTGAAGTGCGTTCCTTGAAATATGAAATAAACCAATTAAGGATTTGGCCAGTAATCCCTATTTCTTCTAGTCGATGAATTAGCAAAAGAAGATCGATTGTGTCAAAAGCAGAAGATAAGTCAAGAGAAATTAGTAAAATAGAATTATGGTAGTCTAGGTGGTAATTAATGTTAGTGAGAAAACCTATTAAAGAGAGTTCGGTTGAATGACGTTTTCTAAATCCAGTCTGATTTGGGTGTAAAGCATTAGTGCTTTCCACGAAATCAGATATTTGATTGAAGACGATCTTTTCAGTAACTTTTGATAAGAATGGGATATTAGAAATGGGACGATAATTAGTACACCAACTTGAGAACAAATTTGATCCATTTGCAATATAGAACAAGGTGAAAACAAACAAGTCACCAACTTGAGAACAACCTGCACTAACAGGTTGTTATATTTTATATTTTTTTATATTTATTTTAAAAATGTATATTCCGCATATCCTGCAATTCTATGCGGAGACAATAAAACATCCAAATTCATACAACACATATTTCAATGAAACAACATAATACAATGAACATATTACGATGCAACAAACGAACATATAACAATACAACCAACAATGAACAAATACCAACAAGACAACTCCATTGCATTTACTTAACTGAGACTTGACTGCTAGTTTATTACTCACTGCTACTGGTTGAAAAAGCATGCAAAAATAAAAGTTTTCAGCTTTTTTCTAAACTATAAAACCGAAGATGCTTGCCTAAGATCCAAAGAGAGCCTTTAGTTTCTTCAACAGAAATAAGATGTCCAAATTGCCAGGTATCATTGAGGCAGTAAGCAGGTGAATGAACATATGACAGGGTGGGCTTCAGGAATGGAGTGTGTTTACCAGAAAGAAGACTGAGGTAAGAACCTAATCTTTCCTTCTGATGCGACACACATTGCATTTTTGAACGACTGGGATTGTACAGAGCAGTCTCTAAAGCTTAGGGTGGGATAGATGAGACTGCTTTCAGAATCAAAAATCCAAAGGCAGAGTCCTGTTTGGCCGCCATATCTACTCTTTAAAACTTCATGAACATATGTACAGAAGACCAAGTGGTGGCTCTACAGATTTCTTCTGGGGATACCGCCAAAGATTCCACCAAAGAGAAAGCAATGCTCGAGTGTGTCTTTATGGATATAGGAGGACGTTTTCCACTACTGATAAAGGCTGAAGAAATGGCCACACAGATCCATCTGGAAATCGTCACTTTCAAGGCTGGTTGACCTTTACAGGCTGCCCCCACCAGTACAAATAGATGAATCGACAATCTAAATTCATTCGCAACCTCCAGATACCACAAGTAAGAGTCTGAATATCCAAAGAATTTCAATACCAAATCACTTTTATTCTTGATCCAGAGGGTGTGAAGGCAGGCAAGCATACTTCCTGATTGATGTGGAAACTGGAAATCACTTTCAGCATGAAAGATGGGACTGTGCGCAAAACCACACCAGCAGCCCAAATCCTAATAAATGGATTTCTGCAGGACAAAGCCTGAAGTTTCAACACTCTTTGGGCAGAGGTGATTGCCACCAAAAACAATGGTGGGGCCTATCAAGGAAGCTTGCTCCAAAGGTTCATAGGGTGCTCTTGCTAGCATCTGGTTAACGAAAAAGACCAAATTTAAATGAAAAAAACAAACAAACCATAAGCAGAAAAGACAAGCTCCTACCATCTCACTTGTAGAAACACAACTGAGGAACTGAAGGACTGCTTAGATGGATGGGAGGATGAGCAAAAGAATGCAAATGAAGCTCTCTACAAGAGATCTCGCAAGAAGAGGTTGACTACCCAATCATTCAGGAATGAAGTGTCTGTCACATCAGTAGTTATAATTGCATTCCTTGCGACTTTCCCTCCATGGTACCCCCCTATCCTTTCTTGCACTGCCCCCCTCTCCCCCATGATATATCAGATTTTCAGTTGTGAGTTTTGTACTTTATTAAAAATTTAAAATACAATTCTTTTTTCTATCTTTGTTTAATTTTTCTAACCATGTTGGTCCCAATCTCTGCTTTCCTCTGTCTTCTCTTAACTCTCATGCCAAGTTTTTGTGTCCATTTGTCATTTTTCTCTCCCCTCCTGTCTTCATCTCCTCCAATACTACATCCATCTTCAATGCTACATCCAACATTGGGCTTTTTTCCTTCTCAATGTTCTTCAATTTATTTTTCTCTCTTCATTCAGTCTTACTATATAGTCTTCAATTTGCCTCTTTTTACTGTCTACCTAGAGCTCTCTATTTTCTCTTACACCACACCTCACATTCCCCTTTCTTTTATTCCCGAGTCTCTCACTAATTCTGTCCTCTACCCCCTTCTATCCAGCATGGCCTTCTCTCTCTTCCCACTTCCATCCAGTGTATCCACCCCTCTCTCTCCTCATGTCCATTCAGGGTCTCCATCTCTCCCCACTCTTCCATCCAGCTTCTCTCTATGCCTTTTCCAGTCAGCATGTTCCCCTTTTCTCTCCTTATCTTTCCCATTTAGTGTGCCCCTTCCCCATTCTTCAATCTAACATCTTTTCTTTGCCCCTTTTCTATCCAGTATGTCACCTTTTTCTCTCCTAACCTTCCCATTTAACACATCCCCCTTCCCTCATCATTTTATTCAGCATCTCTCCTCTCCACATTCTTCCATCCAGCATCCCCCCTCTACCCTTCTTCCATTCAGGGTCCCCTTTTTCTTTCCCCATTCTTACATTTAGAATGCCCCCCACTTCCCCTTTTCCATCCAGAATCCCCTTTTTCCATCCAGAATCCCCTTTTTCCTCTCCCATCCTTCAAATATATATGACCCCCCTCTCTCTCGCTCCCCACCCCATCCTTCCATCCAGCATCTCCCTGTTCTCTCTACTCTTCCATTCAGCTGTACCCATCCCTGCTTTCCACTTCCCATGTTAACTTAGCATCTGTTCCCTCCTACTGCTGCTTCCAATGCAGGACTACTCTGCTGAGGTGCACATTGTTGGCTGTGCCAGTCCTATGCCCTAACATCAATTCCTATTCTGAGGCACAAGTGCGGTACAACCAACATTTACAGTGCGTGCCTAAGAGCCGCAGCACAATATGGGTAATTAAGATCCTATCTAAACACTGGGGAAAGGATGGAGGTCATCTGAAAGCCTTTCCCCAAATGAGGCATTTCCTGGTCCTGGGGTGAGGACAGGCCTATGGAATTCTGTGAGTCTAAGCGTTTTGAAAATACACCTCTATGTGTACCATGACTCTTAAGCTGGAACACCAAACACCAGGGCCTTTCACTAAACTGCTTTACAAGCAAATGTGTGCTTAATGCAGGAAAAAAGGCTTTTTGCAAAAACACGATAAATCATTTTGCAATAATTTTGTTTCAAGTACATTAACTGCACAGTGTTTACTATTAAAAAAAATTATTTTGGAGGGCTCATGTCCAGGGAAAAGAATGGGCTTGGAAGCACTATTCATATAGCATGCTCATATTAGTGTGTGCTAACTGAATAACACAGGGTTAACATGGGAATCCTTAGTGTCACCTAAATAGGAGATAGTAAGTGCCCCTGCATTAATTGTTTGCAGTTGCCACAAGCTAATGACATTAGCACAAGACCTGCAAAAAATGATCAAAAATGTCTATTTTATGGATGCACTACAAATAGGCTTAGCAAGCAAAGAAGTTCTGTGATAGGCCATGATAAAAGCAACAAAAAGAGATCCAACCAAATCTGCAGTAAAATCACCAAACCAGGAAAAACAAACCAAAACTGCAGACCATGTACAAGATGCAGGCAAAATTTATTGTACCAAAGTTAAAATGCAGTGATATAAGGAGAAATTAGGTTCTTACCTGCTAATTTACTTTCTTTTAGCTTCTCCAGACCAGTAGAGGTTAATCTTTACAAATGGGTATATATCCAATCATGTCCAGCAGGTGGAGACTGAAAACAAAACTGTGGGACAGTATATAATATACTCCCTTCTCTATTTACCTTAGTCTGCCGAATAGCCAAGCAGAACCAAGAACTGGAAAACAGAAAGAAAACAATACTCCGAACAGGAGTAACAATTAACATACCCAAGTGCTGTTGGAAAATGCAGAGGAGAAATACCCGAAGGAAAATGTCCCCACAGCTCGCCAGCTAAGCCAGCCAAGCCACAGCCGCTGTTCTTCAATTCTCCCCGGCCCTAGAAAAATACTAGAACCCACAGCAAAAAACAAAAACTGCCCGCGAAACAGCCCCAACAACAACAACAGACAGGGTGGGGACCTCTACTGGTCTGGAGAAGCTAAAAGAAAGTAAATTAGCAGGTAAGAACCTAATTTCTCCTTCTTTAGCACTCTCCAGACCAGTAGAGGTTAATCTTTACAAATGGGACGTACCAAAGCAGTCCCTCTCACGGGCGGGACCCCCGAAGGGCCGATACCAGCACACGCTCACCGAACACCGCGTCCCGACGCACCTGAACATCTACCCGATAATGTCTAACAAAGGAATGCAAGGAGGACCAAACCGCAGCCTTACAAATATCCACTGGAGGCACGAGCGACGACTCAGCCCAAGAAGCTGCCTGACCCCGAGTGGAATGAGCCTTGAGAAACTCCGGAACAGGCTTCCGTCTCAGAAGATAAGCGGAAGCAATCGTCTCCTTGATCCAGCGCGCAATAGTAGCCTTAGAAGCGCCAGCCCCCCCCGACGAGGACCCGCCAGAAGGACAAAGAGATGATCGGATTTCCGGAATTCCCGGGTCCGCTGCACATAAGAGCGGAGGACCCGACCGACATCCAACTTGCGCAGCTGCCATTGCTCAGAAGAGCCCTCCCGACTACCCAAGACCGGGAGGACCACCGATTGATTGACATGAAAAGGAGAAACTACTTTCGGCAGAAAGGAAGGAACAGGCCGCAAGACAACCCGCTCCCTCGAAAATTCCAAGAAGGGAGCCCTACAAGAGAAAGCCTGTAGCTCAGAAACACGCCTAGCGGAAGTAATGGCCACCAAAAAGACCGCCTTCAGAGTAAGGTCCTTCAAAGAACAGCCATCCAACGGCTCGAAAGGCGAGCACACCAAAACAGAGAGAACCAGATTGAGATCCCAAGAGGGAACAGAGGGCCGTAGGGGAGGCCTGAGCAACTTGGCCGCCCGCAAAAAGCGTATCACATCAGGAATGGCCGACAAACGCTGACCTGTCACTAACCCTCGAAAAGCCGACAGGGCCGCAAGTTGAACTCGGAGAGAAGACCAAGCCAGGCCTCTATCCAGGCCATCCTGCAAGAATTCTAGAATGTTAGGCAGGGAAGCGCGAAAAGAGACCACTCCCCGCTCCCGGCACCACCCCTCAAAGAGACGCCAAACCCGCACATAAGCCCGAGAGGTAGAAAGCCTCCGGGACCTCAAGAGTGTAGAGATCACCTTATCTGAATATCCCTTCTTACTAAGGCGACCCCTTTCAAGAGCCAAGCCGTAAGACAGAAGGGAGACGGGTCGAACATGGGAATGGGACCCTGCGTCAGAAGATCGTCCAAGAGAGGCAGAGGAAGAGGATCCGCCACCAGATGCCTCACCAGATCCGCATACCACGGACGTCGAGGCCAATCCGGAGCCACCAGAACCACCAGACCCGGATGGTGAACAATGCGAAGAAGTACTCTGCCCACTAATGGCCAAGGAGGGAACACATACAACAGCCCCTCCGTTGGCCACGGTTGGACCAGAGCATCCAGACCCTCAGCCAGACCGTCCCTGCGACGACTGAAGAAGCGGGGCACTTTGGCGTTGCCACTCGTGGCCATCAGGTCCATCAGGGGCTGCCCCCAAGTCTGCACTATCAACTGAAACGCCACGGCGCCGAGACACCACTCTCCTGGATCCAGGAAGTGACGACTGAGGAAGTCTGTCTGAACATTTTCTACCCCGGCTATGTGAGAGGCCGAGAGGTCCAGAAGATGGGACTCCGCCCAAACCATGAGCCGAGCCGCCTCCTGCGCCACCTGAGTGCTCTTGGTGCCCCCCTGACGATTGACATAAGCCACCGCCGTGGCATTGTCCGATAGGACTCTGACCGACTTGCCCAACAAAAGGGAGTGGAAAGCTAACAGCGCCAGACGGACCGCTCTGGTCTCCAACACGTTGATCGACCAGGAGGCCTCCTCCGTGGACCAGGTGCCCTGAGCTGAGTGACCCAAACACTGAGCCCCCCAACCGAGGAGACTCGCATCCGTAAGGAGCACCGTCCACTGCGGGAGATCCAGACCCACCCCCTGGACCAGTTGAGGGGTCCAGAGCCACCAGAGCAGACTGCAGCGCACCATGCCTCGCAGGGGAACAGGAACATCCAAACCGTGCCTCTGGGGAGACCACCTCCGGAGCAGAGCATACTGAAGAGGACGCATGTGGGCCCGCGCCCACCTCACCACGTCCAGGGACGCCGCCATCGACCCCAAGACTTGGAGGAAATCTCGCGCCCGAGGACACCGGGACGCCAAAAGCAGGCGAATCTGAGATTGCAATTTGCTCACCCAGGCCTCTGGAAGGAAGACCTTCCCCAAGGAGGTGTCGAACAGAACCCCAAGGTACTCCAGACGCTGAGTCGAGACCAACCGACTCTTGGAAAGGTTGACCACCCAGCCCAGCGACCGGAGAAACTCCACCACCCGAGCCGTAACCCGGGAGCTCTCCTGCAACGACTTTGCCCGAATCAACCAGTCGTCCAGGTAGGGGTGTACCAGAATGCCCTCCGACCGCAAGGCTGCCGCGACGACCACCATCACCTTGGTGAACGTCCGGGGAGCCGTGGCCAGACCAAAGGGAAGCGCACAGAACTGATAGTGCCGACCCAAGATCGCAAAGCGAAGGAAGCACTGATGAGAGGCCCGAATGGGAACATGCAAGTAGGCCTCCGTCAGATCGAGAGAAGTGAGAAACTCCCCCGGCTGAACCGCCAGAATGACCGACCGCAGAGTTTCCATGCGGAAAGAGGGAATCTTGAGAGCCCTGTTGACCCCTTTCAAATCCAGGATGGGCCGAAAGGTCCCCTCCTTCTTGGGCACCACAAAGTAAATGGAGTACCTGCCGGTGCCCCACTCCAGAGGGGGCACTGGAACAACTGCCTTGAGATTTAGCAAGCGCTGAAGGGTCTGGCGAAAAGCCAGCGTCTTCCAAGGAGTCTGACATGGAGAGGCGAGGAAAAGGTCCGGCAGAGAGCGGGCGAACTCTAGGGCATAACCGTCCCGCACCACCTCCAGGACCCACTGATCGGACGTGATCTCGGCCCATTTGGGGAAAAATTCGCGCAGCCGGGCCCCCACCGGAACCAAAGGGGGCGCCGGCAAGGAGTCATTATGCAGGACGGGAAGCGGGGGAACTGGCGGATGGATTCCCTGCCCCCCAAAAGGGCTGCATGCGCTGGAAGAACCGACCCCGGGAAAATCCCGGAGCCTGGAAAGAAGCAGCCCCACGCCTAGGGCGATACTTGCGAAACTCCCGCAAACGCCCCCGGGCAGCGCCACCCCGAGAAGCAGGGCGGGCACGGTCCTCAGGCAGACGGGGCACCTTCGAGTCCGTCAGAGTCTGAATCAACTTATCCAATTCCTCCCCAAACAAAAAAGACCCCTGAAAGGGAAATTTAGTAAGCTTAGCTTTGGACGCAGCATCCGCCGCCCAAGCGCGCAGCCACAAAATACGCCGCGCGGCCACGCCAAAGGCCATAGACTTAGCAGAGATCCGCACCAAGTCATAAAGAGCATCTGAGAGGAACGAGGCAGCCATCTCAATCTTCGCTACCTCCTGATCCACCAGAGACCAGTCATCAGACTCCCGATCCAGGACATGCTCAGCCCACCGAAACACGGCGCGAGCGACCAGCCCCCCACAAATAGCCGCCTGGACCCCAAAGACAGAGACCTGAAAATCTTGCTTAAGGATGTTCTCCAACTTGCGCTCCTCAGAGTCCCGCAAGGCAGAACCGCCCTCAACAGGTACGGTATGCCGCTTAGAAATCGCCAAGACCACCGCGTCAACGACTGGCGATGCTAAAGTAGCCCGATCCCCCTCTGGGATGGGATACAAACGAGCCATGCTGCGCGCCAAACGAAACGGCGCCTCCGGCGGTTTCCACTGTTCCAGTATAATATCCCGAATATCCTGATGCATAGGAAAAGAACGGGAAACGGAACGGATCCCCTATAACAGAGGGTCCCCCACACGCGGAGTCTCCGGCGGCGCATCCTCAAAACGCAACACCGAAGAAACCTGTTGAATCAGGTCCGGCAGCTCATCTCTCTGAAAAAGGCGCACCACGGACGCCTCTTCGCCGGAGGACGGGAAACCCGACAACCCGCCGCCAGCAGCCGTCCCCTCGAGAGGGTCCTGGAAATCCTCTGAAAGGTCCAGGTACTCATCCAGACCGACACGCTCCTCCGACCATAAATCCTCGTCCCACGACACCCGCGGACGCTTGGACAAGGGAGGAGGAGGAGGGGACACCCAACAGACGAGAGAGGCAAAGCCGCAGGGAGCGCGGAGGAAACCCCACTCCCCGAAACCCCCTGAGCGCATCCGGGACCCCCAGCCGCCTGAAAATAGGCTCTGCACAAGGAAAAAAAGAAATCAGGAGAAAAACCCCCCGAGGGTCCCAAGGGACTCCCTGCCACAGCAGGGGACACAGCAGAAACCTGCCCCTGTTTTTCCAATACAGGGGGAAGGTCACCTGAGGTGGAAGACAAAATGGAGGGGCCAGACTGAGAAGATGGCGACTTTCCCGCCAAAAATGCTCCCTCCATAGCCTGTAGCAGCTGAGAAGCCTGAACAGTCCCAGCCGCTAAAACAGGCAAGTCGGCATCAGCTGTCAAAATATCAGCTGAGAGGGAATCCCCAACAACCCGACCATCGGCGGCTCGGGGAATCCCTCCGTGGGCGGTTGGGGAAGACCGGGCTTCCCCACTGCTCCCAGCCGACTCGCGAGGCACCATCGGCGGGGAGCTCTGGGCGCCTGCAGCCGCTGCCGACGGAGCTCCTCCACCGCACCGGCCTGAACACCGCTTGCACAGGCCGGCCGCGAGTGCCTCGCGCCTGGAGCACAATGAGCACTTTTTCCCTTTAGAAGTGCTCATTGCTCCATACGCGACCTAGCTATAAAAAAGTGCCGGTTAGATGAAAAAATACAGTAAAATACAGTTTTCTTAAAGGGAAACAACCCTCCAGACCAGCACTACCTCAGGATTTTTTTTTTTTTTTTTTACAGAACAGACTCCACAGGCTCTCAAAGCAATATGCCTTGCTTGATTTAGGGGGCAAGGCTTACTGCTGAGGCTCCTCTATAAAAATGTGGGGAGGTAGAGGAAGTGGGGGGAGGGACCCCGCTCGAGACCCGCCGGGTTTGACACCCCCGAGGTCGGACGGACCCCCAAACAGGGCCCGCCCAAGCTCTGTCCGGCCAAAAACAGGGACTATAAACCCCCTAAACAAATTCCAACAGCCCTACCAAGGGAGATGGGTACAGATCACATCAACACCTACTGGAGACTGAAAGAAGACTGAGGTAAATAGAGAAGGGAGTATATTATATACTGTCCCACAGTTTTGTTTTCAGTCTCCACCTGCTGGTCATGATTGGATATATACCCATTTGTAAAGATTAACCTCTACTGGTCTGGAGAGTGCTAAAGAAAACCTTTTTACCAACCAAGGTAACACGGTCCGTGTTTCGGACAACACGCCTTCGTCAGGGGTCCATGGTAAATAAGGTATAAAGTATACCGCAAAAAATGAAGGTAACAACAAGTGCCTGTGTGTTTAATTCGCCGAGAATCGCTGCTAAAAGTGAAGCTTCACTTTTAGCAGCGATTCTCGGCGAATTAAACACACAGGCACTTGTTGTTACCTTCATTTTTGCGGTATACTTTATACCTTATTTACCATGGACTCCTGACGAAGTTTACCAAAACATGGACCATGTCGGGTCCCTTGGTTGGTAAAAAGGTTTTATATCACTGCATTTTAACTTTGGTACAATAAATTTTGCCTGCATCTTGTACATGGTCTATAGGCCATGCTAAACCTATTTTGTAGCACATCTTACTAAAAAAGGCCCACTATGAACTGTTTTAATGCCCTGAGCTTTTGCTAATCACACTGGAAAATTATGAACTAATATCAAGAAAAAATGTACAGAATGACAAAACTTCTTACCCCATTCTGTCTGCATAGAAGCACAATCAACTCCCATAACAAACTTGCAGACTCTTTATCAATTAATTTCTCATTCCGAAAGCAAGCTGTAGCTTTGTTCTGCGCAAACTTGATGACATCAACTTTGTGGGTTTCATCTCTTAAAGAAAATACACCACCACCACCACATGAGAAATCATTTCAGTTTACAACCTTATACAGTTCCTTAATATAATGGTAAAACATATTTACAAAGGATGCAAAAACATACTTGGTAAGTGGACCAGGGAATGCTCTCATCTCTTCTTGTTCCGGAATATGTTCTAACATGGTCTGCAAAATAAATATTTAACTAGACACTTAAAACATGCATATACATTTCTCAGCCTACAACAGGTCTTTATTCCATTAACTCAAGACTAATAAAGCTAATGGCTTGCAGCACAAAAGATGTGAAAATAAGAGGCCCAAATCCTAATACTGTGACCATCATTGTTTAGTGTTCAATGGGTATGCAATTTTCTCTTCTAGTGAGCTACTTTTATGTATGGCAATAAGCTAGTCTCAGACGTCTTCAATGAATGAAAAATTGGAGAGATCAATGCTGGCTACTGAAAATTCTTAGACCCTATTTAATTTGGTACCTGAGGCTTCAATTTTAATTTTTCTGGACCATTAAAAAGGAACCATCTCCATCAAGATTCCTACTTATGGGAAAAATATTTTATCTGATACATTATCTCATCTTAAGTTACTACAGATTCTCAGAGATGCAGGACTATGATCAGGAATTTTTAAATAACTCTGCTCTTATTTTTTCCGCAAATCATATTCTGTTTTCTGTAACAATGAGCTATCTTCAAAAAAGATAATGAGGTCCGGGGTTCCTCAGGGATCACTTATCACCCATTCTTTTCAATCTGTATTTGGCACCCTTGGCCAAGCTGATGACATTCATCTAGTTATCTTTATGAAAGATAAATCAAGAAGAGATTATGTTGGATTTTAATGATAAATTGCAAAATGTTGGCTGAATGTCAAAACATAATCTTGTCTCGACTGCTGAAAATTTTTCAGCTATGTACTAATCACGTAAGCAGAAGAAACTGAGGTTTTTGCCCAGAGTCAGTAATAATTCCTCAGCACTTCAGAAAATAACTACACCTAGAGTTCGTTGTGATGAATCTTTGAGTTTTAAACCACAGACAGGCCATGTTTTTATTACTGTATTTACAAATGTTACATCAGTTAAATCTATTTTATATAGAGAAAATTTGACTAAATTAGTCCATGCTTTTATTACTGTAGATTGGATTACTGTAACTCTCGTTTTATGGGTTCTAATAAGGCAGATTTGCAGCTTGTTCAAAATATGGCTGTTAGGCTCATTAGTGGAGCCAAGCAAACTCTAATCTTGCACCAACTACATTGGTTGCCTATTTTGAAACACACTAAAATCTAGTTACTATGTTTAACTTTTAAGGCATGATAAAAAGGCATGATATAGGAGACAACCTGAGTACTTGTTTAAAAAATTGTTTCATTACATTCCTTCAAGATCATTGCGATCATTGCAAAAGTATTTACTTCAGCTACCTAGTTTAAGGTAGTGAAACAATTTTTAACGCTATTATGTTGAATACATGTAGAATTGTTTGTACAGTTGTTGTTTACCTGGGGCTTTATCACTATTTATGTATGCCTCATTTGAAGATTGTAACAAATAATGTTGTCTGCTGTACACTGCTTAATACATTTGTAAAAGCAGTATATCAAATCTAAAATACAATCCAAGAGAGCCAATAGCCAGGTTTGGGCCACTGTGTTATAAATGCCATGGCCAAATTTTAGCAATCTTAGATTGGCCCTATGCAAACTGCATAATTCCATTCATATTCTATCAGTATGGGCAAAGAAAAAGTATTTCACAATAACTGCCATGTAACATAGTTAACTCACTTGTAGCAGGTGTTCTCCGAGGTCAGTAGGCAGATATTGTCATATATGGGCGACATTGTTCACGAAGCCCGGCACGGACATGTACTGTCACTTTAAAAAAACTTTAGCACTGTCCATACTACACATAGGCATGTGCCATCCTGACCAATGTCACCCTGTAAGACCTTCAGTTTTATCCAAAAGCTAAGCCAGCTAGGGGAGGTGGGAGAACACTTGCTACAGGTGAATAATTATGCTTTCTCCGAGGACAAGCAGGCAGAATATTCTCACATACATGACTTCTAAGCTACCAGACTCATGCCTCTAGGAAGAGGGTTAAATATAACTGTCATGAGACTGATGAAATCCCTGAGGACAGAGGGAAGATGGCTTTTTAAAGAGAAAATAAATTTTTGATAACTGCCTGACCAAACTGACTGTCTCACTTAGAATGGTGATCTAAGCAGTAGTAAGTAAATGTATGGACTGAGAACCAATGTGGCTGCTTTGCAGATGGCCTGAATAGGAGTGGAGCATAAATGTGCAATAGAAGTGGCCATGGCTCTTGCTCTAGCGTCAGGTCGAGAATATGCAAAGGATATGCAGTCTGCTAGCCAGCATGAAATAGTCCTCTTAACTGAAACTCCCAACTGTCGAGGTCAAAGGAGATAAACAGTCAAGATGTAGCCTTATGTGATTTGGTTTGATCCAAGTAGTAGGTAAAAGCTCTTTTACAGTCCAGTGTAAGGAGACTTGACTTCCCAGGATGTGAATGTGGTTTTGGAAGGAAACGGGTAAAACAATGGACTGGATGAGATGAAATTCAGAGAATTCGAAGGACAACTTTGTTGTGAAAAAATCTGGTATAGGGTGGATTTGATACCAGTGCTTATAATTTGCTGACTCAAGGTGCAGAAGTAAGCGTGATCAGGGTTTTGTATGGGCAAACACCAATGCATTTAAAGCAAGCACTGTCTATATATGTGCCAAGTAGGACTCTAAGATCAACAAATGCAATGTTATTACAGGTTGAGCATGTACATTATGTAACTACAGGCCAGTCAGCATTTTCAGTAGCTGCAGCAAAACTGTAATCAGTTGCCAACCATTTTACGTTTGTGCAAAAGTGCTGATCAATTTTGTAAAATTTATTTGTATAAGCTTACTTACTTGTGATTTGTAGCTAGGTAATAGGTGTGAGATAAATTTATAAAATAAATAATAAAATAAAAACTTTCCAGGCGAGGTGTTTAAGTGAAGCCTTGGACAAGAGTAGTTTAAATGGTGGATTTATGAGCATAGAAAGAATAGCATTCAAATTCTCCCAGTCCACAGGCCCTGGTCTGAGTAGAGGCTTAATGTGGTAAAAACCTTTCATGAATCTGGAGACCAATGGATATATCAAGATGGGTCTAGTATAGAGAATGGCATGGGGAAAAAAATTGTCCCAGTCTCTGCCCCGTCCCTGCGAGCTTGGTCCCCGTCCCGTCAGCTCGGTCTGTCTCTGCCCCCAAGAGATCATTCCGTCTCCACCCTGTCTCTGTGAGCTCGATCCCTGTCCCTTCTCCAAAAACCATCTGATCCCATCCACACAAGCCTCGAATAGTTTTATACTGAACTTATTTTATTAAAGTATAAAAAGAAACAATATTCTGTACAATTGTCATTTTATAAATTAGAGTTCTGGCTCCTGAACTAGAGGAAGAGATCTTAAGCTGGCAGGGCTTTGTTTATAAACATTTATCAACACAGCTATAATACTACTTTATCCTAAAGCAAAAAAAAAAAAAGAAAAGAAACAGAAATTTTTTTTCTACCTTTTTTGTCTAGTTTCTGCTTACCTCATCTTCTCGTCATTCTCTTCCTTCCATCCACTGTCTGCATTCTCTCTGCCTCTTCCATAGACATCTGCTCTATTTTTATGCCTCTACCAGAAACTGTCTGCCTCTCCCTCCCTTCCCCCACCTCCCAATTGGTCTGGCACTCATCTTCTTCCCTTCGCTCTCCCCATGGACTGGCATCTGTCTTCTTCCCTTCCATCTCTCGCTCCTCCCCCCCGCTCCCGCCCCAGTTGTTTTTAGCATCTCTTGCCTCCACGGTCCAGGCATCTCTTCCCTTTGTCGGGCCATCTCCCTCTCTTCCCATCACCATGGGCGTTTTTAAGAAATGAGGTTTTCTCTCTCCGAGCAGCTCGGACACCATAGCCTTCTCACAGGTCACGTTCGACTGCCCTGAAACTTCTCCACCTTCGTAAACAGAAAGTTGCGTCAGAGGAGAAGTTTCGGGCAGTCGCTCGTGACCTGTGAGAAGGCTATGGCATCTGCACCGCTCGGAGAGAGAAAACCTCAATTCTTAAAAATGCCCATGGTGATGGGAAGGGAGGGAGATGGCCTGACAAAGGAAAGAGATGCCTGGACCGTGGAGATTGGAAGCAAGGAGGGAGGGGGCTGCTGAACCGTACAATCGAAAGGAAGGCTTCTGACCAGAAGGGGTGGGAAGGGAGGCAACACGTGACAGATACTTTACTGTGGGGCAAGGTCGTGGGTAACATTCACCCTGTCATTCTCTAGTCTAGTATTCAAATGAGTAAGAAAAGCGCTGATTGCACTGACATGGATATGTACAGAAGAAGTTTGAAGTTCAGAATTGGAAAGTTAAAGGAGGTAGTCCAGCAGAAACGGTAGAGGACATGTGACTGAATCCAAGAAATGGATAAATAGTAGAAATAACTGGAGTGGGATGGAATCCCAATTGCTGAGTGGTAGGGGAGGAAGCCAGGCTTATCATGGCCAATGTGGTGCTATGAGAATCATTGGAGGCTTGCTCTTGGCTAAGTTTGATTAGAGTTTTCCTGATTAGTGAAATTGAAGGAAATGCATAGAGGATTTGGGATTGAACAGTCTGGAGCAGTAAAGCGGAAGCTTCTGTGTTGTGGGAGACGCGAAGAGATCTATGTCAGGAGTCCCCCATAATTTGAAAATTTGTAGCAAAGTTGCTGTGTGGAGTGACCACTCATAAAGCTGGAGAAGTTTGCTCAATTTGTCTGCTAGGCAGGTTTTTATTTTCCTGTTAGATATACTGCTTTGAGAAAGATGTTGTGAGCAATTGCCCAAGTCCGAAATTGGATGGCTTCTTGGCAAAGGGGATGAAAGCCTGTGCTGCCTTGTTTGTTTATATGATACATGGCTACTTGACTGTCAGTGCGCACGAGAGCTACATGGTTCTGCAAGCAATGCTGAAAGGTGAACAGAGCATTGCAAATCGCTTGCAACTCTAGCAGGTTGATTTGTAGTGTTTGCTCATGGGGAGACCAGATTCCTTGAGTGCCTAGGCGGTCTAGGTTAGTTCCCCAAATGAGACATGAAGCATCTATTGGGAGGACTTTCTGGTGGGGAGGAGGTTGGAATAGTAGGCCTCTGGAGAGATTGGATGGGTTGCTAAAGTTCTGGGGTGACTTGATGATGTGCAGAGAGGGGGATCTGTAGCTTGAATCCATTGGGAGGATAAAGTCTACTGTGGCACTCTGATATGAAGGCGTGCAAACGGAACTACATATACAGTGGACGCCATATGACGTAACATCTGTCTTGCACTGAGATATGTTCATGATGAGACTGAATGGCAGAGGTGCAGAAGATTATCGAGCCTCTGATGAGCTAAGAAAGTTCGAGACTAGTGGTGTCTAGAAGGGCTCCTATAAACTCCACTTTCTGAGACAGAGAAAGGTGTGATTTCAGATAACTGACTACGAATCTTAGGAGCTCCAGGAGGTAGATCATAGAAGTGGTGGCTTGGTGAACTACAGTTGGTGAGGAAGTATGGGTAGACATGAAACCCATAATTGCGCAAAGTTGTAGCCACCATTATTAGACACTTGGTAAAGACTCTTGACATCATAGGTATTTCTTGTGGGTTGACAAGATTGGAATATGAGTGTGGGCTTCTTTTAAACCATGCAAAATCTCTCCTTCACTAAATATTTGTTGAGAGTAAACTAAACTAAAACTTAATTTTATAGACCAGGTCTTCAACCAAAAGGAGCTCGACTCGGTTTACAATAATGTAAACAATACATAAACATAGAAAACAGATGTAAACTAGAATGGCTTAGTTTCCAAAGTGTTTGGTAAACAAGAAAGTTTTCAGGGCTTTTCAGAATAGAACAAAGGGACCTAAACTTCTAAGTGAAACAGTAGCTCATACCTTAGCTCAGTTAATTTGAAAATGAAAGAGTGGCTGAATCTTTTAAAAGTTCTATTTTTACCTTTAAGGGAAGGAATGAAGTACTGGATGAAGATCTCTGGCCTTTTTCTGAATCAGAAAGTATTTGGAGTAGAACCCTCTGCTCCTCTTCTTGGGTGGAACTGGTTGTATTGCGTTGAGATGAGAAAGGGCTGAGAGCACCTGGTGAAGTAGAGATTTCTGAAGTGAGTTGAAAGTAGACTCTTTTGGAGGGTGGGTTGGAGGCTTTTTCAGAAGGTGAAGGGCATATCCTCTAGAGACTACCTGAAGGACCCATTTGTCTGTTATTTGGGTCCAGCATAGATAAAAATGATGGATCTGAACACTCCCCCTTCCCCCCCCCCCGGTAAGCGCATTGGAAGAGAGAGATGTTGGCTATATAAGACAGTCAAAAGGACTATTGAGACTTTTGTTGTCTCTGTTTATGAGAGCATCTGTGAGCAGACTGATATGAGGAGATGGTAGGCTGAGTAAAGTGATGCCTGGATGGATAATAGGGCTGTTGACAATAAGGAGCAGAAAATTTTCATAACTGCTGCATAGGTGGAGCATATTGTAGTTTGGACAATGTTGTCATACAATCAGAATGTTTCTTTATTTTTTCAGTATCCTCCTCTATTCGGTCTCTGATAGTCATCCCCTGTACAAGGAATATTTGACAGATGGTTTTGAACATTGGGTTCTAGGTTGGAAACACAAAGCCATGCCTGCCCAAGCATAGTAATAGAAACTACTGATGTTCAGGGTGAGATGTCAAAAGCAGATCTCACCTTGTATTTTCTAGTTTCAAAAAAAATCTTTAGTAAGGCGCTGAAAAGCTTCCTGTTGGTCACATGAAAATTATAATTCAGTATATGGTTAATGAACATAGATGACTGAAAATACTTTTCTGCCAAATCTATCCAAAGTCCTGCCTTCTCTTCCAGGAGGACTGCTGGCATAAGAACATTAACTATGAGCATGTTTTAAGGCTGTTTCTACCACTAAGGACTGCTGTTGTTGTGGTTTGTCAAAAGCAGGTATAGACTGGAACCTGAACAGGTATCTAATTTTCTAGGAGCAACTGGAACTATGAGAGGATTTTCTTCATTTTTAAAGAGAGCTTCCTTCATTAAATTGTATCGAGGAAGCTTCACATAGTCCTTGGGCCATCTTATATGATCCAATGCCTCCATAAGCTCTGCTCGAGGTTCCCTCTCTGATTCCATATGAATGGGAAGAGCAAGCCCCATCTACCTGATGAATTCTGTAAAAGAGAGGCTTTCATGTGGAGATCGTCTCCTAGGGAGAGGAGGTGAATGATCGATGGGATTCCATAAGACTCCTCACCTGAAACATCAAGCTCAGATGAGTGAATGGAGAGATCTGAGTCTATATCCTCTACTTGATGGTGTCTGGAAGAATGGGATGTAAAGTGTCAAGAGCAGCATTGTGAAGATCATCAAAACTATGATGGAGAGGCATTTCGAGAGTGCCTCAATGGGGTCAAGTGTCAATAGGAGGCTTGGGAAGCATTCCTGGAAGAGGAGGCCCAAAATGAATGACGTCAGGAAGTGTCTTAATCTTGAGACAAGGAACTACAATGCTCAGATGTGGATTGACATCGAGGTGTTAGCTCTCGACATCGTGATGAAGACTGATGTCAAGGATGTGTCAGCTGCAAAGCAGCGTGTGGCTGTGGGATGTCAGGCTGGGTTAAAGCAGAGGCATGTTGCGTGAGGGAAGAAGTGCTTTAGCCTGAAGTAAAGATGCCAATACTTGATACAATAAGACCTTAATCTGGTCCTGCAGGATGGTGCCGGTACCAATCAAAGGCAGAGTCAGCTCAGGTTGACGTCAAGGCGTCAGGGACTTAGGGGGAGGTCACCTAGTAGCAGAAAGCATCTGGAGTGATGGAAAGCGTTCTGACAGTCGACACTTCTGAGGCACTGAAGATGGTGAGGATGTGGAAGTTTGTCTGGAAGGTGAGTGTTGACACTTCTTAGACTTTTTCCAGAGGTCCTCTGAAGTCCAACATGCAGAAAAAGAAGAGCCGGAGTCTCTTCTGGATAGTACCAGAAGCTGAGTGAACACTGGTCTTGGTGTCGACATAAGAGGCACCTGGGCTGGTAATGGGTCTGTAGACATGGTGGACATGGACCCATACAGCTTTTCTAACTGAATATGGCAAGCCTTTAGAGCCCTCTTTTGTATGCAAACACAAAGATTACAAGAAATGTCCCAATGCTCAGGACCCAGACACTGTATACACCAGTAGTGAGGGTGTGTACCTGAGATGGTCCTGTTACATCGAGAGCACTTCTTAAAACCACTAGGCGTTGAAGACATCAATGGGAAGACCGCCAACATTAAGCCAAAAGGCTCAATTGTAGGGCATGTCAAATAGAAATGCTCTCAAAAAAGGTCTACATTCCCGGCCTCCACAGTTGTCCATATGTGAGAATATACTGCCTGCTTGTCTTCGGAGAATCCTCCTTACACATCAAAATGTGGAACATATGAAAATAGAAAATAATGCTCAAGTAAGTTTTTACCTCCATATTATGTATCTCAACCAAAGCTGGCTGCCCTTCAGATGGCAGGTTCGGCAGGATTTTAATAAAGTAGCCCCCAGGACCAAACCTTGCACAGATATGAGGCACTGAAAATTTCTCTGGTGTTACAGGTCTTGATGGAACTAAGGAAGTGAATATGTAATAAACAAACAAAATGCAGTTACAACCACCAAAGTAACCTTATAATTATCTATTTGCCACCTTTTCAGATTAAAAATGAACACAAAATACTGGCTACCTAAGCAAGGAAAATAGTCAAGTGAAAGTGGGGGAAAAAATCAGATCCATTTTCACAATTAATTCCATTACTTAAAATAAAGTTATGCTGATTTGTATAGATTTTTACCATCCTATTTTTTATGTTGGCTGTTTTATAAATCACTCAGCTTTATCTGATGGGTGGTCAATGAACGTGGCAATTAAAATTGTACAAATACCATTCAAAACCAACTTACCTAAAATGATGCCACTCATCAGCAAGTAAGATACAAATAACTATATATTCCAGGAGCAGCGATTTATAATCATTAGCCAGAGTGTTACTGCAGAAGGTGGGTTAAAAATGGTGGCCAGACCAACAATTACGAAGGCTCAAAGCACAATCACCCATGTAGGGAGAGATTCTAATTGAACTGGTCAAGCCAAAAATAAACCCCAGTCTACATATTTGTTTAAAGATTTTACTCTGCAAAATTTGTGTAAGAAATTATGTATAGTAGTAATCTCTACAAAACAGGGTCAAATAACCCAAGCCAATTCAAACATTTTTTTTTTTGGCAGAGGGAAAATAATGCTCATAGCCATGTACTTGGCTTGGGAAAATTTGAAGAGAATGCAAAAATCAGCATAAAGCAGTACTGTTGTTGCTGTACATCATTTTGATCCATTTACTCATTTTTATTCTTGTCTATTGAAAAATTTACATACTGTACATTTAAAATAACCACTTTTTTGCAGACAAAACACATATCAGCACTGAATCTCTCTAGATAAAGCAAATCCACCTGTGCACTGTTTAATTTCACCACTTGAGCACAGAAAGGTTATGGTTAAATCTGATATACTGTCTTAAAAATAACTCAAAGTGGTTTACAATCTTGATGGCTCTTGGCATATTTCAGTGTGCTTGCAATAGGCTGTTCTTTCATTTAATCCATTATCTGAACATACCTTGCTCTACAGGTTGCCATCCACCTTCGCCTGGATAGCCATACTGATAATTTGCATTTGTCTCTTGATTACCAAAGTTACCCGAGTACAGACCATAGGAATAATCAGTGTGGAAAGAAGCTATCCCTGCTGCTGCTCCATAGGTATTTGCTGTCAGGTCTTGCTGGCCTTTATACACTTGACTCTTGGAGGGAGGGAACAAAATATTTAGTAAAATATTGCACAATTTAACAACACATAAAAAAGTAAGTTTAACCTGTGGTAGCCCCTTGTTAAAACAAAGCTCTAGATACCCAAAAATTGTTTGCATATACTGTTCTGGATTAATTACCAGAGCATTCATCTCAGTATTAACTTGATTTCATTCCATTTCTTATTCACACAGCTTTAAATTGCATACTAATTTCTCCACTATGTTCACAGAATGTTAGAAATTACTTCAAAACGTTGCACATACCAATATTTAGTACAAAGACTTCAGAACTAATTTATTCAGAAGAGAGACTATACTAATTAGATAAAACTTTCTTTTGCTGGTTCTAAAATAGGAAATATTTTAACCCAGGATTTTTTTTTTTTAAGTTTAGTCTTCAGAGACTCATGCAGGTTTTTTTTTTTAATTATTTTTTTTCAGACAAACTGAACATTGCCTAAAAAAAAAAAAAAAAAAAGCCAAACACAAACCCATAGGACACTCACTTGCTGGGAACGAGAGCTGAAGCTGCTTCGCCGACTGTGAACGCTATGCGAGCTATGAAGGCTATGAACAGAATGCTCACTGTGGATGCTGCGCCTGTCACACTCATCACCGTAGGGATCCCTGTGGGGCTCATTTTCATCATCAAAACTTCCAGCAAACCGGGGATCATACTGCCAGTGACTGTCGTACCCATCCCGCCTTAAAAGAGAGCAAAGACTGAAAATCCACCCAAAGGATTTGGTAAAAAACAAACCTTTATGGCTAGCACAGTAAATACAATGAAAAAGCAGCAAGAGCAAAGATAACCAAAGTATGAAATTAGGATTTCATTTTATAAACTTCCATCATAGAAGACCTCAAGCAGCTATTTATAGAGCCCTTTTAGTAAGGCTTAGTGTAAGATTACGGACATTAATGTGAGCTAAATGCTGAGAGTTCTATTCTATATCTATGAGCCATGATGCACTTAGAGTCAGATTCTATAAATGGCGCCTACATTAGGGGCGGCTAGGCACCCTAAATGCAGCTGCCCAATGATGCCTAAGTTCAGGATCCACGCCTCTTATTTTTTAATTGTCATGGCAACTTACCACGCCAGTTTTCAATAAATAAAACCCATTAATTAAACAATTTAAGAGTTCGAAGCAGAACTCTTAGGACACCTAAAGATGCCTAATGATGCTTATGTTAAAAAGTAGGCACAGTTATGGGCGGAGAATAGGCGTGGTTGACTTAGGCATCCGACTTAGCGCCACCAAATTAGGCGATTGAAAAGCTGTCCTAAAGGAGCAGCGCCTATGTCTAGGATGCCTAGCAATGACTAATTCCACTTAGGCACCGGTAAATATGATTCTATAAATGGTGCCTTTTTTTGATTGACAACCGCACAGACTGGCGCCATTTATTGAATCTGGCACTTAGTGCACAGTCAGTAAAAGGGCCCTAGTATTCAGATCTCATGTCTCAGATGGTTTTTTTTGTACATCAAGTCAGGAAGAGCTGAGTAACAGTGTGGATCAGAAGCACAGGAAAACATTTAAAAATCTTCACAAAATAAGATGTTTTTACTGCTAACAGGAAAATCCACATTATGGCAAGTGTTTTCTTTACACCTTGGTCCCACAAGCCCACTGATATCAAATGACTTGGATCAAGATCACACGGTCAGTGGCAAAAGGATCTTGAACACATGTCCCACAATATTTAAGATGGACCTCCGCTGGGTCAGACCCGAGGTCCATCGCGCCCAGCATTCCGCTAACGTGGCGGCCCAACAGGTCCAGGACCTGCACAGTACTCTTTCTATACCCTTCTATACCCTTTTCTAGTAGGAAAATGTCCAATCCTTTCTTGAACCCCAATACCGTACTCTGCCCTATTACGTCCTCTGGAAGCGCATTCCAGGTGTCTACCACACGTTGAGTAAAGAAGAACTTCCTAGCATTTGTTTTGAATCTGTCCCCTTTCAACTTCTCCGAATGCCCTCTTGTTCTTTTATTTTTTGAAAGTTTGAAGAATCTGTCCCTCTCTACTCTCTCTATGCCCTTCAAGATCTTGTAAGTCTCTATCATATCCCCTCTAAGTCTCCTCTTCTCCAGGGAAAAGAGTCCCAGTTTCTCCAATCTCTCAGCGTATGAAAGATTTTCCATCCCTTTTATCAGACGTGTCGCTCTCCTCTGAACCCTCTCTAGTAACGCCATGTCTTAGAAACCTAATGCAATGTTCTAACCACTAGCACACTCCCACTCACTTTAAAAGGAAAACCATTTAAGGTAGCTGTGGATGATTTTTTTTTACTTCATTTTCTCTGCTTCAGTAGCCTAAGACATGTACATAGGATCTCTAAAAGAAGGAAGGGATAGTAAATGGTATGGATGGGCTAACTGGATAGGCCATATAGTCTTTATCTGCCTTCATTTTCTGTTTCTATTATTTAAGGATCTGCACAAACATACAGAATTAGGGCTTACCTGATAATTTTCTTTTATTTAATCCAACCAAAGCACTCCAGGTCCTGTGGGTTTGTGCTCCTCAACCAATAGATGGAGAGAGAACAGAATTGTGCGACCTGCCTTATTTGGGCACCATGCAGCTATAGATCCTTAATATCTTGAATGACCAAGCAGTGAAGATCACTAAGATAAAACATCTAGAAAAACATTCCCAAAAATAAAAAACAATTGGTATGGAGCAACATGGTGTTAAACTGGAATAGGAGAAGAAATATAAACCCTTTGGAAAGTAAAATTCAGCAAACAGCTATTGGGTGGGACACTGGACTGTTCTGGTAGGACTAAAGAAAATGATCAGATCAACTCTAAATTCTCCTACTTTGTCATCTATACCAGACCAGTCCAGGACCTGTGGAATGTATAAAAGAAATCATCAGGGCGAGTAGGACGAAGAAATATCTGCCCTAACAGTCAAATTCAGCTTCCAGGCTTGCAATGCTTCACAAAAATATAAAACGATGACCAGGTAGCCACTCTACAAATATCTGCTGGGTCCAATGCTCAAAACTCTGCCCAAGATGCTGGTAGAATAAGCTTGCAAACCTGTAGGTGGTCTCTTGCATCTTTTTCTGAGGAAAGTAATCATGTCTTTAATTCTTTCCTTAGCAGTCATAGGTATCATAAACATTTAGTCACATCCATTTAAGCCAAGGAAAACCAGGCCTAAAATACCTGCGCCGAAGTTGTGCACAGATTAGGCATATCCTGCATCAATGTACGTAACTTTTAGGAACACCCACACACCTCCCCTGGCCATGCCTTTTTGAGATTTGCATACTAGAACTGACACACACCACTTTATAGAATGCACCTACCAAGTTGTGTGCGTTAACTTCTAATTAGTAGCAATTAGCATCAATTATGAGGTCTTCATCGACAAGTAGCAGCACCAACTGGTCTAGTTAAACAATTAAGTTGTGCATGCAAATTGGCTGGGCACATCGATTTGCACACACAACTTATGGTGCTATGAGCTGCTGGACTGGGAGGACTGAGGCTCTATCCACATAAGCAGAACAAATAGTGGCTTGCAGGCCCAAGGCTGTTACCTCAAATGTCTGCTTCAGAGATTTCATTCTGTGATCTTGAACATTCTTTAGGGCAGAATCTTCTACTAGAATAGTTGCTTTCTTAGTTACTGCAGTAGCCAAGGCCTCCACACCTTGGGAAGTCTTAGCTTTTCCTTCTCTTCAGGCATCAAAGGCTAGAGCTTGGACATAGCTCTACTCACTTTAATCCCGAAGTCTCCAGGTCCAATGAAATGAGAACTTGCAGCATCTAATGAGGTCATGTATGGTACCGCTCCGTTTTATATGGTTAATAGATTCTCTCTAGCATCATATAAAAATAGTAGAAAGTCGCATGTCCTATTCACCTTTCCATTAGTACAGGGCTGTAAAAGTAAGAAATTTCTGGACCATACTTTAGCATTCCAAGCAGCTTCACACGACAGAGAATTTCGATTGTTATTGCTTGGAGCCTGTTCTTATAAACATTTCAGAACTCAACTGAAAATTTATCTCTTTTCAAAATACTTGGTCAAATAATTTCTGCCTTTCTTAAATTGTTTTTAGTTTATAATCTTTTGTAATCCGCGTAGAACTCATGGTTACGCAGTTATGTTAGCTTTTGAGGGCTTTCTAATACTAGCCAGAACTGCATTCAAAGATATCAATGCTTAAGAAATTAGAGAAAGAAAATCTTCCTTATGAAATAGCTTACCACAGTGGGATTATCCCCTTCTACTGTGGGGCAACCTCCCTCTTCTAAGTCACTGAGGGAAATTGTAGCAGGACCTCTGAGGTGACACTGAAGACTCCAAACATGAGTCCCAATCCTCCACATTCACAAATCTGTAGTTAGAGGGAAACTTAGCTTCCAAGACCGCTGGTGAGGATCATGGATGGGCATCCCTCCCAGTGCATTTTAACAAAAACAACTGCCCCAAAAATTCTATAAACAGTATTCAAAACTGTGCACACACATTTGCTTGTGTGCCCAATTGGATAATGGGCCAATTAGCACCAATAATTGGACACTATCAATATCAATAATTGGCAACAATTTAGAATCACACGTATATCTTGCTATGTTCTGTTCTATAAAGGTGTGCAGTTAAATTATTTAGCAACCATCACTATTTGCTAGAGATGGTGATACTGAGGATCTATAGCTGCAGGGTGCCCAAATGGAAACCGAAAACAAAGAGTTGTACAACCTGCCCTATCTGCTGGTTAAACAAGAGGTTGTCATTATTCATCATTCGTTTCGGCCATTGTTTTACTAAAATGACAAATGCTCCAGGAATTTACACAATGCAACAGACCTGAAGGAAAGAACTCCTCTTAAATCCTGTAATAATAATAATAATAATAACTTTATTTTTCTATACCGCCATAGTCAGGCGACTTCTAGGCGGTTTACATTGTAAGAAGGCTGGACATTCAGCGAATAACAAAAGGTCTTAATACAGTACAATAAGTCAACTTACAATACCGTACCACGAGTCTAAATACAATACAATACAATACAATGAGTCTAAATACAATACAATACAATGAGTCTAAGTACAATACCATACAATGGGTCTAAGTACAAACAATAATCTAAGAGGGAAACTTACGTATTAATTGGAGTTTTATGGTTAGTGAGTACCTGAATACTTTAGTACTTACATGTTGATTGGGGTTCTATGGGTAGAGAATACCTGAATACATGAGAGGAGCTTCTTGAGAGGAAGAAAAAGGCGTTTAAAGGGGGGAAGTCCTAGTGAGTGAGGGGACAGTTTTAGTCAATGAATTTGGCGAACAGGGCGGTTTTAATCGATTTTCGGAATGCACTATATGTCAGATTGGGTTCGTTTATGTAGTTTTTCAGCCAAACTTGCTGTCTGTTCACTTGGAACTTAAAGGTTCTGTCCAGGAATGATTTGTACCTGCAGCCTGTAATCTTTGGGTATGCAAAGATGTTTTTGTTTCTGGATGTTCGAGTGGGGTTGTGTAGGGTGAAGTGAGATTGTAGGTAAGAAGGTGCTAGTCCCCAGGCTTGTCTGAAACAGGTGCAGGCAAATTTGAATAATATTTGCGCTTCTATTGGTAGCCAGTGCAGCTTTTTATAGTAGGGGCTGATGTGGTCTTTTTTTCTTAGTCTGAAAATTAGGCGCACGGCGGTGTTTTGTATTAGTCTCAGTTTTTTTTAGTGTTTTTTGTGGGATACCCAGGTAGATGATGTTGCAGTAGTCAAGAATGGATAGGATCAGCGCCTGTACCAGCAACCTGAATGATGTTGGGTCAAAGTATTTTTTTATGGTCCTTAGTTTCCATAGCGTGAAAAAAAAATTTTTCACTAGTGAGTTTGTGTGGTCAGTCATAGTTAGGTGTGTGTCTAGGGTGATACCAAGTATTTTTATGTTTTTGGATATTGGGTATTCGTGATTGTTTATTTTTATTGATGTTCTCGTAATTTTGTCGTTAGGACTCGCCAAAAAGACTTTTGTTTTCTCTGCGTTTAGTTTCAGTTTGAAATTAGTGGTCCATTTATCGATTTCGGTCATTATGTTTGAGAGGTTGTCTACAATTTCTTTTGTGATGTCGTTTAAGGGGATTAGAATGGATATGTCGTCTGCGTAAATGTAGTGTATTAAGTTTAGTTTTTTTAGGAGGTGACCTAAGGAGGCGATATAGATATTGAAAAGGGTGGGCGATAGTGGGGAGCCTTGAGGCACGCCTGACGGGTTTTTCCATGGTTTGGAGTAGTTTCCATTGCTGATTACTCGGTAGGATCTGTTTGTTAGGAATTCTTGGAACCATTTCTTTGCCTTTCCAGAAATTCCCATTATTTCAAGGCACAGTAGCATGATTTCATGGTCTACCAGGTCGAACGCGCTGCTGAGGTCTAATTGAAGAATCAGTGCGCTTTTGCCTTTACTAAAGAGATCATAGAGGTGGTTCAGTAAGGAGGCTAAGACAGTTTCTGTGTTGTATCCTTTCCTGAATCCTGATTGGTGTTCACTAAGGATGTTAAATTTGTCCAGGTAGTTTACTAGTTGAAGGTTGACCAATCCTTCCTGTAGCTTTGTGAAAAGGGGAATGCTTGCTATGGGTATGAAATTGGATGTCAGTGCTGAAGAGGTTTTCTGATCTTTAGGGATTGGAGTGATTAGTATGTGTCCCATTTTTTTTGTTTAATGTTCCGCTTGTAAGGGCGGTTGTTAGCCATGCGAATAATTCCTTTTTAAATTCTGGAGGGGCAACTGTCATGATTTTTGGGGGACATGCGTCAAGTATACAGTTAGATTTGGTGTACTTGTTGAATAAATTTAGGAACTGATGCCAGTTTGGATATTCGAAGTGGTCCCATATCATATCTACTCTGGTGTCTTGGTCGTGGGGTTCGAGGTATTGAAGAATATTAGGCATACATATTACATTCCTCAAGGAAATGTAATATGTATGCCTAATATTCAGAAGAAGTAGAAACTAAACTTTGTTTTTAACATTTCTTTCTGCAAGAATCCGAGCTTCTCATAGCTTAGTAAATTCTTTCTGTAAACTCATTTTGGAGATTGTTGGTGGAGCAGAGGGAATGAGGGGCCCTGCTGAAGCACAAAATAAAAGAGGCAGCAAACATTTTGAAAACAAAATGCCTTAGGAAAACTACTAAAAAATTACTTACACAAATAGCTCTTCCCTTATTTCCACTTCCTGCAAGTCAACTAATATGTACCCCTATATTCCACTGCCTGGAGGGCAGGTATCACTAACCTGGTATTATAGAGCCTTTGATAGGCATCGTGATCCATTTCATACCAGTATCTACGGTCATAACTCCTGTGGTCTCTGTATCTGGGATCATAAGCTGCTGGATAACGGTCCCATCGAGTAGGATCTAACCAAGATAACAAAATTAATCTTCACAAAATAAGGCTTACAAAAATCATATGATAATTAGTTTGACTATTGCACAATCTTCTAATGCTCAGTAAAAAACAAACAACCCCCCACCCCCACCCCAGAAAAATAAGGAAAATAAGGCTCGTCTTAAATTTAAGTTTCTATGAAAGGTTTTATAAGGTACACAAACAAATTTACATGTTGGAAAGATCACAAAGGATATTCTGGTCAAGCATAAGCCAAAACATTTTTCACATATCATGTCAATACATCAAACACACCAACAGAATACTGTGCTCTCTAGAACCAATTCCTGAAAATATTGATCAATATTACCTCCATAATCGTACTGGCTTGAGTAATAATAGTCTGCATAATAATCACTATGTGAGCTCCAGCCACTCTTTGGATTAGAATAATCCAGGTACTCCTGTCTGAAGAGGAAGAATATTGACAAATACTAATTAAACAATAGCTGATGGGGTTAATCGCAATTAGTTAACACAGCCCAAACCTAAAGTTTACATTTCAATGCTGGTGTAAAGATAAATACTAATTATAGGTCCTACTGCCTGCACATAAACTAAATGAGCTACATATGTTGTCATACAAGAATTTACATAGACAACTGCTTATAAAATATTAAGATTAACAGAGGCACCGAAACCTTCAAATGAAGTATTTAATCCCACGTCCACCAACAAACTAAGGGGATCTTTACCAAGCTGTGGTAAGCACTTGCGCGTACTTACCGCAGTTAAAAAACCCCCAAAAAGTGCTTACCATGGGGCAAACTCAGTTGCCCTACAGTAATTTTGTACCCTGTGTGTGCTTCCCATGTACTAAAAAATAAACTATTTTTTCAGCACTGGAGGCAGGTTGGAGTGGAAGGGAGAGTTAGAGCAACAAAAAAAGGAATCCAACCGAATCTGCAGAAAAACCACCAAAACAGGAAAACCAAACAAAAACTGCAGACAATGTACACGATGCAGGCAAGAATTTATTGTACCAAAGTTAAAATGCAGTAATAAAAAACCTTTTTACCAATCAAGAGACCCAACACGGTCCGTGTTTCGGACAACACGCCTTCGTCAGGGGTCCATGGTAAATAAGGTATACAATGTACCGCAAAAAATGAAGGTGTACATTGTCTGCAGTTTTTTGTTTGGTTTTCCTGGAAGGGAGAGTTAGTACATTAACCTTTACCATCTACAAAATAGTTGGCGGTAGGGGATCACATGCTAATGGGAAAATTAGCACTTGTCCATTAATACAAAAAATAGGATTTTCAACAATTTTACTGCTGTGGTAAAAAATGACCTCAGCGAATAGGAAAGACCTGTGAAGGGCGTACTGAGGCTACTGATAGTTTAAAAAAAGGGACCCTAAAATCTGTTAGAAAAAAAGATATTCAAGTCTCTTCCCATTTTACTTTTATAATCAGCTTTATACATAATTTTAAAGAACTTGAGAAAAGTTCACAATGTACAAAAAAGGGAGAAAACCTTCACTCAAAAAAATAACCCATTAATGTGAAAACCATGTCCATAATTAAGGACCGAGATTTCTAAAAAACAGAAGGACAAAGTCAAAAGAAAAGGTTTCAAAAATTCTAAAAGAAGGCATATACAAATTACACAGAGAACCACAAAAGGTAAGTAATGGGACTAACCAACAGGCTATCTAAAATTGATTCCTTTGGACAATTTTATCACCAAATAGTAAAATTAGTTATGATGATCCAAAATATATAAAACATCCCTATATTTCACCACACGTTTTTTTTTTTAATTCCTCTGTAAAAAAACTCACATAATTTTGTTATTATTACATAGAACCATGCACAATGAAAGCACTGTGGGCCTGATTATTACACCTCTTCTGTTCTTTCTATATGGGAAATGACTGATTTAATGTATGTTATGCAGAACCTTACTACTCTTCACAAAAAGCACAGTTACTTACCGTAACAAATGTTACCAGGGACAGCAGGCAGATATTTTCACAAATGGGTGCCTTCACTTAAAAAGTGAATTGCAACTTTAACAGCCTCTTTTACAAAGCCACGCTAGCGGCTGTGCTGAGCTAAAAACCCTGAAGCCCATAGAGATTTAAAGGGCTTCGGGGCTGTTGCCGCGCGGCTTTGTATAAGAAGCTGTAAGTTTAGAAAGTTCGCCATCAGCCCGCACCGCACATGCGCCGAGTGCCTTCCCGCCCAACATAGGCATGAAGTCCCTCAGTTAAGATAAGCCAGCTAAGAAGCCAACCAGGGGAGGTGGGTGGGTTGTGAGAATATCTGCCTGCTCTCCCTGGATAACACCTGTTACAGTAAGTAACTGTGCTTTATCCCAGGACAAGCAGACAGCATATTCTCACATATAGGTGGCCTCCAAGCTAACTAGAATGGGATAGCAGGAAAGTTGGCTCTTAGGAAAATAAATTTTGCATAACAGATTGGCCGAAGGGCCCATCCCATCTGGAAAAAGTTTCCAGACAATAATGTGAAGTGAAGGTATGAACTGAGGACCAAGTGGCAGCTTTACAGATTTCTTCAATAGGAGTAGATCTAAGGAAAGTTACAGTAGCTGCCACAGCTCGGACCTTGTCAGCTGTGACACGACTCTCCAGTTGTAGTCCAGTCTGAGCATAACAGAACGAGATACAGGCCGCTAACCAGTTGGAAATCGTTCTCTTGGAAATAGGATGCCCCAATTTGTTAGGATACATTAGATGAACAGTTGGGGAGATGTTCTATGAGGTTTTGTTCCGTCGATATAGTAGGTCAAAGCACATTTACAGTCCAGAGTGTGAAGCGCCTTTTATCCTGCATGAGAATGACGCCTGGGGAAAAAACTGGAAGCACAAACGACTGATTGAGATGGAACTCTGTGATCATAAGAACATAAGAATTGCTGCTGCTGGGTCAGACCAGTGGTCCTTCCTACCCGGCATTCCGCTCACGTGGCGGCCACCAGGTCCAAGACCAGTGCTCTAAATGAGTCCAGTCTCACCTGCGTACGTCCCAGTTTAGCAGGAACTTGTCCAGCTTAGTCTTGAAACCCTGGAGGGTGTTTTCCCCTACAATAGATTCCGGAAGAGCGTTCCAGCTCTCCACCACTCTCTGGGTGAAGAAGAACTTCCTTAAGTTTGTACGGAATCTATCCCCTTTCAACTTTAGAGAGTACTCTCTCGTTCTCCCTACCTTGGAGAATGTGAACAGTCTGTCTTTATCTACTAAGTCTATTCCCTTCAGTATCTTGAATGTTTCGATCATGTCCTTTCTCAGTCTCCTCTTTTCAAGGGAGAAGAGGCCCAGTTTCTCCAATCTCTCACCATACGGCAACTCCTCCAGCCCCTTAACCATTTTAGTAGTTCTTCTCTGGATCCTTTCGAGTAGTACAGTGTCCTTCCTCATGTATGGCGACCAGTGCTGGATGCAGTATTCCAGGTGAGGGCGCACATGGCCCGGTACAGCGGCATGATAACCTTCTCCGATCTGTGATCCCCTTCTTTATCATTCCTAGCATTCTGTTCGCCCTTTTTGCCGCTGCAGCACATTGCGCAGACGACTTCATCGACTTGTCGATCAGAACTCCCCAGTCTCTTTCCTGGGAGGTCTCTCCAAGTACCGCCTCAGACATCCTGCATTCGTGCATGAGATTTTTGTTACCGACATGCATCACTTTGCACTTATCCACGTTGAACCTCATTTGCCATGTCGATGCCCATTTCTCGAGCTTGATTATTTCACTTTGTAGATCTTCGCAATCCTCCTGTGTCCTCACTACTCTGAATAACTTCGTATCGTCCGCAAATTTAATCACCTCACTCGTCGTACCAATGTCCAGATCGTTTATAAAGATGTTGAATAGCACAGGTCCAAGCACCGAGCCCTGCGGCACCCTGCCATTTATCCCCACTCTCTGTTTCCTATGCTCCAGCCAGTTTTTACTCCATGTGAGTATTTCACCCTCGATTCCATGGTGAAAAACTGTGAAGGGTGGATCTGCCACCAACACTTGTAACTCACCGACTCTTCTGGCAGAAGTGAGCGAGATAAGAAAAAAAATTTTCCAGGTAAACTTGAGATGAGATGTAGCCATTGGTTCAAATGGTGGCTTCATCAACTTGGAAAGAATCACATTAATATCCCAGACTACAGGAGGAGGTTTGAGAGGCCAAAGACTGAGCCATGAGAGGTTTACCCTCGACTGGAATATGAAAAACTGTAATAGCACTGAGATGGACTCTAATAGAAGTTGATTTGAGCCCAGAGTCGGAAAGATGGGAGCAAATAGTCCAAACAAGATCAACTGATACAGAAGTTGGATTGCGATAATGATGACGCATCCACTTTTGTTGATAACAGTGTTGAGTGGCTGGTTTCCTGGAGGCGTCGATAATATTGCGAACTGGCTGAGAGAGATGAAAATCAGTTGAGCTCAGACCGAGATACACCAAGCTGTCAGGTGTAATGATTGCAGGTTGGGATGAAGAAGAGCCCCTTGATTCTGTGTAACTAGAGAAGGAAAGGTTGGAAGAGGTATGGATTCCCTGGTGCTGAGCTGAAGTAGAAGGGAGAACCAATGCTGTCTGGGCCACTGAGGAGCTACGAGTATCATGGTGGCTGACTCCTGCTTGAGTTTGAAAAGAGTTTTCAATATGAGAGGAGTGGGAGGAAATGCATACAGAAACATTTGCATCCAGTCCAGTAGAAACGCATCTACTTCCAGACGGTAAGGTGAATAAAGTCTGGAGCAGAACTGGGGCAACTGGTGATTGTGGGGAGCTGCAAACAATTCCACCTGAGGAGTGCCCCATTGCGCAAAGATGGACTGGAGGGCATTTGAGCTGAGTGTCCATTCATAAGGTTGAAGAATTCTGCTGAGGTTGTCTGCCAAAGAATTCTGCTGAGGTTGTCTGCCAAAGAATTCTACTCGCTTTGTATATAGATTGCCCTGAGGAAAAGGTTGTGGGCCATCGCCCAAAGCCAGATCTTTTGAGCCTCCTGACAAAGTGGGAGAGAGCCCATGCCTCCTTGCTTGTTTATGTAGTACATTGCTACTTGATTGTCTGTGCGAAAGAGGAGGACTTGATTGCTCAGAAGGTGACGGAAAGCTTTGAGCTCTAGCAAATTGATGTGAAATTTGTGCTTTTTGGAAGTCCAATGGCCCTGCGTTTTAAGACCGTTCATATGCGCCCCCTAGGCATACGGGAAGCATCAGTCGTGAGCACTTGTTGATGAGGAGGTAGATGGAAAAGGAGACCTCTGGAGAGATTGGAGGAGATCATCCACCAGTGGAGCGACTGTAGAAGAGATGAAGTTACAGAGATATGTTGTCGAGAGCCAATCTGTCGCCTGAGACCACTGAGAAGCGAGGACCCACTGAGGAGTGCAAAGATGTAGCCTTGTGAGTGGTCTCACATGAACTGTGGAGGGCATGTGGCCTAAGAGAACCATCATGTGCCTCGGAGAGATCATTTGGAGATGAAACATCTGCTGGCAGAGATGAAGCAGAGTGGTTAGGCGATCTGGAGGAACAAACGCCCTCATGAGAGTAGTATCGAGAATGGCTCCAATGAACTGGAGACGTTGAGTCGGTTGGAGAGATCATTTGGGGAAATTGATCTCGAAGTCCAAGGCTTGAAGGAAAGAGATGGTTTGAGTTATCGCCGCTCTACTTCCTGAGATGATGAAGCTTTGATCATCCAGTCGTCCAGGTAAGGAAAAACCTGAAGACCGTGAGATCGGAGGGCTGCTGCTACCACAATCAAGCACTTCGTAAAGACCCTGGGAGAAGATGCCAGGCCAAACAGAAGTACTTTGTATTGGTAATGACACTGGTTCACTTGAAAACAGAGGAATATTTTGGAAGCCGGATGGATAAGTATATGAGTATAGGCTTCCTTGAAATCCAGAGAGCATAGCCATTCGTTCTGCGCCAATAGGGGATAGAGAAGGGCAAGAGAGAGCATCCGAAATTTCTTCTTGATAAGATATTTGTTGAGATTCCTGAGGTCCAGAATGGGCTGCAGATCTCCCATCTTCTTTGGAACTAAGAAGTAGCGGGAGTAGAATCCCTGGTTGAGTTGAGAGCGAGGAACTTCTTCGATGGCATTGAGAAGAAGCAGGGACTGAACCTCCTGAAAAAGAAGAGAAGACTGTGCAGGGTTTGAAGCAGACTCTCTTGGTGGATGATTTGGAGGAAGGGTGGGGAAATGAAGAATGTAACCCTGACAAATGATGTTTAACACCCAGAGATTGGAGATAATAAGCTCCCAATGATTGATGTAAAGCTGAAGTCGCCCCCCCCTTATGGGCTGTGGCAGAGGATGGCGAATATGAACTTTGGCTATGATCATAAAGAACACATCAAAAAGGCTGCTGAGTTTTTTGTGGAGCAGCTGGCTGTTTGGGTGGTTGACGCTGCTGTTGTTGTTTCTGCCTTCTAGGTGGTGGAGGAGCAGGAGTTTTAGCAGCAAACCGACTTTGGTAAGTAGAGACAGGTTTAAAAGATCGAGGGGGCCTAAGGTTTCTTTTTTGGTTTCACCAATGTATCCCATCTGGTCTCATGGGCAGAAAGCTTCTGTGTGGCAGTGTCTGTAGAGTCACCAAAAAGCTCATCTCCGAGACAAGGAGCATTGGCCAGACGGTCTTAGTGGTTAACGTCCAGGTCGGAAATCCTTAGCCACGCAAGACGTCGCATAGCTACCGACACAGCTGCTGCCCGAGAAGTAAGCTCAAAAGTATCATAGGTAGACCTGACCATATACTTGCAGAGCTGGAAAGCAGTGGAAACAAGAGTCTGAAAGGACTTGGTGAAGGTATGTACTTGGTGAAGGATGAAAATTGTTTAATCAAATGCTTTAAATAGCAGGATTTCCTGCTCGGTTAGCTAGCATCGAATTTTGGTAAAGACATATACCAAATTTATCCATTGTTCGTCCCTCCCTGCCAGGAGGAACGGAAGCACAAACACTGGCTCCAGAAGATTTTTTAAGAGTAGATTCCACCACCAATGATTCATGTGGCAATTGAGGCTTGTCAAAGCCAGGAAGAGGCACCACCTTACACAGAGACTCCAATTTCTTAAGAGCAACTGGTATAGAAAGTGGAGTCTCTAAATTTTGAAAAAAGTATCTCTTAAGATGGCATGAAGAGGCTGCTTCAGCATGTCCTTAGGAGGTAAGTCATAATCTAAGGTTTCCAAATATTCTTTGCTATATTTAAGAGTCCGCTTGTAAAGAAATATCCAGAGCTTTACTCATCTGGCTGAGAAATTTGGAGAAAAAATGTTTTCAGGAGAAGAAGCTCAAGTAGGAGAGTGAAGTTGAATTTGAATGAATCCTCCTCGGTGGTAGATGGTAGCAATGAATCAGAATCACCGAACAGATCAGAATCCTTGATGGAGGAAGTATGTTGTGTACAGTGTCGGCGGCTTGGTGCGGAAGGTTAAATATGCTTTGACTTGCGTGAAACCTAACCTAACTATGACAAAGTAGGCTCCCGAGAAGTCTGGGTGGAGGAGGAATAGTGCCGTGTCTTGTTTGATTCCCATGTCAAGGACTTCCGGACCGAGGAAGTATCGGTACCAGGTGTGATCGGCATCGTAGTCAGCTTAGAATTTGATTTTCCAAAGTCCTCTTCTGCAAAGTGGAGCAGCACGTGCAAGACTCGGGACGGTGCTCGGGTCCCAAGCACTGGAGACACCAGCGGTGAGAGTCAGTGATGTAAACCCTGCTGGCGGGCTTGACATGGACGGGAAGACCACTTGTGCTAAATCGAACGCGATGATGGAAGGGCCGAAAGCCCACAAGAAGAAAAAAATAAATATATATATTTCTTTTTTTTTTTTTTTTAGAAAAGAATAAAACTAAAGAAAAGAAAAATACGAAGTGACTAAAAGTCACAAACCGCGAGAGCAGGAAGGCAAGCAAAAAAAACTTTCAATGGCCCTTGAAAACACGTCTTTCTAGCTCCACGGAAACTAGAAAACTGAAGGACCGTGTGCCTATGTCTGGCGGGAAGGCACTCGCGCATGCTCAGTGTGGGCTGATCACGAACTTTCTAAACTTAAAATTGCGATTCACTTTTCAAGTGTCCGTACCGGGGCTCCATCGGTGATGTCACCCTTGTTTGAGAATATGCTACCTGCTTGTCCTGGGATAAATATTTTTCTGAGCAGTCAGCAAGCATATCACCTTTTCCCTGAAGCTTTTAGAACAGGGGCATCCAACCTTGGCCCTCACCAGTTTTCAGGATTTTCCAAATGAATATGCTTGATATCTAGTTGTATACAATGGAAGCAGTGCATGCAAATAGATCTCATGCAAATTCATTGGGGAAAACCTGACTGGATTGTGGCACTCAAGAACAGAAGTTGGACAACCCTGTTTTAGAACTTCTTGAAAAAGAGATTAGGCTCTTACCTTGATAACATATTTTCTAGTAGAAAGGAATGGTATGCTAAATCTTAGGGTACTCTGTCCATTCTCGTGAGCGTACTGCAGAAAGATGTCAATCACAGCTTTTGAAACCTTCTCCTTCTCCCAGGAGTCTGCTGCCCCCTTCAGTTCATTCCAAAGCCTGCAAGAGCTCTAGAAAAAAAGACAGGGGGGGAGGGGGAGACACAGGGAACTCCCTAAAACCAAGGTTCTGATCTGCTCATATAATAACAGTCAATAAAGAAACTGTAATGTATAAATAAATGAACATTACCACTAACAGTAAATCACATAAAAAAAAATTAATAGCTTGAACATTAGTGTAGCTCAATTATCTCTTTAGATTCTATTTACAAACTGATTCTGAACCCATAGTCTGATTGGCAGAGAAGTCTTAGCTACGGAGAGGATCATGAAGCATAAGGCAGAAACAAGTGCATCACAGATTATTGGGTGGGGGTGGGAGTTCAGCATACCATTCCCCTCTACTGGAAAAGATATTATCAAAGTAAGAACCTAATCTAAACTTTGCGGATGTCCAGCAGCTTTAAAGCCTCATCTTTCTTCTTAGAACTGAAGAGGGCAGCAGACTCCTGGGAGAAGGAGGTTTCAAAAGCTGTGATTAACATCTTTCTGCAGTATGCTTGTGAGAATGGACAGAATACCTTAAGGTTCAGCATACTATTCCTATTGCACCGGAACATGTATTAGCTTCATCCTTTAAAATACTAAGGGCTCCTTTTACTAAGGTACACTAGCGTTTTTAGCACACGCAGGAAATTACCGTGCACTACACTGCACGCTACGCGGCTAGAACGCCAGCTCAATGCTGGCGTTAAGGTCTAATGCGTGGGGCAAAGTAGCTTAGTAAAAGGAGCCCTAAGTTTTCTCCTTAGCTCCATGCTACCCTTTTGTCTTTATTATTCTCATATTCCACTACTTTTATATCTATTGTTTTAGTTGACTTTGAATAAAAAGATATAGTCACTGTTTCTATAAAATCTGTTTTCATTAAATATATTCTACAAATATTTACTGTATGAATTATACTAATCAGTGAAAGGTCAGAATAGCAGTGCCTCCATTTACCCCACTTTGTAACACTGCAAGTGACTTCAAAACTTTGAATATTTAAATTTTTCTGCATCAGAAAATAAGACGGCTTGGATCACTAGACCTTTACAACTAAAAACAGGGAGATTACATTATTACTTTCAGTTCAATGCCACCACTTTGTACCTTGAAGGTGGTCTATCCGAGCACTGACTTGATCTGGAGCTGGGGCGTTCCTGTTCATTGTACCGATACTTTCCAGGATCCACATAAGCAGCACTGCTGTTATAATGTCGGTAGCGAGGATCATAAGTTCCATAGGCATCCTCCTGAAACAATTTTTTATATTACCACCTCTTAGGAGGAACAAAATGAAACCAACTTTTCCAAACAAGCTTAATCTTACAATCCTAATTTTTATTCTGTTTTAAAAGTCCCATTTATAATAAAGAACTATGACCTTAAACTAAAAAGAAACTTGTTACAAAGCAGGCTTCCAATCCGTCAGACTCTCAAATTGTGTGTATGGCTGAATATCTGGAACTAACTGGCTGCAGTATTCCCTAGCTCTGCAAAAAAACGACTTGTCAGCTCAGAAAATACACAGCTCAGTTCTGAGATTTACTCCAGGGAATAGTGTGTACCGCTAAATTCTGCATGATTAAGGACTAAACATATTATACACTCTCTTACTAATAAAAACAAAAATCATTCAAGAGTGCTAGATGGAGGTGTACTTAGATTTTAGCAAAACCTTTGACACAGTTCTGCATAGACAGCTTATAACTAAACAGACCCTACAATGATTGGGTTAAAACTGGTTGACTGGAAAGCGACAGAATAATAGTAAATACTATAAAGTTCATTTTGAGGAATGGAAGATTAGGTTTTTACCTTGTTAATCTTCTTTCTAAGACATAGGATTCTGTACTGAAACCGTTCCTTCCCCTTAGTCATGAACTTTGCAGAAGGGTTTCACTCAACTTTAACTCCTCCCCTTTAGCTCTGGAGAAAAGCTCTCTCTTCATTTAGTGCCAAAGCAATCAAACTCCATTGAAATAGAAGAAAAGAGAAGGGGAACTTTCCCAGCAACAAACCATATTCTGTTCTGCCCTGTAATTTATGACAAAAGAACAATGATTAACAATTAAGCACATGAATAGTTAAGTGCAACTAGGAGAACCCATAAAACCCCAAAGGATGAAGAGAATAGGTGTCAAGCTCCTATAGTTTGCAACTTTTGAATCTTAAGGACAGGAGAAGAAGTCCAGTGACGGACACTGGCCATGTTTGAGGCAGAAATCAGGTGAATCAAAAGTCTGCACAGGGTGGGCCGTACAGAATCCTATGCTTTATGACAGAAAGAAGATTAATGTGGTAAGAACCTAATCTTCCATTCTGTTGCAAAGACATAGGATTCTGTACTGAAGCTGACGTATCAAAGCAATGCCAGACATCTAGGAAGGGACCGATGAGCCTGCCCACAGCACCGAGGCCCCAAAAGCAGCATCCTTTCGAGTCACCACTTCCACTCTGTAGAACCTCATGAGGAGGGTAGACCAGGTAGCTGCTCTACAGATTTCATCAGGCAAGACAGCCATGGACTCCGCCTAGGAAGCAGCTAGTTGAATGTGCTACGACCCAGAAAGGAAAGTGGTCAGATAGCCAGGAGTCCTGTCCAAGTAGTGAAGGAGAACTCTACGTACATCCAGCCTCCGCAAATTTTTGTCCTGTTTTGCCAAATCCATAGAGTGAAAGGCAAGTAAATAAATCTCTTGATTGACATGGAAAGAAGAAACCACCTTTGGTAGAAATGAAGGTACTGTCCGCAAAGAAACCCCAGACTCCGTAAACCTAAGAAATGGTTCTCTGCAAGACAGTCTAATTCTGAGATTCGCCTTGCTGAGACAAAGGCAACCAAAACACGGTCTTGACCCCTGACTGGAGAGGTAGGGCCTCCACGCGCTTGTGTTTTGCCCCCTCGCTATGTGTGGCTCTAGATAGGATCTATTCCCCGAAGACCAGGCTTTCTGGACTTTTTGGGGTTCTAATGCGCTTGTATTTCTTTTAAAATTCTACATGGTATCTTTAATAAGAACATAAGAAGTTGCCTCCACTGGGTCAGACCAGAGGTCCATCCCACCCAGCCCATCAGCCCAGTCCAGTCCATCCCGCGGCGGCCCATCAGGTCCGCGACCTGTGAAGTGGTTACTGACCACTTCTATAACCTACCTCAAGTTCTATCTGTACCCCTCTATCTCCTTATCCTCCAGGAACCTATCCAAACCTTCCTTGAACCTCTGTACAGAGTTCTGGCTTATCACCTCCTCCGGAAGCTTGTTCCATGTGTCCACCACCCTCTGGGTAAAAAAGAACTTCCTAGCATTTGTTCTAAACCTGTCCCCTTTCAATTTCTCCGAGTGACCCTTAGTGCTTGTGGCTCCCCACAGTTTGAAGAATCTGTTCTTATTCACTTTCTCTATGCCCTTTAGGATTTTGAAGGTTTTAGGATTTTGAAGGTTTCTATCATGTCCCCTCTAAGTCTCCTCTTCTCCAGAGAGAACAGCCCCAGCATTTTTAACCTGTCAGCGTATGAGAAATTTTCCATACTTTTTATCAGTTTAGTCGCCCTCCTCTGCACTCCCTCGAGTACCGCCATATCCTTTTTGAGGTACGGCGACCAGTATTGAACAATTAATCCTCTTATTTCTTTATTTTGGAACGTTTACCGATTCTCCTTGGCAAGAGGTATCCAACAATTTAAACTCTCCCTTCCTTCTAAAAAAGGGATTAAAGGAGTCAAGATCTTCAGTCAATCTTTGGTCTTTAAATTCTCTCAACTCTGGAATGATCTCCCCCTTTTTTTTTTTTTTTAAGGAGTTTCAGTTCATTTCAATTTTTCCGTAAATCTATTTGCTAAACATTTTGAAAATTAATTCTTTTGAAATTTTGCTATTATCTTCTATTTATCATTTGTAAATCATTCCCTGTTTATTTAATTGCAGTAAACCGAGTCGAGCCTTCTCAGAATGATGACTCGGTATACAAAGTTAAGCTTTAGTTTAGTTTAGTTTGGAGGATTGAAGAGAGGCTGAGCCCAAAGCTCCCATACATTCCACTCACACCCCGTGGATCTAGAACACAGCCGGTAAATCTGCACATAAAAAAATGCATGAATTAGGGCTAGATTGGTCTGGGAAATCTATTGCATAAGAATAGCCTTACTGGGTCAGACCAATGTTCCATCAAGCCTAGTAAGCCTGTTCTCACAGTGGCCAATCCGGGTCACTTGTACCTGGCCAAAACCCAGAGTAGCAATATTCCATGCTACCGATCCAGGGCAAGCAGTGGCTTGCCCCATGTCTTTCTCAATAACAGACTATGGACCTTTCCTCCTTTAAAGTAAGACATAGGACACTGGTGGAGGATTCCCACAAAGCTGGTCTCCTGACATTAAAGGAAAAACAATTTTTGATCAATACTAACCCTGTGATTCTGACCATTTACATACTGCAGAAGATACACAAGTCCTTTACAGACCCACTGGGGAGACCAATTATCTCCAGAAATGGTTCTATCTTAGAACCAATTATCAGACTTTGTAGACTGTTTCTTACGTCTGTTCATTTCCGCCATCAAATCATACCTTAGGGATTCATCTCATTTGATTAAAATTCTTCATGAATTTGACAGCAGGATGGAAGATCTGATCCTAGTCACCATGGACATTGAGTCCTTATATACTAACATACCTCAGTTGGATGCAATTAAGATAATTGCAGAAATACTTCAAAATAGAACAACTAATCTACTTATACCTAATCACCTTATTGTTATAATGGCCACAATTGCATTAACCCAAAATAACTTCTATTTTGAAGGATGTTTTTATCTGCAAGTCAAGGGTACAATAAGGGGAATCTATGGCACCGTACATAGCCAACTTGTATGTGGCAAATTTCAAGACTATACACCTTACAGGCCATCCATTTGAAGAGGAAGTGAGATTATACAAAAGATATATTGATGACTTTTCATCATATGGAAAGGTAATACCACTCAACTACAAGATTTCCACAAATGGCTTAACAATTGTGACAGTAACTTAAAATTTAAGATGAAGTTTAATGAAGCAAGTATACCCTTTCTCGATATTCTTATTACAAAGAGACAATACAGATTTCACACATACATTTATAAGAAACCCACAAATAGGAATAGCTATTTTACATTACTCCAACTTTCACCAACCAGCAATGCTATCCACTGTTACCACAACCTCTGGCAATACGTTCCAGAGTTTAACTATTCTCTGAGTGAAAAAAATATTTCCTCCTATTGGTTTTAAAAGTATCTTCCTGTACCTTCGAGTGTCCCCTAGTCTTTGTAATTTTTGATGGAATGAAAAATTGATCCATTTGTACCCATTCAACTCCACTCAGAATTTTGTAGACTTCAATCATATCTCTCCTCCCAGAAAACCTTAGTTTTGCTCATTTCTAAGCCACCCTGATTTTCCCAGCTAGTAATAAGCTGTACTCACAGAACTGTCACGTGCTGTGTCTGCATCAGATTCTCACTGCTGCTGGAAATCGAGAAGGAATTTCTGCTTCAGACAAGCAAGGGTGGCTCCAGCGGTTTGTCTCTTTGGGCTGCCTTTTTATTCAGGTTTCAAAACCTGAAACCCTCAACCTCTCATGCTCCCACATGATTCTTTGGGGGGGGGGGGAATGGACATGCAGCTGAGCCTCCTGACCAGTCGCAGGGTCTATCAGCCTGTGCTCCAGTGCCTGACTCTGCAGGGGCAAGCATCACTCTCAGGTAACCTATTCCTGAGCTCCAAGTGTTAGAGCAGGCTGGCCAGCCAGATGCTCATTTAAAAGTATGGTCCTCTTGGCTTCAGACCCCAACATCAGACCATTCTCCCAGGCAGAGCTGTCTCAGGACTACTAAGATCCTCTTAGCATAGGGAAGCCTTGAAAAAGATCGGATTAAAATCCAAAAATAACAAATCCAGTGCAGAGCAGAGGAAAAAAAAAAAAAAAAAAAAAGACACCTTCTCAAGTTACTTGTAGAAGTTAAGACTGAAGAGAGAGGGCACTGCATTGGAGACAAGGATGGAGCTGAGAAAAATGATCAATGCTTTCTATTATCCAACTCGTGAGTTGGGGTACACCACTCATCCGTAAGGAAATCGTATGCTGTTTGCACAGGAAATTATTATTATTTTTTTAAAAATCTTTATTCATTTTAAAACCAGCACAAAGTGCAACATATTATCAATCAATTAACACAATAGATAGCACTCAATTCCTTCAAATGATACAATACATAACCCTCTCTCCATCCCCACCCACCCTTCCTAAAAGTGTAAAAACACTTAATATAATGCAAATGATCAAGATAAACAACCTTGCAATCAAATAATAAATTAATTACATACCTCCCCTCCCAGCATGGATGTGTATAATCAAAGGGCTAAAACCAATAATCAATCTTTACAAAATTTTGTCAATGGGTCCCAAACATCCTTAAATTTCTTATAATGTCCCAATTGTATTGCTCTCATACTTTCAAATTTATAAGTTTGGCATAAGGATTCCCACCATAAACTATAGTTTAACCTGTCCCAATTTTTCCAGTTCTTCATAATAAGCTGTATGACAACTCCTGTCATGATGAAAAGTAATTTGTTGTTATGGGAAGTTATTGGACTCTTGGCCAAACAGCTCTGTATCATATGTCAGTGCCACTGGAGCTTCCAGTATTCTATTGATTTGACTAAAAAATGGATTGCCAAAATTTAAGTATCAAGGGACAAAAGAAGAGCAGATGATCCAGTGTCCCTTTATCGAGATGACAGTGCCAGCATCTATTTGACTTAGAACTACTTTTTGTAATCTAACAGGGGTCCAAAAACTTCTATGTAACAAAAAAAAAACAAGTTTGTCTCATAGATGCTGACGCTGTACATCACACCCTCCAAGTCCAAATTCGTGTCCATTGAGACGCAGAAATCTGCTGCTTTATCTCAATGCTCCAAATGTCTCAAAGACTAGTTTGCACAGGAAATTGATCTGATACATCCACATTTTAGGAAACAACTGAAATTGGTGCTTTTTTCACAAGAGTTTGGTATTGAAGTTTAGAAGTGGTAGCTGTCAGTGTAGTTTTATCTCATTAGGCTGCTAAACCTCCTTTCACAAAGTGTTTGTTATTGTGCTGTGGATTTTGTTTTATGATTATGCATGTTTTTATGTATTTCTGCTTAGATATAGGTGGATTATAAATGCATTAAATAAACATCTTAAGATTTTATTTTCAAAAACAAAATATCAAGAGGAAAAAAAAATCAAATAAAATCTCTGTACCTGGTAAAAAAGCTGTGCAGATCTGGGATCAGACTGGGGGTAAGTTTGTGGGTAAGGTGGTAGATATGCTCCATAAGGATGTCGATAATAGTAGTAAGCAGAAGAATCTACTTGAGAGCCAGGTGTGTTCTGTGGTGCTTGCGAAGGTGGTGGCCTCTGCTCCTCCTGCTGCACGACTGGCTGATTACTATTGGATAAAACTGCAGGGCCACTTGAAGACAAGGTTTGTTCTCCCGATGACACAGCTGCCTCCACAGGTGGCAGTGGTATGTGAACAGCACCTGGCACCTGAGTTCCTAGTTGCTGCGTTGCTGGAGTAGGTACACTCCCAGGGGACTTCTGGTATGCTGGAGGACCTGGAAGCTGTGTGGTTGTAGGTAGCTGAGAAGCCAACGTCATTTGCTGCTGTGAACTCTGTGGGTCTTCCTGTCCTTTTTTCAAATAAGGCTGTTGCTGCGTATCTTTAGTTACCTGTCGATAAAAAGGCTGCTTATCACTTGTTTCTGCCCCTACCTGTGAAATCTGCTGAGAGAATACTAGACCGCCAGCATGTGATTGTTTGCAGCCTTGCATAAAATTAATAGTACCACTGTGGTTGGCTGGTGCTCGACTTGAGAAATCAAGGGCACCCACAGTTTCTTCCTGTCCAGTTGAGTAGCTGGCAGAAGACTTATTTAAAAATGTTGTGTTTAATGGTGGTACTAGCATTACCCCTGCATTATCAGTAGATGGATCCATCCCAGGGACGATTGCTTTACCAGCAAATTCTGGAAGGAAATTCTGATTCTTTTGATTTTCAGTAACTAAGTTAAGTGGCAACTGATTTGACACAGGCTGCATTAATAAGCTTGCAGTTGAACTGAAGGCTGCTTCTGAAGACAGCACATTGTTTGGTGCAGCAGCAGCATTTGAGACATTTGTAGGTAATGAAGGTGGTGTACATCCAGCTGGCATAACAGACAGATGACCACTCTCTCCAGAATTATTACTACCATGTTGAGCTAGACTAGCTGGAACAGGCCTCTCAGCAACTCCAGGGTCTTTCATGGACTGATTATTTCGATTCAGGTTTAACTGATTGGGTAAAGAAAGAGAAAAATTAATTGGCTGAGCCAGACTGTAGCTCTGATTAGGCTGTGTAATCAAGACAGGTGGATTCTGCAAAGACTCAGTGGGTGGTGAAGATAACAAACTTGCATAGCCTGAGCTTGCCTGAGAATGAAGTGGTTCCTCATCTCCCATTTTGGGAGGATTCTCCAGGTTTTCAGATAGCACATGTCCATCTGGTGAAGATAACACAAGAACAGAACCTGTCTTATTGGATTCTTGACCCAACAAGCCATCCTCTGGAGGCTGAATAACTTCTGTTTTCTGGGGTTTAGGACTCACATGCACAGGAGGAGCAGCTGGGGCCAAAAGGACATTCCCTCCAAAAACAGGCAGCTCATTTTGTGCCCACAGAGTAGTTGCTGGGCTTTCACACTTTTTATTTGCTCCATGAGCTCTCGATGAGGGCCTTTTATTGAGTAATGTTGAGATGTTTTCTGTTGAAGATCCCTTAACAGGCTGTAACAAGTTGCTAGGGTCTCCAATAGTTGTATGACCAAAGGGATGAACCTGAGGCAAGAAAAAGGTTTCCAAATTGTCAGGTGGTTGTTCAAGGTTACCTGGAGAAGCTGCTGGGATATCAGAATTTGCTTTTGTATTCTTCTGTACTAAGTGATTACCTCTTACTTCTTCCACCATTTTTGCCTGATCAACTTCTGCAGGCTTTACACCAACACTATGGGATCTAACTGGCTCAAAAGAACTATTTGCACTGGTTTGAAATATTCCTGTTGGTTTTGGTGGACTTGGTGTTGGGGGCTGGGACATATTACCACGATAGGAATTCTTGATTGAGTTTTGTTCACATGAATTTGCTCCCAAGGGAGATGAGTTAATCTGTTTAAAAAAGCCAGTGGAAAAGTCCTCATCGAGTTTGCCACTTTCTTGCTGGATAAATGTTCCTGCCACTTCCTGAGGCCTGGTGGAACTAGATGCACTCCTGTGGCTGTTGCTGCTATAGTTTGATGCAACACTGTCAGACCTAATAGGGTTAGGTACAGAATCTGGAGACTCCAAATTGGGTCCCCCTTCTCCTTGGCTTGCCATGCTACTCTGCGAGAGCAACTGTCCAGATAACCCATATCTCAAAAGTTCAGGATTTGTATTGGAGGATACGGAATTGACCTTAAGTGACTCACTTGGAAGAACTTCTAGATTCTGAACACACTCTATATTCTCAATATTGTCATACTGTGGCCCAGCACTACTATTGTCCTCAATAACTGCTTTTTCTCCACTGTAACCATCAAAAGACCTCACAGCCTGAGCATCATGCTGATTGCTTTCAGTTTGAGGAAAATATTGCTGAACTTCTGCCCCCTTCTGAGCAGTTTCAATGGTTGAATTTATGCTAACTGGTGTTTGTGACACAACATTTGCTGAAGTCTGGTGAGCATCACTTAGTGGGGGATGTACTAATACAGGATTATGCTCAAGAGAATCATGGCTGAAGTTACTGGAGTTAGCATGAAGATCCAAAGAGAGTATTTCCTTATTCTCTGCTTCATCCGCTTTGAAAAACATGGAGACTGTATCTGTACCTGCAAGAATCTGTTTGCCTGTGACCTCTGACCCATCTTGAGGTGTATTTTCTGTCAAGGAGACAGGATTTGGAAGGCTGGGCTCATATAAATATGGCTGTGGATGAAACTGCTCTTGATGAGATTGGCTGAACCAAGGGTTGCTCAGTCCTGTATTCTGATGGAACATGTTTGCAGGCTGAAAATTATTAAATTGGGAATTACTTTGAGAAACATTTAGCCTGTTTTCATTGCTACCAACTGGCAGAGATGCCGCCGTCATATTTTGCTGGATTTGTTGATGCTGGGTGTGAACATAAGGTATTTGAGATTGGAAAGGCACAGGGGAACTGACTGTGTGAAGGGAGGGTGAAGATGTGTGAAGAGCACCGTAATTTGCATTCAAGAAAGAAGAGCCAACAAATGGCAAGTAATTCTGATCAGAAGGCTGTGAGCCACCTTGAACAGGCCTCCACTGTGAGGAAGGCTGAATGAAGGAAGAGCTTGTAGTTGGTGCCACTATACTGCTGTCCTTGAAGTCTCTAGTCAGATCCTGGCTACTCTGTGGTCGATTTTGAATGAAGATCCCACCCTGAAAATGAGCATCAACAGCATTCGGATGTCCCATACCATAGTGAACTGGTCCTGAAGAGTCATGATATGCAGGGTCTGTGATCGGAGCAACAACTGTGTTGCTACTTGCCGAATGTGCTGGGGATGCTGAAGGTGCTAAAACATTGCTATATATGTTTAAATGTGCTCCATGCTGTGTTGTAGCTCCTGGATGAGAAATATGGATTCCCTCTGAATAATCTCCAGCATGATGAGAATGCGCTATGGTAGGCTGATGGATAGCGGGTCCATGTGGAACTAGTGGATTTCCTTTGGATGGATTTAATGGTGTGCTCTGAGCAGTCTTTCTGCCAAAAGCAAATGGGTCCGTTACAGGTTGCACTGAAGCTGCTCCCCCTGACGTAGGTACAATTGTTCGTTTACTAAAGGGGCTGCTACGCCAATATGTGCTTGGAGGCATTCCCATGGGAGGAGGTCCACCAGCTCCTGGAGGAACTGTCTGTGGGGGCGGCTGCATGATGAGCTTTCAGAATCAACTATACTGCTTCTTCTTTGGCCTTCTACAATGGAAGAAGTGAGCAGAATGCCTCAGTTTCAAGACAGCTGTAAACAAGAAAGAAAACAATTAGCTTTTTCAATTAGGAATCCTGGAAACTTGCTTTAAAACTGACTTTGTTCTTCTGACTGGATTTCCACATACAAGCAACACATATCTTTGTTGAAACAAAACCTTTGACAGAGGCACATACCGGTAATTATAAAATCTTTTCTGAGTACAAATATCCTACTTTGTTTTGGGTTGATTTTGAGGCATATACTTAAACCATACTATTACAAACATGGAAAGGTAATTTTATAAAGTATCTACCATGTGCAATATATATTTTACACATAGAAAATGGATCTTGTAAAAGAGTGAGGCAAATACTGCAAGTATAAATGTGTGTGCTTGGGACTTATACATATAGGACCGGATTCTGTATAGGACACCCGGTTTCAGAAGCCACCTAAGCGGCTTTTGAGAATCACACACAGGCATCCTAAATAGAATTGAAGCCCACCTAACACCACAATTGTCTAACCGGCGTCCATGTCACAGATGCCAGTTAGAGAATCGGGTTGCCACTGAGATGATTGCGGGAAGAGAATCTCCCCCAAGCCGTCCCACCCACCTCCAAGTGTCTGCGGCAGGTGGAGTGCCCAATTCCTCCTGCTGCCACCACCCCAAGATCTACCTCAGTAGGAGGGATGCCCAATCCATCCTGCTGGACCCCCTCCCCATTAGACATCCCCCAGCAGGAGGGATGCCCAGTCCCTCCTGTTGGAACTCCCTCCCTCCCGAGACACCGGTACCCTTCCCCCCCCAAGCCCAGGGATCTAACCAATTGGAATGTTAGGCCACTCCAAGTGCATCCTGCACTGCAAGAGAGGCTTAAGATTCTGGTTGGCCCAAGGGCCAATCAGAATCTTAGGCCCCTCCCCGGTCCAAGGAAGTAAGCATCCTTCCGGCCAGCCAACTCAATAAGGTACTTGGAGAGGGAGGTCCGGGTGTCTTGGGTAGGAGAAGGGGTTCCGGCAGGAGGGAATGGGCATCCCTCCTGCCGGGGGATGTCTTGGGGTGGTGGTGGCAGAAGGAATTTGGCACTCCTCCTGTTGCGGACATTTGGGGGTGGGAGTGGCTTATGGGGTTCCTGCAGGAGGGACTGTGCATCCCTCCTGCCAGTAGTATTCACAAGGGGTGGGGGTGGGGTGGACAGGACACAGACGGATTCCCTGATGCTAATCTGATGGTGGCAGGGATATTCCCTTGCTACGATCGGATCAGCAACTGTGTCTATCCGAAATGTAGACCAGCATTTTGATGACCTATATTTCAGGCGCTTATCGTGGCCCTAGGGAGATGCCTAGGGCTGCCTAAGCTCTCATAAGGCCACTTCTGGGCGAAACCACTCCCACGCATAGCCATAGGTGAGCTTTGGCGGCCCTACGCACCTACCTAGGCTCATGAAAATGCCTACAATGTAGGCAACACTCTTCAGGGCTTTTTTTTTTTTAACGTGCGTTCCGATTGGCTGGCTAGACAAGGGTAGGACGCCTACTGCCACCTACAATTGGGACACCGTTTATAGAATTTTCCCCATACTGCACATAGGCCTTCCTAGGGGTAGGGACTGGGTAGAGCAGGGTGAAATTGTGTTACAGAAACAGAGAAAATGATGCCAGATAAAGACAGCATGGCCCATCCAGCAATGTACATGTATATTTTGTAAGATTGCACCTTCTCCAGAGCAGATTTAAAATTTATGCACTACCGAGAATGGTTGTGGGTGCTTATTTTATAAAAGGTACATAAGCAGCTATGTTTCCTTTATATGAAAAAGCAATGTTATTTACCGTAACAGTTGTTATCCAGGGACAGCAGGCAGCTATTCTCACTAGTGGGTGATGTCATCCGACAGAGCCCCGATACGGACGTCTCACAAGCATGTCTTGCTTGAAGAAACTCAGAAGTTTCGAGATGCCCGCACCGCGCATGCGCCAGTGCCTTCCTGCCCGATGGTCCGGGCGTATCTCCTCAGTTCAGGTAGCTAGCAGAGAAGCCAACACAGGGGAGGTGGGTGGGACGTGAGAATAGCTGCCTGCTGTCCCTGGATAACAACTGTTACGGTAAGTAACATTGCTTTATCCCAGGACAAGCAGGCAGGTATTCTCACTAGTGGGTGACCTCCAAGCTAACCTCAATGGGATGGTGGGAGAGTTGGCAACTTAGGAGAATAAATTTTGTAACACTGTTTGGCCATCTGTCCATCCCTTCTGGAGAAAGTATCCAGACAATAATGAGAGGTGAATGTATGAACCGAGGACCAAGTGGCAGCCTTACAAATCTCCTCAATCGGTGTCGATCTGAAGAAGGCTACAGAGGCTGCCATTGCTCTGACCCTATGAGCTGTGAACCTACAGGGAAGGGGTTCTCCAGCCTGGGCATAGCAGAAAGAGATACAAGCTGCCATCAAAGGAGACGAAAAGTTGAGGAGCAGTTCTGTGTGGTTTGATGCGATCCAAGTAGAAGGCCAAAGCACGTATATAGTCCAGAGTGTGTAGAGCTGATTCTCCAGGATGAGAATGAGGCTTTGGAAAAAACACTGGAAGTACAATGGATTGGTTGAGATGAAATTCAGAGACCACTTTAGGTAGGAATTTCGGATGAGTGCGGAGGACCACCTTGTCATGATGGAAGACTGTGAAAGGTGGGTCCGCCACCAAGGCCTGAAGCTCACTGACCCTGCGAGCAGATGTGAGGGCCACCAGAAAAACCACTTTCCAAGTGAGATACTTTAGTGGAGCCTTTCTCAAAGGCTCAAAAGGAGGTTTCAGCAGCTGAGAAAGGACAACATTGAGATCCCAAACCACTGGAGGCGGTTTGAGAGGAGGATTGACATGAAAAAGTCCTTTCATAAATCTGGAAACCACAGGATGAGCAGAGAGAGGTTTCCCTTGCAGAGGCTGATGGAAAGCCGCAATAGCGCTCAGGTGGACTCGAATAGAGGTCGACTTGAGACCAGACTGAGACAAGTGTAGAAGATAGTCCAACACAGAGGATAGGGAGGCTCGCTGAGGCTCTGTAGAATTGGAAATACACCAGGAAGTAAATCTAGTCCATTTTGGGGAGTAGCATTGACGAGTAGCAGGCTTCCTGGAAGCCTCCAAGACATCCCTCACTGTCTGGGAAAACTGGTGAGGAGTTACGTTGAGAGGAACCAAGCTGTCAGGTGGAGAGACTGCAGGTTGGGATGAAGTAGCGATCCCTGATGCTGAGTAAACAGTGAAGGAAACACCGGAAAGAGAAATGGCTCCCTGCTGCTGAGTTGAAGTAGAAGGGAGAACCAAGGTTGTCTGGGCCACCGAGGAGCGATCAGGATCATGGTGGCATGGTCGGACTTCAGCTTGACCAGAGTCTTTTGAATGAGAGGAAAAGGAGGAAACGCATACAGAAAGCGATTCCCCCAATCCAGCAGAAAAGCATCTGCCTCGAGGCGATGAGGAGTGTAGATCCTGGAGCAAAATTGAGGCAGCTTGAAATTGTGGGGAGCCGCAAAGAGGTCTATCTGAGGCGTCCCCCACTGAGCAAAGATCTGATGAAGGGGTGTGGAATGGAGCGTCCTTTCGTGAGGCTGGAGTAGACGACTCAAGTTGTCCGCCAAGACATTGTCCTTCCCCTGAACGTAGACAGCTTTGAGGAAGACGTTGTGGCGAACCGCCCAATCCCAGACTCTGAGAGCTTCCTGGCAGAGAGAGGCCGAGCCCGTGCCCCCCTGCTTGTTGACATAATACATGGCGACCTGATTGTCTGTGCGAATCAGGACCACCATGTCGTGAAGCAGATGTTGAAATGTCTGAAGAGCATTGAAGATGGCTCTGAGCTCCAGAAGATTGATTTGATGGAGTCGGTCCGCACTAGTCCAGAATCCCTGAGTGCGAAGCCCATCCAGATGCGCTCCCCAGGCATAGGTCGAGGAATCGGTTGTGAGGACCTTCTGGTGGGGAGGAGAGTGAAACAGCAAACCTCTGGATAGATTTGAAGAGGTCATCCACCAAAGCAGAGACTGCCAAAGAGCAGGAGTGACGATGATGTGTCGAGTCAACGGATCCGACACCTGAGTTCACTGAGATGCCAGGGTCCACTGAGGGATTCTGAGATGGAGTCTGGCTAACGGCGTCACATGAACTGTAGAGGCCATGTGGCCCAGGAGGACCATCATGTGTCTCGCTGAGATGGACTGGCGAGAAGACACAGACTGGCAGAGATGAAGAAGAGCATCCATGCGCTGAGGAGGAAGGAATGCTCTGAGACGTATGGTATCCAGGACCGCTCCGATGAAGGGGTGCGACTGTGTAGGTTGTAGATGAGATTTGGGAAAGTTGATCTCGAATCCCAAACTCTGCAGGAACAGAATCGTGGACAGGGTCGCCGAGATGACCCCCGATGCCGAGGGAGCCTTGATGAGCCAGTCGTCGAGGTAGGGAAATACCTGAAGACCCTGGTTCCGGAGTGTAGCGGCCACTACTACCAGACACTTCGTGAAGACTCTGGGAGACGAAGACAGACCGAATGGAAGCACTCGATACTGCAGATGCAGATGTCCCACCCGAAATCTGAGGAATTTGCGAGAGGCCGGATGAATGGGAATGTGAGTGTAGGCCTCCTTGAGATCCAGAGAGCATAACCAGTTGTTCTGCTAGAGGAGGGGGTAGAGAGAAGCAAGGGTCAGCATGCGAAACCTCTCTTTGACTAGGAATTTGTTGAGGACCCTGAGGTCCAAAATGGGTCGCAGGTCGCCTGTCTTCTTCGGAACAAGGAAGTACCGGGAGTAAAACCCCTTGTTGTGTTGGTCCACAGGGACTGGCTCGACAGCCTCGGAGCCAGAGCAAAGCCTGGGCTTCCTGAAGAAGAAGGCCGGTCCGTGTCAAGTTGGAAGGATACTCTCTTGGAGGGTGGTCTGGAGGGACCCGATGGAATTGAAGAGAGTATCCTTCCCTGATGATAGTAAGGACCCAGAGGTCGGTGGTTACAGCCTCCCAGCGATGATAAAAATGATGGAGGCGCCCTCCGATGGGAAAAACAGGGGGAGGTAGAACGAGGCTGGTTATGCCCTCGATGAGACAGTCAAAAAGGCTGAGGAGCCTTAGGGACAGCAGCCGGCTGAGACTTTTGCTGTCCTTTCTGAGGAGGTTGCCGCTTCGCAGACTGCCTCGCAGGTGGAGCTTGCCTCGGCTGATAACGCCGCTGATAGATCAACGGCGGTCGAGAGGGTCGAGACTGTTGAGGCTTAGGCTTCGGCCTAAGGATGGACTGGAAGGACTTTTCATGATCAGACAATTTCTTCGTGACCATCTCGATGGATTTGTCAAAAAGATCCGCCCCAGCACACGGGACGTTTGCCAGGCGGTCCTGAAGATTCGGGTCCATGTCAATGGTCCGCAACCAGACCAAACGGCGCATCGCCTCAGAGCAGGCCGCTGCTCGGGCCGAGAGCTCGAAAGCATCATAGGCAGACTGCATCAACTGTAGATGAAGCTGGGACAGCGAAGCAACCACCTCCTCAAACTCAAACCGAGCCTGGGACTCGATGTAGGGCGTGAATTTCCGAAGCACACGCAGAAAAAATTCCAGGTAGGTGGAAAAGTGGAAATTGTAATTCAGGACTCGGGACGCCATCATAGAATTCTGATAGATGCGTCGTCCAAACTTATCCATGGTCCTGCCCTCGCGGCCCGGAGGCACCGAAGCATACACCTGGCCAGGATGAGACCGCTTGAGCGAGGATTCGACCAGGAGGGACTGATGAGAAAGCTGAGGTCCCTCGAAGCCCTTATGATGCACCGTGCGGTATCGAGCATCCAATTTTCCAGGGACCGCAGGAATAGAGTACGGAGACTCAAAGCACCTCATGAAGGTCTGGTCGAGGAGCTTATGCAGAGGTAGGCGCAAGGACTCGGCCGGAGGACGAGGCAAGTGCATGGTATCGAGGTACTCCTTGGAGTATCGAGACCCAGCATCAAGGGTAATGTCCATGTCATCCGCCATCTGTCGGAGAAACGAAGAAAAAGACAGTTGGTCCGCCAACGCCGGTCTTCAAGAAGGGCTAGAAGAAGACGAGGCTTCGGGCTCCACAGAGGCCTGGGAACAGCAGGGCGAGTAAAAAAAACCTTGGGGTCCTCGAACTCCGGACCCGGAGGAGGAGACCCAGCTGAAGCAGCATACCCCATCCGAGGCAATTTCTTCTGGTGCGAGACGGTCGAGTGCCGAGAGGAATGCCTCGAGGAGTGTCTGGATCGATGCCCCTCTCGATGCCTGGAAGGGGATCGAGCCCGTCTATGAGAATACTGGTCCCCAGGAGCCTCCAGGGAGCGGATCGGACTCGAGGTCGTCGATCGGAGAGGTGGAAGAGTCGGAGCCTCCCCAGAAGCCGCCCAGGTCTGATAGGGGGTTCGGAAGAACTCGTCCTGCTTCCTGCTATGCCCAGGACTGGGAGGCCTCGAAGGTGGACGCCACACTGTGTCATGGGGCGGGGTAATAGGCTCCAAGGGAGGCAATTCGCCAAGGGAAGCTTTCCTCGAGGGGATAGGCTCCAAGGGAGGCATATCACTAAGGGAGGCCTTTCTCGAGGGAATCGGTTCCAAGGGAGGCATGGCACCAACCGAGGATCGCCTCGAGACGGACACCGCCCGCCGCTCCTCCTCGCCGAGCAACGAGGTCGTGCGGTGCGGTGGAGGAGGCGGCCCGCCCCTCGGGACCGGAACTGTGAGGTCACTCTGGATCGAGGAAATCAGCCGGGGTCCCATGGTGGTCATGAGTTCCACAAACTGAGCCTCCAGAAGGGACCGCAACGAAGCCGATATGGAGGGATCCACACCAAAAGGGGGCCCTTCCGCACGGTCTCCGCGCTCTTTCGGTGCAGCGTGCTTCTGCTTGCCAGCCTTCGGCACTTTAAGCACCACCGGTGGAACTGTAGGAGTCGATACCTGTTCCAAGGAGACGGAGGAAGGCACCGGCGCCGAGGTCGAGGCCGAAACCGGCGTGAACGACGCTGGTTTCAGAAGGCCCGAAGCAGCCGGGGAGGCAGAGGTCTTCGCCGACGGAGTCGAAGCACCAGTCGATGTCGAAGCTGGAGGATCCAACGAAGCTTCCATCTTGAACATGGACTCCCACAGCAGACAGCGGCGCTTGAACGCACGCGCCGTCAGTGTGGAGCAAGGCCGGCACGATTTCGGAAAGTGATCCGGACCCAGACACTGTAGGCAGCGTCGATGCGGGTCCGTGAGCGAAATCGCGCGCTGGCACTTGCTACACTTTTTAAAACCAGTGATCGGCCGGGACATAGGCCGGAAAATCTCCGCCACAAGGTCGAAGGCGCGGGGCCACAGCCAAGCGGCAGACCCAGTGTCGGAAGAAAAATTTTTTTTTTTTTTTGAAAAAAGAAATCAAAGAAAGAAATAAATGCACGGGAGAGCCAAAAGAACCCAACCCGCGGCAAAATAGAAGGCAAAAAACAGATTCAATGGGCGCAGAATTGAAGTAAACTTCTCAGCTCCGCGGAAGAAAAAGAACTGAGGAGACACGCCCAGACCATCGGGCGGGAAGGCACTGGCGCATGCGCGGTGCAGGCATCTCGAAACTTCTGAGTTTCTTCAAGCAAGACATGCTTGTGAGACGTCCGTATCGGGGCTCTGTCGGATGACATCACCCACTAGTGAGAATACCTGCCTGCTTGTCCTGGAATAAAGCTGAGGTCCCTCGAAGCCCTTATGATGCACCGTGCGGTACCGAGCATCCAATTTTCCAGGGACCGCAGGGATAGAGTAAGGAGACTCAAAGCACCTCATGAAGGTCTGGTCGAGGAGCTTGTGCAGAGGTAGGCTTAAGGACTCGGCCGGAGGACGAGGCAAGTGCATGGTATCGAGGTACTCCTTGGAGTATCGAGACCAAGCATCGAGGGTAATGTCCATGTCATCCGCCATCTGTCTGAGAAACGAGGAAAAGGACAGTTGGTTCGCCAGCGCCGGTCTTCGAGAAGGACTAGAAGAAGTCGAGGCTTCGGGCTCCACAGAAGCCTGTGAGCAACAGGGCGAGTAAACACCTCGGGGTCCTCGAACTCCGGGCCCGGAGGAGGAGACCCAGCCGAAGCAGAATACCCCATCCGAGGCAATTTCTTCTGAGGTGAGACGGTCAAGTGCCGAGAGGAATGACTCGAAGAGTGTCTGGATCGATGCCCCTCTTGATGCCTGGAAGGGGATCGAGCCCTTCTGTGAGAATACTGGTCCCCAGAAGCCTCCAAGGAGCAGATAGGACTCGAGGCTGTCGATCGGAGAGGCGGAAGAGTCGGCGCCTCCCCAGAAGCCACCCAGGCTTGATAGGGGGTTCGGAAGAACTCGTCCTGCTTCCTGCTATGCCCAGGACTGGAAGGCCTCGAAGGTGGACGCCACACTGTGTCATGGGGCGGGGTAATAGGTTCCAATGGAGGCAAGTCGCTAAGTGAAGCTTTCCTGAAGGGAATAGGCTCCAAAGGAGGCATATCACTAAGGGAGGCCTTTCTCGAGGGAATCGGTTCCAAGGGAGGCATTGCACTACCCGAGTACCGCCTCGAGGAACCGGACACTGCTCGCCGCTCCTCCTCGCCGAGCAACGAGGTCGAGTGGCGCGGCGGAGGAGGAGGGGGTGGCCCGCCCCTCGGAGCCGGAACTGGGAGGTCACCCTGGATCGAGGCAATCAGCCGGGGTCCCATGGTGGACATGAGTTCCACAAACTGAGCCTCCAGAAGGGACCGCAACGAAGCCGATATGGAGGGATCCGCACCAAAAGGGGGCCCTTCTGCACGGTCTCCGCGCTCTTTCGGTGCCGCGTGCTTCTGCTTGCCAGCTTTTGGCACTTTAAGCACCACCGGTGGAACTGTAGGGGTCGATACCTGTTCCGAGGAGACGGAGGAAGGCACCGGCGCCGAGGTCGAGGCCGAAACCGGTGTGAACGAGGCCGGTTTCAGAAGGCCCGAAGCAGCCGGGGAGGCAGAGGACTTCGCCGACGGAGTCGAAGCACCAGTTGATGTCGAAGCTGAAGGATCCAAACGAAGCTTCCATCTTGAACATGGACTCCCACAGCAGGCAGCGGCGCTTAAACGCTCGCGCCGTCAGAGTGGAGCAAGGCTGGCACGATTTCGGAAAGTGATCCGGACCCAGACATTGAAGGCAGCGTCGATGCGGGTCCATGAGCGAAATTGCGCGCTGGCACTTGCTGCACTTTTTAAAACCGGTGATCGGCCGGGACATAGGCCGGAAAAGCTCCGCCGCAAGGTCGAAGGCGCGGGGCCCCAGCCACGCGGCCGACCCAGTGTCGGAAGAAAAATTTTTTTTTTTTTTTTTGAAAAAAGAAATCAAAGAAAGAAATAAATGCACGGGAGAGCCAAAAGAACCCAACCCGCGGCAGTACAGAAGGCAAAAAACAGATTCAATGGGCGCAGAATTGAAGTAAACTTCTCAGCTCCGCGGAAGAAAAAGAACTGAGGAGACACGCCCGGACCATCGGGCGGGAAGGCACTGGCGCATGTGCGGTGCGGGCATCTCGAAACTTCTGAGTTTCTTCAAGCAAGACATGCTTGTGAGACGTCCGTATCGGGGCTCTGTCGGATGACATCACCCACTAGTGAGAATACCTGCCTGCTTGTCCTGGGATAAAGGCACATATGTAAAGCCTATCACAGGTCATTTATAGATGAGTAGATTTGCATGCAAAATATCTTGAAAAACTGTTACAGTTCCATGAACAAAGACTTCCCTTAGGTTTAATTTAGTTTCAGCTAACACCAAACTAGTTCAACCTGTGGATTTTAGAGGGCTATTAGTGAGACTTTTCGGTGAACAAGTGTGTCATCCTTCTGACCGTATAGGTAATGTGAGCCCTTAAGGTTGTCCAGAAAAATCTAAAGTTGGAATTGAAGTTTTTCCCATTAATTTGATTCTGCTTGAACAGAAAATAATATTTTAAATTTTTTAAAATCCCATCCTGGAGTCAATCAAAGCCACTGATTAGATAAAACTCAGTTTTTCTTAAAATTTGCTATTTTTGCTTAATGGAGCAATATATTGGTATTATAGCTATATTTTCACACCCAGCAATGATACATTGTTTAAAAGATTTTATGCAAAACATCTAGCAGTATTTTATTAAATGAAACTTCAACATCTGCACTTTATTGTGGAAAATAAACACGTACACTTTGGTGTAGTCATCTACCAATGGCATGCCAAATACTCAAGCACTCAGTGTCTTTTTGAGATAGTCAGGATAAACCCTGCAATACTGTTCAGCTCTGCACCAAGGCCTAACTCGTTGCACGGAGTTGAACAGCTCTGTAGGCTTTATTCTATCTCGTTGCATGGAGTTGAACAGCATTGCAGGCTTTTTTCTATCTCAAGAAGGCATTGAATGCTTGAGTGTTTGGAATGTCATTGGTAGATTATTACACCAAAGTGTACAAGTTTACCCCCTCTCCTTTTTTTTACAAAACCACAGCATGGTTTTTAGCACTGGCTGCGGCAGCAACAGCTCCTATGAGTGTCGGAGCTGTTACCACTACGGTTTTGTAAAAAATATGTTAAATTTGTGTTATTTTCCACAACAAAATTCAGATATTGAAAGTTCATTTAATAAAATACTGCTAGATTTTTTGCATAAATGTATTTTTATTAATGTACATTAATGTATATCACCTTGGGTTCCGCATCCCCAACCCTGTATGTCATGTTTGTCTGTCCAAGTTAGATTGTAAACTCTTCCGAGCAGGGACTGTCTCTAAATGAGAAGGGGGAACCTCCTCCACAGCCCGAAGAGGAAGAAGAGCCCGAGCCTCCAGAAGGAGCAAGGGAAGCTGCGCTTGATTTGAAAGACACCCGCCGGGAGGATTGTCCGGAGGCAACTCCCGGAAGTTCAGCGAATACCCCTCTCTGACAATGGAGAGGACCCACGCGTCCGAAGTGGTGCGGGTCCAGGCCAGGTAGAATGCCCAGAGATGGCCCCCGATAGGAAGAGGGGCGAATTCCGAAGCAGAGGGGGCCCGCCCCATCCACTCCGCCAGTCAAAAAGACAGCGCGGGCTTAGACACAGCAGGGGTCTGAGGCTTAGGGGGAGCCCGCTGCTGCTGCTGGCATCAGAGGTGGACGAGAGAAGGCAGGTGTAGACTTCTGCGGGTACCGCAGCCGATATGCCTTCGAAGGGGTGGGCTTCGGCTTAGGGTGCACCAAGGACACAAAGGACCGCTCGTGCTCCGAGAGGCGCTTAGTGGCCGCCTCAATCGAGTCGTCAAAGAGCTCGTTCCCCACACAGGGGAGATTCGTTAAGCGATCCTGAAGGTTGAAGTCCATATCAACAATGCGAAGCCACGCCAAACGGCGCACGGTGACCGCAAAGGCGGAGACCCGAGAGGAAAGCTCGAAGGCATCATAAACGGTATGGAACAAATGCAGACAAGCTGCAAAAGAGAGTCCACCAGCAGCCCAAACTACGCACGGCAAGAGGCGGGCAAATCACCCTGAAAAGCAGGCAAAGGCTTGACAAGGACCTTCAGATACGAGATGAACGTGAAGGTATAGTTCAAAACCCGGTTGGCCATCATGGAATTTTGGTAGAGGCGTCTACCAAACTTATCCATGGTCCTCCCTTCCAGGCCCGGCGGGACAGCCGCGGAAACCCTAGAGCAGGGGTGTCCAATGTCGGTCCTCGAGGGCCGCAGTCCAGTCGGGTTTTCAGGATTTCCCCAATGAATATGCATGAGATCTATTAGCATACAATGAAAGCAGTGCATGCAAATAGACCTCATGTATATTCATTGAGGAAATCCTGAAAATCCGACTGGACTGCAGCCCTCGAGGACCGACATTGGACACCCCTGCCCTAGAGGGATGAGACTTCTTCAGGGAAGACTCAACCAGCAAAGACTGGTGCGAAAGCTGCGCCTTCTCAAACCATGGGCATGGAACAGTCCGGTCCTACACTCCATTTTGGACGGAATGGCGGGGACCGCATAAGGGGGTCTCCAAATTCCAGAAGAAAGCCTGGCGCAGAACCGGATTCAAAGAAGCCGCAAAGACTCCTGAGGAGGACAAGGGAGGTCCATCTCCTCCAGGAACCCCTTGGTATACTTGGAGTCGGATTGGAGGTCAAGATTGAGCGCTCTCCCCATGTTCTGGACAAACCTTGTGAAGGAAGAAGGGCGACCCTCCGACAGGTCCTCAAGAGGGGTGGTCGAGCGAGACTGCAGCACCGCCAAAAAGGAGGGCGAGGCCTCCCAAGAGTAGCGAGGCGGCCTATCAGTGTCACCACGGCCAGAACCCCAGGACGCTCCACTACAGGAACGCGGCGGGGTCAAGGACCGCTTGCGCCTCGAGGACGCCCAAGGCGAGGACCCCGGGGTTCGAGGCACCGAGGTCTGCCGCCGAGGCGACATGCCTCGGGACGCAGAGGGGGGCCTCTCAATTCCACGGCCCCCCGGGGCAGAGCCCCGGACCGGGCCAGCAACTTAAATAATCGGGGGTTGGACAAGGACAACTTCGAGACCCTGAGAGCCTGAGACCGGCCCTGCCTCAGGGGGGGGGAGTCCCAGGACCGCTTCACCAAGCGGCGAGACGGGGTCGAGGCACGCCCCGATCGGTGCTTCGACCTCGAGCACCCCGAAGGCGAGGAATGCCCCAAGGCCCGAGGCGAGGAGTCGGATGAAGAAAGACACCAAGTCCGACGCATCTTGTCCCGAGGGGCCTCGACAGGACGCTCAGGCTGGTCTACCGGATGCGAGGCCGGGGTCAAACGGGCGAAAGCCGAGGAGAGCTCCGAGGATATCAAGGCCCACAACATATCCTGGAACACAGGCATCGAGACCATCGAAGGCCTATCAGGTGCAGCTGTGCATTCCATCGAGGGCGACCTCGAGGATGAGTATTCCCTGGAGGCAGAAGCATGCTTGGAGGGCTTGGACAAGACCGGAGGGAGCGCTCTCCCACCATGGATGGCTGGAGACTCCGAGGCTGGCTTCTTCGCCAGCACTGACCCTGAAGAAGGAAGAGGGGACTTACCCGGAGCCGAAGTCTTCGAGGCCGAGGCCGATCTCTTCGAGGTCGATGTCTTAGCTGGGGCCGAGGTCGACGTCAAGGCCACCGGCTCTCCAGCAAAAAGTTCAGCCATGCGGGCCCGATGACCACGCAGGGCACGAGTCTGAAAAGTAGCACACCTGGGGCAAGCATCGGTCGGATGGTCAGCCCCCAAGCACAAGATACACCACCAATGCTGGTCGGTGATCGACAACAGCCGACCGCACTGGGTGCACTTTTTAAATCCGGTAAGAGGCCAGGACATAGAGGGAAAAAACGGCCGTGGCTGAGCGAGGCCAGGCGGCCACGGCAACTCGGGATCCCCCAGATGCCAAAGTCCAAAAATCACGGTAGTTGAAGTTTTGGGGTTTTTTAGACGAAAAACCCGAAGGTAAAAAGGCGCACAGCGACTCCGAAATAAAACAAAGAAGCCGCGGTGCTAGAAAGGCACGAAAACACGGAGAGAAAAACGACAGGGCTTTCTGGCTCCGCGGAAAACTAAGAACTGAAGACCACGAGGAGGGGATGCGCCCTCTAGTAGAGTGGGAAGGCACACACATGCATGGTGCAGCACCAGCAAACTTGAAATCTTCAATCAAGTTTGCTTGAAAAGCTGTCCGCGTCGGGGCTCCATGGATGACGTCACCCACATGTAGAGAATATGCTGCCTCCTTGTCCTGGGATAATGAGCATTTTGGTTTATGAACTTTCTGAAGGGACTGTTTTACCAGAATGATTACTGTAACCTTGTCTACCTTTTTTAAAAGCTGCCTCTGAAAGTGGCTTTTCATCCTGTAAATTTTTTTTTCTATGTGGAGACTGGTTTTATAAATGCCCATCAGCATGACTGCAAACTTTTAGATCAAGAAATGTAAATGAACGTCTTTCCAATAAAGCAAACTTCCAGCCAACCAGGATCTTACCAGGAAACTGCTTTGCCCTAATGCAACACATCCTGGTATCAGGTAACAACTTGGCAAATTCAATCTTATTTCAAGAGTATTTTTTGTGCCATAAAAACTAACAATGGGAGCAATAACGACTTACATGCTATATCCCTGATTTATGTTAAGTTTATCTCAAAAGCTGTCAAGGAAATACAAAAATGTTTTTTTAAAATCAAATTTTGTTACAAATAAAAAGAAATATCAGGCTCCAGATATAAGCAATGAGTAAATTTGTGCCTTTTAAGAAAGCAATGCCAATTTCTAGAGTTTTAAAGCTTAAAAAGTAAGAATAACCAGCATTTCATTATAGCAAATGCTGTGGTTTCATTTCTTATCCCAAAATACCAGCCTGACATTACAAACACCAAAGAAAAAGTGTCCTGCTGAAAACACTAGCTAACCATGCACAAGGTAATTATTATCTTCTACTAGTATTTTAGCCCGTTACATTAACGGGTGCTAGAATATATGTCTGTCTGTCTTTATTTCCGTCTCTCTCTGTCCTGCTGTCTTTCTTTCTGTCTGTCTCTCTCCCTGGCCTCCTTTGTCTGTCTGTCTTTCTGTGTCTCTCCCTGTCCCTGTGTCTTTCTTCTTTTCTTTCTGTCTCCCTTCCTCCCGCTGGTGGTAGAATATATGTCTGTCTTTCTTTCTGTCTCTCTCCCTCCCTGGCCCCCTTTGTCTGTCTGTCTTTCTGTCTCTCTCCCTGCCCCTGTCCCTGTGTCTTTCTTCCTTTCTCCTACCCTACTTCCCTGTCCAGCAGCCGCAGCATTCCCTCTCCCTCCATTTACCGCGAGAGGAGCCTGCACGGACCTAACAGCTCGAGCCCCTAGCAGTGTAACTTCCCGGCAGCTCCTCTCATGATCGCCGCCTTCTCCGACGCAGGAGCGGCTCGTCTTTGAAGTTAAAAAAGAAACTTCGGCCCGGCTCCGTGCTCGGCCACCGCGGCCTGCAGCCACCGACACCGCGGCCTACAGCTGCCGCGGCCTGCAGCCGCCAACAGCCGCCACGGCCGACATCCGCCTTGAAGAGAGAAAGAGAGAGAGAGATTTGCACGCATGCGCACTCCTATTTGCGGTGCCCTACAGCGCACAGAAAACGGAACACACGGTGGGAGTGTGCATGCGCGGCTTAGGCTTTTATTATATTAGATGTTATTGATTTTTTTTTTTTTAATAGAAATAAGCATTACCAGTAATAAAGAGGGTTTTTCTTACTAATGTACACATTATCACAATGGAGATGACCTAATCAGTCTTTAGGGCTGGAAGAACAATGAAGTGTGCTGCATGGAATATATAAGCAAGTTTGAGAATTTCTGTTGTGATTTCAGCCACCGTAGAAAGTACCTTAATTTCAAGTCATGGAGAGGAGCCTACACGGACCTAACAGCCCAAGCCCCCAGCAGTGTAACTTCCCGGCGGCTCCTCTCACGATCGCCGCCTTCTCCGACGCAGGAGCGGCTCGTGAGAGGAGCCGCTGCAGTGTCTTTGAAATTAAAAAAGAAACTTCGGCCCGGCTCCGTGCTCGGCCGCCGCAGCCTGCAGCCACCGACAGCCACTGCGGCCTGCAGCCGCCGACAGCTGCCGCGGCCGACATCCGCCTTGAAGTGCCTTACAGCGCACGGAAAATGGAACACGCGGTGGGAGTGCGCATGCGCGGCTTAGGCTTTTATCATATTAGATTTCATTGAACTTGAAGCTGCCCAGTTATTGTTTATACCTGCCTAACCACCAACATTCAGAAGTACTTAACCAGACAATACTACTGAATTATTAGCATGGTAGCATGGAATGTTGCTACTATTTGGGGTTTTTCCAGGTACTAGTGACCTGGATGAGCCATCTTGAGGACGTGCTAATGGGCTAGATGGACCATTGGTCAGACCTAAAGATAATTACAGACCCCGACTGGGCCCCTGCACCTCCCACTCTTTAGGCCTACCTAAAATATAACTATTGGTTGACTCCTGCCTTTAGAATCCCTTAATGCTCACTTGCTCCTTCCTTTGCAATTCTGAACTCAAAATGGCTGCCAAGACCTCTAAAAGCGGTCTCATGGTTCTTGCTAGGCCCATAAGGCTGCACCTAGAAGAGGTTGTGGTCCCATGAGGCTACAGTCATATGGGCCTAGCATGCCAGTAGGACCCCCCTAAACTGCAAAGTATATTCAAGGTAGTCTGAATAATTAGGGCCCAGTTCTGCACATAGTGGTCGGTGATTAAAATAAACAAATATATCACCATAAAAACTCTGACCACCGCTGGCTAAACACTGATGATAAATCTTTTTCATCAAATCTTTTGAAATATGAAAAAGTTTGAATTAATCTCTGGCGTTCAAGATACTTTATGTTAAACTGTCCAAGAACTCATATCAGCTTGCACAATGTCTGAGATTTAAGCCCTAGGAAAGTTTGAGTTGCAGCATTCAATTCATTTTTGCCCACTGAAGAAGCAGAATGAGCTCAAGCCATTTGTAGTCCATGAAGCAGATGCTGAAATAGGGCACTTGGTTAGGCTGAATAACCAACCTAGTGATGCTGTATGGAAGTGCTTTGGTGTTTTTAAGCCAAGGGTGTCAAAGTCCCTCCTCGAGGGCTGCAATCCAGTCAGGTTTTCAGGACTTTCCCAATGAATATGCATGAGATCTATTTGCATGCACTGCTTTCATTGTATGCTAATAGATCTCATGCATATTCATTGGGGAAATCCTGAAAACCCAACTGGATTGCGGCCCTTGAGGAGGGACTTTGACACCCCTAGTGGAATTATTTATTCCTCCATTGCACATTTTTGGGCATGATTTGATTGTGAAGGATTGCTTTTTTTGACACATTGATTACTGACATTTTTGTTTTATAATTTTAGTTGTGCAAAAACAATAGAGTATTTTTAATGTAACAAATATAGTTTCATTGGTCAGAATTTTTTTTTTCTCTGCTTTGTAGTGTTTTAGAGCAGCATATATTTGTCAGCATATATTTGCACCTGATTTACCCATAGAGGAGTTTTGACATTGAGATTCTCCTTGAGAAATATTGTTACACTAGTGACCAAAACTGTGGAAGTTTCTCAAGATTGTAGAACTTTATTCAACTGTTGCTTCAGTTACTTATTTAATTCTGCAACTTATGATATTTATAAACATTCTTTGATTGTTTATAAACATTACTGATGCTTGTATAGTAATTTTGTTTATTTTGTGATTAAGAATGACTTTTAGTGATTTGAAATCAAAAAGGTAAGCAATTGTGTTTCTTTTGATATGTATAAGCACATTCAGTACAGTACGTTGTTTATGTGTTTTGTTTTGATGTTGTCACAGCTTGTGGATGTTGTCTAAAGGCCTGTTGTGTAATATGACAAATTTTGAATTGCTGTTTTTCATTAACTGCAATTTAATTGAACTAAATGAATATTAGTTGTATAAATACACTAATATTACAGCTGTATGCTAAATTTTACAGAAGAGATTTGACTGGTCGCCTAAAAAGAGAGCAACAGCCATAACCTTAAAACTGGATGGGCCATTTCGCCTTTATCTGCCATCTTCTATGTTTCTTTTGTGGGATCTCTCAGAGAAAGGAAGAGATAATGGTTATTGCGGATGGGCAGACTGGATGAACCATTTGACCTTTATCAGCCATCATGTTTCTATGTTTGCTTCTAAAAGAAGGCTACAGTTTTCGAGAGATTGCAGTCAAAATTGGTCAAGGTGTGTCACCAGCCAGATACTGAAACTCTATATGTGCTTTGAAGAGACTAGAAGAATCAAAAATAAGCCTGGAAGGGGCCAGAAAAAGGTTACAACACTTCAGTCTGATAGATGAATAATGAGAATGGCTCTACAGAACCAAAAATTATCGTATACAGTATACTTGAATATAAACCGGGATTTTTGGACCCAAAAATTGGCCCCAAAACAGGGGTCCCGGTTTATATTCAGGCCAGCGCCACCCTCCCAGAATTATTGCAGGCTGTCATCAGGCTCTGCACCCTGTCCCCATACCTCCTCTGCTGATCCCTGGTGGTCCAGAGGTGCAGCAGGCAAGAGCGGACCTTCCGCGCTCCTGTCTTGCTGCTAACCCTGTTGGTGGTAGCTGTCGCAAGATCGGGTTTCTTGACCTGCTTAACAGCATCGAGCAGGAGAGTGCTATGGAGCTGCTGCTCAGTGCTGAGTGGCTTTCTGACTAGCTCTGAAGCCACTCAGCACTGAGCAGCAGTGCCAAAGCACGGTCCAGCTGGGTACCGCTCAATGGCTGAAGAAACCCGATCTCGCGGCAGCCACCAGTGACCAGGTTAGCAGCGAGGCAGGAGCACAGAAAACTTGCTCCTGCCCGCTGCACCTCTGGACCACCAAGGATTGGCAGAGGAGGTATGAGGACAGGGCAGGGAGGGGGGAAACAGGAAGCAGAGCCTGGGAAGGAAGGGGGCTGGGTGCAGAGCCTGACAGGGGTTGGGAGGGAAGGAAGGGGGTTGGGTGCAGAGCCTGACAGAGGTTGGGAGAGAAGGAAGGGGGCTGGGTGCAGAGCCCAACAGGAGAGGGAGAGAAGGAAGGGGGCTGGGTGCAGAGCCCGACAGGAGAGGGAGAGAAGGAAGGGGCTGGGTGCAGAGCCTGACAGGAGAGGGAGGGAAGGAAGGGGGCTGGGTGCAGAGCCTGACAGGAGAAGAAGGGGGCTGGGTGCAGAGCCTGAAAAGAGAGGGAGGGAAAAAGGGGGCTGGGTGCAGAACCTGACAGGGATTGGGAGGGAAGGAAGGTTGCTGGGTGCAGAGCCTGACAGAGGTTGGGAGGGAAGGGGGCTGGGTGCAGTGCCTGACAGAGAGGGAGGGAGAGAGGGAGAGGGTTGGGTGCAGTGCAGTGTTTGACAGGGGAGGGTGGGAAAGGGGCTGGGTGCAGTGCCTGGCAGGAAGGGGAGGGAGGAAATGGGGCTGGGTGTAGAGCCTGGCAGGGCACTTGAATATTAAGCCACCCGACATATTCGAGTCAACCATATTTCCTCCTTTTTGGGGGGAAAATGGGGGTCTCGACTTATATTCGAGTATATACAGTAACTGCTGCTGACATCAACAAGTTACTGGCTGAAACAGGAGTGTTGGTGTCAGGCCAGACAGTTCGCTAGAGACTGGTGAAAGCACACTTGTGAGCAAGAATTCCCAGGAAAACGCCCTTCCTCAACACAGTTTGGTATCGTAAACATTTGAAATGGACTAAAGAGCATGCTAGTTGGACCACAGAGCAGTGGAAGAAGGTGTTGTAGAGCAATCAGACTCGAATCTCCATATTTAGCAGAGACGATGTCCGCTATGTTCATTGGCAACCAGGCGAGGACTACTTGCCTGAGTGTACTACTACCATAATTAACTATCATCTGAGTGTGATGGTGTGGGGCTACATGTCCAGATTATGTGGGTCGATTGCAGGTGCTTGATAGAGTGATAAATGCTGACAAATACATAAAGGAGGTCACTTCAGCCTAAGGTCCTGCTCTCAGCCAAAGATATCTTTGGTGCCAGTTGATCTTTCATTTTTCTACAGGATAGTGTCCCATGCCACACAGCCAAGAAACGCCTCACATGGTTCAAAGAGAACAAGGTTGAGTTGCCACACTGGCTAGGACACAGGTGTCAAACTCAAGGCCCGCGGGCTGGATCTGGCACGCCTGGCTGTTTTATGCAGTCTGTGGTCTTGTGGCCGGCTCTCTCCTCCTCACAGCCACAGTGTGCCCAAAGCCGCGTCCCGCACCTCATCCAGAAGCATTCCCTCCGACGTTGCAACATCAGAGTTCAGGTGCAGAACGCACGAGGAGTCGCTGCACGCAGCTTCGTGCACACTGCAGCTGTGAGGAGGGAGTCGGCCACAAGATAACACCGGTGGAATCAGACCACGGGCCGCATAAAACGACCAGGTGGGAACAGGCCAGAAGGTAAAGCACCCACAGAGGGAGACAAAGCATGGAGGGAGGGAGGGAGGGAGACAACATTGATAAGAGGAATGATTTTCTTTTCAATTTAGTGTTTGAATTGTGTCAATTTTGAGAATTTTAATCTGCTGTCTATATTTTGCACTGCTCAGGAAGAAATACATTTGTTTCTTTTTCTCTGAGGATTGTACTGCATGCAGAGTCTTGAATCTTAGGGTTTCTTTTTATATATTAGTACTTTTAGTTTTGGTCCCGTGTTCGCATATCTGTGTTCTGGTAGGAATGAATGGTGAGAATCATACAGTGTGCTTTGTGTAGTTTAATTTTGTGATTAACTATTATGTATTAATAAGATTATATTGTGTGTGTGTATATATATATATGAAAAATGAATGGAAAAAAATGGTGTTATAATTAGTACTATTATGGGCAGGGTCTGGGGTAGAGACTGGACGGGGTCTGGCCCGCAACTTAGCCTGTATTTTGGATTTCAGTCCTTTAATGTGATTGAGTTTGACACCCCGGGCTAGGAAATAACCCAGATCTCAACCCCACCGAGAACCTCCGAGCCAGATTAAGAAGAGCAGTAGCAGCAAAGCGATCAACCAAAAAATATGAGCCAATAGCAACTGGACAAATACATTATATGTGCATTTCAGATTCCTCTCATACACAGGAGATTGTGACAAGTTGTAGAGTGGAAGACTCGCACTGAATAAAAAGGAATTAATATCACTTCTCATTGTAACTTCCCTGTGTTGCTAAAAATCATCTCCAACTCTGTTTCTTCCCTTGCTGATTCCCCTGTAATCTACTAATGCACTGATTTTCACTATTTTTCAAGCAAGAGCCAATCTGTCAAAAAACATCTTCACACAGTATGACACAGGACTACTGAGAACAAAGCAGCTGATGTCTGGACAATCATCTCAGAGTGCACTTCCATGCTCTAAGTACACCTGTAGCAAAAACCTCCACCTGTAGCTTCTCCTACAAATAGTTTGAGTTAGTATCTCTCCACAAACTCTCCATGCAGCTCCTCTTTCTGCCTACCTTTCTGAAGTTGAGGGGTGGTAGACTCAAGAGCAATGTAAGGAAATGGTGATGGATTCCTGGAATGCACTCCCGAGAGAGGTCGTGGAGATGAAAACGGTGACGGAGTTAAAAAAACATGGGATGAACACAGAGGATCTAGAATCAGAAAATAATAGTAAATATTGAAGAACTAAGGCCAGTTCTGGGCAGACTTGAACAGTCTGTGTCTGTATTTGGCCGTTTGGTGGAGGATGGGCTGGGGAGAGCTTCAATGGCTGGGAGGGTGTAGATGGACTGGAGTGAGCTTTGACAGAGACTTCAGTAATTGGAACCTAAGAACAGTACCGGGCAGAGCTTTGGATTCTTGCTAAGAAGAAGAAGGAAAAAAAACCCAACAAATTTTTAGATTGAATCAGGTTGGGCAGACTAGATGGACCATTCGAGTCTTTATCTGCTGTCATCTACTATGTTACCTCTCCACCCCCCCACCCCATTACACACAGCCCCCAACTCAGTCAGAAGCAGTAAGTCCTCATCCACCCTCCATTATCTTGTCTCCACGCCACATTTCTACAAAACAGCTTTCTCTCCAGTTGTTAACTGTCCTGCCACCCCCCTCATCATAGTGTTACCTCTGAAGAACAAATTCTGTTGTCTTTCAGAACTGAACCAGTCTAAAAATGAAGAAACCAGCACTACAAAAAATATATTGCTATAAAATCAAAAATTGTTGTGAATCACAGACCAATAATGAATATCAATTTCTGAAGGCTTTTTAACCTAATACTGTATATAGAAAAGCTAAGGATCAAAAAAGACTTCAGCGGGTTTAGTCACACTGTGTTGTATGCAGCATATTCCATGTCAACTATAGCAACCCCTATGCCAATCATTGGTCAAGAACCTCCATATAATACATCCCCCACTCAACTATTAAATGTTTATCATTTAATGTTTATATTTTGTATTCAAAAATTGTCCTCCATTTCACCAACAGCTTCTTCAAGGGACAACTTTGTGCTATCAAAAGTTTTAGAAAAGTTCAGAGCCCAATCACTTAATCTAAACAGACATCTTAAACAATCCCTGCAATTTACAGAGGTTTTTGACCAATGATTGAAATAAGGGTTGCTACAGTCAACAGGGAATATGTTGAATAAAAAACAGTGTAACTGAACCCGCCGAGGTCTTTTTCCCTCCTTGGCTTTTCCATACATTGGGTTAAAAAAAAAAATCTTCAAAAAAATTGATGTTCATTATTGGTTTATATGATTCATGACAATTTACGGTCTTCTAGAACTGGACAACTCTCAATGAGTTTGAGCCAAGCACTTAACTGTTCCTATGAGATTAGAAGTTTGGGTACTGCATGGCACAAATTTACGGGAAGGGGTAAAACGCGGATCTCACGGACCTGACGGACCTCGCGGATCTAAACCCGTACTGCCTTAAAAATCTGAGGTGAGGTCTGTGTCGGTCCGTGTCCATGGCGTTTGTAATTGCTGTTGCTGACAGACCTTGATGAGATTTTTGCACTGACGGATCCGTCTCAGCATAGGGAGGGAAAAGTGTTAGGATCCGTCAGCGCTAAAAATCTCTTCCAGGTCTGTCAGAGTCAGAGACTCGTGCTGGAGTTTGGAGACTTCTTTTCCATAACGCACGTCCAAAACCTATGTCCCCGCTCTCTTGGCTTCTGCTCTGCCGCTCCAGCACTAGTTTCTGGCTCTGACAGACCTGGAAGAGATTTTTAGCGCTGACGGATCCTAACACTTTTCCCTCCCTATGCTGAGGTCCCTACGAGGTCTACGTTTTACCCCTTCCCCAAATTTACTGAAAGTAAAACAGGCCCTTTGTTCCTGCAGCAGTGCCAAGTCCCTGCATAAGGTGAGCTGAAGAGTACAGAATGACGGTGAGAGAATTCATCACCGTTCCCACCCCCGCGGATAACTGGGGGAAACCATCCTCAAGTCATTCTCTAAGGAGAGAGGGACGAATCAGAATATGAATGGGCACAACCACTGACCCTCAGGCCTTGCACTGAAGAATGTTGATGTAGAAGGACTAAGGTTGAGATACACACTAAAGAATGACACAGGATTGTTTCCTGCAGTTATCCGCAGGGACAGGAAAGGTGATGAATTCTGTCACCATATCATTCTCTACTGAAGAGTATGGGCTGGGGAAAGTCTGAGAACCACCCCTGTGCTTTATGAAAAATTCTACTGCAAATTGCTTACACCGATAATAATAATATTAATAATAAAGGAAGCCAGTGCAAATATGTGAGCTAAATCCCAAAAAATAAAACATTTTAAATAACAGCTCATGTAGAATTTACATTTAGAATGATACACTAGGTACCGTATGACCCTGTCCCCAGAGGAGTGACGATCTAATTTTGTAACTCAGGCAATGGTAGGTTAGGTAACTTGCACAAGATCACTTATTTAACTCTGTTCGCCTGGACTAAGCTTGCTTCACATTCATAATTTAGGTAAACACAGCAATCACGTTTAATGCTTTGTTAACTTTGTACCCAGATTTTAATTAGGAAAAGAAACTTTTAGAAGCAGCTATGTCTGCAGTGTACCACTAATTTGTAAGGAAGGGAATCAAGCCTGATACAGAATTGTTTCTACTTACGAAGCATACTGCATACTAACCAGTCGATTCCTGCTATGGCTCTTGCATTGATTTGTCCAAGGTAAGATATATTTCTGAAGCACCTGCTCCCTACGAATAACAAAGAAGCAGCTCATTCCCTCTACAGTCTACGATAACGAACCACATGTTCTAATATAAAGCCTTCTGGTGGTCTCTATAGACTCAGAACAGGAGCCGGCACTCTCCAGGAAGCACTGTACAGGCGCCGACCGTGGCCAGAGGAAATTCTGCTTCAAGCACAGAGACCTAGCCGTAAGTAACCGGTCGGCCCGGATTAAACAAGTCGGGACAGAAGGCATTCCCCAGCGAGGGGACAGGATGAAGGAAAAGAAGTGCTCACCTCCCGCCGCCTGTACACTGAAAGCCAGTAACCCACCTCTAGTTACAGAAGAACCAGCGCACAACCACCATCTTGGACATCCGGTTAGCCGACGTGTACATCCTGACGTCACGCTCCAAACGTGATGGCGTCACGCCACACCGACAGGCCGTCTGCGGAGAAACCTGCTACTTTCATTCTTTCTTTTTTTAACATGTATTTTAATATTTACTTTATTAATTTTTGTTAACTGTTGACGATCTTCAGTAGGACCTAAGCAAGTGACAGCTGAACCTTCTGGTTGGTGTAAAGAATGCGGCTCCAGCTTAGCTTACTTTCCGGCCGGAGGGTTCGATTATTTCCGGAACTGGAGCTGAAACGAAGATGCGAGCGCGCGTGCGCGGAATTACACTGCGTTCCGCCTTTGGGTTTATAGGGTTGGCTTGTAAGTTGTAGCGATTGCAGCGCACCTTGATAACTGAAAGAAACAAGATTATGAAACAAGTAGTGCCTACAGGTTGTCGTAGTAGTTTATTGGAAAAGTTGTTATGGTTTCAGCTTAACTCGTTTCGAACTGAAGGAGTCTGGGACTGGTTTTCCTAAGTGTTGAACTAAGTTTTCTCTTTAATAAAATGCTGAATTATGTTTAGCTGCAGACCTAACTTATCTCATGTTCTAGCTTGCCTGCACTGGGTGATTTAGCTTGGGCATTCTAGCTTCTTATGGGTATCTCAGCATACGATATTGTATTCCGCCCTCCTGGACATGTAACAGAAAGACTGCAGGGCTTAGATAAGTGACCTGCTAGTGTGAGCTTAGGACCAATGATTGTTAAAAAAAAGTAAAACGTGAAAAGTTTTTTTCTAGAATTCAGTTGTATAGTCAGAAGAATGTATAAAATATCTCTGTAACTTCCTGTTTTCGGGACTTCTGAAGCCAGCTTGGGGCTCAGGGGTCCGCATATGCTGAATAAACATCTGTGCTTTCTTCAAGTCTCTAAGTTTTGTGGCTGCCCAAAGTGACTTTTCAGAATAACCTGTTATTAAGAAGAAATAGCAGAGTGCAATTTTCGCGTTCACCCATATAGGCCTTCCCTGTGCTTCTCCCTTTTCCCTGAGTGCTTAGCTCCGCATGCGTGTCTATTTATTTATTCATTGACTAATTATTTTTTTAAAAAAGAGTTACACTGCTTCCTATATGGTAAATATCGAAAATATAAAACCCAACTACAAATGTTGTCTAGTTCCCTCATCACTTCAAAATTTATTTCCCAAACTTTTCTAAAAATGATCATGTTCTCCTTATCTGCTTCCCACCCCACAAAATTAAGGAAATCTTTTCTTAAAAAAATAAAACCAAACAAACTGATCAGCCTTCGAAATCTAGAATACCAATACGTACTAATTAGATGAGTGCTATAGAATACTAAAAGGGAACTTTAAAACAATCCAAGAACGTAGAACCTGTGAAATCAAAATGATAAAGTGTTTGACACTTAGCCAGGACTTAACAGAGTTCTGGCCTTCTTTCCCACTATAAAGACATTTAAAACCAGGGCTGTGGAGTCGGAGTCGAGGAGGCGGAGGAAATTTCGGGTACCTGGAGTCGGAGTCAGAAGTACAAAAAACTGAGGAGTCGGAGTCGGAACATTTATCTACCGACTCCATTTTTGAACTTGGCATACCAATCACGAGCGATTCTTTCAGCTATAGCACCCATTATATACATCACAAATGTTGCGAGCAGCTTCTGCGGCCTTAGAACCTTGATTAAAAGCAAAAAGAAGGTGATGTCGAAAATGCTCATTTCTCTCAACTTGACATTTCATTTTAATGATCTGAAAATTAACCAGTGCTGTGGAGTCGGAGTCGAGGAGTCGGAGGAAATTTCGAGTACCTGGAGTCGGAGTCTGAAGTACAAAAAACTGAAAAGTCGGAGTCGGAACATTTATCTACCGACTCCACAGCTCTGTTTAAAACTGTTCACCACCTTTCTGTCTCATGCCCAACCCTCCTCCTTCCTATCCCTAAAATGCTTTCATGTTTTCCTTATATGTACACTTCCCTCTCAATATTCGCGGGGGTTTGGGGCAGAGCCGGCCCACGACTATTAAAAAACCGCAAATAACTTTTAAGGCTGGCTCTGACCCAACCCCGCCTCCCTCCTGCGTCCCAGACCTTCGCCAGACCTTACCTGGTGGTCTAGTGGCGACACGGGGCAGGATCGATCTTCCTACACTCCTGCCCCTGCAGAGCCGTCATCAAAATGGCTGTCGTGAGTTCCCGTTGTCACTAGTACCTGGCCAAAACCCAAAGAGTAGCAATATTCCATACTACCGATCCAGCCTGGATACAGGGCTTGCCCCATGTCATTCTCAATAACAGACTATGGACTTTTCCTCCAGGAAATCGTCCAACCCCTTCTTAAAACCAGCTATGCTATCCGTTCTTACCACAATCTCTGGCAGTGCATTCCAGAGTTTATTCAATGAGTGAAAAAATATTTCCTCCTATTGGTTTTAAAAGTATTTCCCTGTACGTTCATTGAGTGTCCCCTAGTCTTTGAAATTTTTGATGGAGTGAAAAATTGATCCACTTGTACCCATTCTACTCCACTCAGGATTGTGTAGATGTCAATCATTATCTCCCCCTCAGCCATCTCTTTTCCAAGCTGAAGAGCCCTAACCTTTTTTAGTCTTTCGTTATACGAGAGGAGTTCCATCCTCTTTATCATCTTGGTTGCTCTTCTTTGAACCTTTTCTAGTGCTGCTGTATCTTTTTTGAGATAAGGAGACCAGAATTGAATGCAATACTCCAGGTGAGGTTGCACCATGGAGCAATACAGAGGTATTATAACACTCTTAGTCTTGTTAACCATCCCTTTTTTAATACACTTCCCCCTCTGAATCTGCGGTTTCAGCATCCGTGGATTTGGTTATTCACGATTTTAAAACAAAGAAAACATTTAAAATTTTCGGGCTATTTTAAGCCCTGTAAGCCCACCCTTAAGCCTTACCTGGTGGTCTAGCAAGTTTTAGAGGCAGGAGCGATCTTCCCACGCTCCTGCCCTGTGCAGATCGCTCATAGGAAATGGCTGCTATTTTCAGCTCCTCTGACAGTAACCTTTTCTCAAAATTGAATTAACTGATATATTCTTATTTTTTTCCTTTTCCCTTCCCTCTCTGTTCAGGAGCTTGGAAATTGATGATATGAGGGAAATATCTTCCATATTATTGTTTTGATATGATTATTATCTTGTAAGATAATTTATTGTTAAGATCTGTTTCAAATGATTGAACAATGTAGAAAATTTAAATAATAATCATAAGAAAAGTTGGTACATGGAAACATTTTTGACACATTATAACATTTCTGCATTTGAAGAGACATAACATTTTATCTGTAATGAAGAGTCTTGCAATACATTACAGTAACAGGTAGGAGGTGAATTAATAATGAGCGTGGCTGTTGGGCAGACTGGATGGACCATGCTACTATGCCGTGAGAGACAAGAGATAAATTGGGTGGCCGAGAACCCTGAATAGTTACAAATTAAATCTTATAATAATAATAAATTTATTTATAACCCGCTATACCTTAACAATTCAGAGTGGTTTACAACAAAAAGGATCTGTCAGATGCAGATGAAATACATATCAAATTAAATAACACTTTAATCTAATAAAAGCCAGTTTCAGAGACAGTTTATCATTTTCTGTTTACTAGCATTTTTCAACCAGTTTGCTGTAGCACACTGGGATGCCATGGGCAGAGGCAGACATTAGGGTCATTAGGGCATAGACAGGGGGTGGGTAAGCAGAGTGGGCAGACTTGATGGGCTGTAGCCCTTTTCTGCCGTCATCTTCTATGTTTCTATGAGGTGAGTTCTTTTTCTGAGATTCTTGCGGTTACTCCTTTTCTTTATTTTTTTTTTTTTGCAATATACAGGCTTTGCCAAACAGTCTAAGTTAATATAAATTTGAACTTGCATCACTGATCCATATCTCAAGGAATCATATCTAAAACTGTAACATTAAAATTGAAGGTTGAGAGGTTGACCCCTATTTGATTCTACTTTTATTTTAAAAGATTGTGCAATAAAGATCTTCTCTAGGGATCCTCAGCCAATTATGTCCCACCTCTAATCACCAGAACTAGAGCTTTATGATCACTGATCTAAATAAGATGAAATTATTTTACACAACATTACATGATAGGCTTGGCGTCAGTTCTGTGATATGTAGAATAGTCAGAACTAGAGGCCATTTTGTGAATCCATTGAATATTTCAACTGGAGATGATTGTGCTCTCCTGCATATTCTCTGCAATACAGAGTTAAATCAGGAGTACTGATGCCCTGAGGGCATTCATGAAACTAATGGAATCATTTTGTTTACATTTTAGAAGTCACTTCACTACAGCATACATCTCAACAGAATCCAGAGGCATTGGTAAAACTTACATACATGAGACTAAAGAATCTTTGTATTAAATTGATCTAAATAATGACAAACAGCGCCTTTTCAATGGAAATACTTAAATTAATCTAATGAACCAGATACAAGTAAACTTTAAAACTGACTGCAAAATTGAAGTGCTACCTTTTGAGGCTTTACAGAAGTTATCAGTGGCAGAACAGGATTTGTTAGAAGGGTAATTAGAGTGCTGCAGGGATCTGTACTGGGACAGGTGTTATTTAACATATTTGCAAGTGATTTGGAAATTGGAACAAGTGGGGTGATTAAATTTGCAGATCACACTAAACTGTTCAAAGTTGTTAAAAAGCTTGCAGATTGTGAAAAATTACAGGAAGGCTTTAAGAAATTGGAAAACTGAGCATCCAAATGGCAGATGAAATTGAATGTGGACAAGTGCAAAGTGATACGCATTGGGAAGAATAATTCAAATCATAATTACCAGATGCTAGGGTCCATCTTAGGGGGTCAGCACTCAAGAAAAAGATCATTGTAGACAATACGTTGAAACTTTCCCCCAATGATCCCTCTAAGGATTGGCTGGATGCAAGCAAATTTTCTATCATGTGAGCAACAAGTTCTAAAACCCCCAAGTTTTCCAGATTTGCAATTATTTTTGTGAGCGACCATGTAAAATCTGTGAGTGATGCTCCTAGAATATCACTCACAGATTTTACATGGTCGCTCACAAAAAATATGAGCGATTGTTCATATGCTCCACTTAGAGGGAACATAGCCTTCCCCCCAATGTGCAGTGCCAACCAAAAAAGCAAACAGGATGCTAGGAATTATTAGAAAAGGGATGGTAAATAGACAAAAAATTTTATAATGCCTCTGTATCGCTTCATGGTGTGTCCTCACCTTGAAAACTGCATTCAGTTCTGGGTGCCGCATCTTGACAGAAGGAGGGTTGACCCCTCCCCCTCCCACAGTGGGAGGGATGCCCACTCCCTCCCACCACTAAGCCATATCCCCCCTCCCCGACACCCCACCTCCGGCAGTGGGAGGGATGCCCACTCCCTCCAGCTTCCAAGCAACACCCTCCGACACACCCCATCCCCCAGGAGTGGGATGGCCACTCCCGCTACTATGCAACAGCCCCCAACACCCCCAGCAGTGAGAGGGTTGCCCACTCCTGCTGCCAAGTAACAGCCCCCCCCCGATACCCCCTACGCCTCTGAGAATCCCCCCTCCATCCTCCCCTTACCTTATTTACAAAGGCCAGCCAGAGGGACGCATACTCCCTCTGGCCAGCAGGCCTGCCTCTTCAAAATGATGGGCCTTCTCCCTCCCAGAGCATCCTGGAATGCACCAGGGAGGGTGCCTAAGGCTCTAATTGGCCAAGGTTTCTTAAGGCCCCTCCTATGGGAGGAGCTTTAGGCATCTGGGCCAATCTGAGCCTTAGGCCCCTCCTCAGTGCATCAGAGCATAAGGCCCCTCCTCAGTGCATCAGGGTCAATCAGAGCCTAAGGCACCTCCCCAGGGAGAAGGGCCAACTTATGAAGAGGCAGGCCTGCTGGCAGGAGGGAGTAGACATCCCTCCCACTACCGAGGGTATGTTGGGGAGCTGAGCAGAAAGTAAGTCTGACATCTCAGACCTGGAAAAGTTTGCTTGCAAATGTAGGACAGCGAGGTTAGGGAATCACCTGGCAATAACAGTCAGTCGCTCGAGTGCTCATTTAAATATTAATGATCTCATTGTAATACATTTGAATGGCAGAGTTGGAGACTGCTAGGAAGCTCAGAAAAGACCACAGTAAGCCGTTTTGACAATCTGCCGCTAAAATACATGAACACTAAACAAGCTGGAACCGGTTTAGTGACCACATTAAAGTTTTGAGAATCTTCCCCTGTATGGCTATTATGTTCTTAACCAAACAGTTTTCAAACACTTCTCCAGTCCAGTTTGCTGCTAAGATGACCTTACTTACAATCTAGTGCCACCAGGGGGAGATAAAATACAAAAAATGAGGATATCTTAATTATTTAAAATCTATCTTCATTTCTAAGAGGAATTACATCATATGTCAAAACCTTAGAGAGGTTTTGGATTTGTGGACTATACTGAGGGGCAACCTAATGATTTGAGCGACTGACTGAGAATTGACTGTAGTGATTGCTGGGCATATATAATTTATAGAATGCTATAAGTTATGAGCACTTCAGGGAACAATTTGGCAGCAACAGTTGTAACTGCCATTGACGGAACTGTTGGCAACTAACTTTAGATGTACCAGTTCTGAAATGCTAGTATTCTATGATGGAATCTTGATGGCAAGGTTCTATTATAGAATTGGTGCTAAGTGCATTTCACTGGGCCGCATAACTCTCGGCGCCAATTTATAGACTTGCCACCTTTGTGTCTTTCATGATCTGTGTCCCGCAAATGGCAAAAGACAGGTATGGATTAGGGAACTAGGGCCAGTGCTAGATGGATGTTTATGTCTCTGTTCCACAAGCGACATATGAAGATCAAGTATGCATATTGTATGTAATTTTATGGTTATTTTTATTTTATATACTTCCTTTCCTCCGTGGATTTCAAATCAGTTTACAATACAGGTACTCTAAGTATTTTCCCTATCTGTTCCAGCAGGCTCGCAATATAACTACGGTACCTAGGTCAATGGAGGATTAGGTGACTTGCTCAAGGTCAGAAGAGATTGAACATGCAATCTCAGGGTGCTGAGGTAGCAGCTCTAACCACTAGGCCACTCCTTCAGGATCATATGCTACAAGCGAATGGTGCTATGCATCTAAAAGGGAAAGGGAAGACATCTTAATGTTGAAATTAGCAAGTTAAATACTGTTAGCAATAGTTTTGGTTATTATATACAGCAGTCCCCGGGTTAAGAACAAGTTCCATTTTTGAAACTGTTCTTAAGTCGGATTTGTATGTAACTTGGAACTTATGAGAATCTGTGTGTATTTGTGTTCTGTCTATCTAGCTCTCTCCTCCTCTCTCACCTTTTTATCTGTATGCATTTGATATGACGGACAAGCTCCTAATAAAGAACCTCACAGGCAGAACCACAGATCTGCATGCTTAAATATTTATGGATGGGTGAGAAGCAGTGGTTAGAGCACCTCAGGTACTCAGATTATAAACTCCTTAGGGCAGGAACATATTATACCTGAAGACTTATCACTGCTGCACAGCACTACATATGTCCATTAGGGCTATAAAACTTAAATTATTATTATTATTATTACAGATCACTTAATGGGAGCTGTTCAATGACTCATTTTAACACTGGAGGCCTGAAACAGACATAATTCCTGATCGTCTGAATCATCTTCATATAAAAATACAAGCCTAGACACCTATGGTGTACTAAGTCCTCCATTATAAACAGGCTGTGCATACACATGGACTTGAGTGGCTTGCCTCAGGTTCTGTCTACAGTGGTTCCAAGCTAATAAGTAAGACCCAATATTGAGGCATGGTTTTATGTCTGAATTTTACTGCACACCATCGTACACAGTGTTAAGAAATTAGGCTTGGAAAACCAGTTTAAAGACAACACTATAAGCCATGAGATAAAATAAGGTGGCAACTGTGACCCACAGAATATAGAAGAGTGCTACACATATAAGTGCTTGGTGCTATTATATAGGAGCACATTTTTTAACATAGCTTTGGGCAAAGCAGGTGTGTCATGAATGTGTCAGTGCAGCACACTGCCTGTACAGACAAAATAGGCATTACCCTCAACAAAAGGTCTTTTTCCCTGGAGCATTGGACCTCTATGCTAGTGAGCCCAGGTGGACCATTGGCAGGTCTAATCTCATGGACTGGAGACCATGGCTTCTGAGTGGGCACTGAGGTTGGTGCACCTCGAGGAGCCTCTGACAGCTGAGCCACAAAGCCCTGCCTCGGGGTAATAGAAAGGGGAATGCAGACCCAAACTCTGCGGAGAACCCGATCCCACAGCAATAGGAGTCCTTCCCTGAGCTGACCCTACTTTCCAAAAGAAATGGCTGTACACATTCAGTACAGAGTTTCCCCCTCCCTGCGCTAAACTCACCGCTGCCTCTGATGAACTGCTGAAACCCTGCACCACAGGAACAGCAACATTGGACCATGTGCTGACTGCCAGCACCAAAAATCATATTTGTGCAGGGTATCTGCACCAACTTCATACTACTTCACCTCATTCGGCCTCGAAGAGGCGTGCAGCAAAAAAAGGGGACTGCCGGCGCTGAAGTGCTTGCCTTCTGTTGTTGAGGTACAGCACTAGGACCCCTATCAACCCCCAGCATGTGACATTGGTGTGATATACAGGCCTCCTTCACAGACAGAAGAAGTGGGCAGAGATTTAATAGTAGACATTCAGAATATATCTAAAAAAGGTAAAGTTTTACTAATAGGTGATTTTAACATGCCGGATGTTGATTGGGATATCCCTATTGTAGGGTCTTCTAGAAGTAGGGAGATCCTGGATTCTCTACAAGGAGAACTGTTCCAGCAGTTGGTAATGGAACCCACATGGGAAGAGCTCATACTGGACTTAGTGCTTACAAACGGAGAAAAGTATTTCTGATGTTACAGTGGGTGATCATCTGGCATTCAGTGATCACTGCATGGTAAGGTTTAAAATTAAGATGGGTATAGAGAAGGCTCATTCAAAAGCAAAAATTCTAGACTTTAAAAAAAACTAACTTTGTTCAGATGGGGGATTATGTCAAGGAATTGTTTGGATGGGAACATCTGGAAGGAGTGAAAATGCGGTGGGCAAAACTGAAAGGAGTAATTGTAAGAGCAACAAACCTTTTTGTGAGGAAAGTAAGTAAAAAAGTAAGAGGACAAGAAAGCTGCTTTGGTTCTCAAAAATAGCTGAGAAGGTAAGAAATAAGAAGTTAACTTTCATAAACTACAAAAGATTACAGAGAGAGAACGAGGCAAAAATATCTGGAAAAGTTAGGAGAAGCTGGTCTTGTAGTCAGGAAAGCAAAGATGCAAACGGAAGAAAAAATAGCTGACACAGTAAAATGGGGAGACAAGACATTTTTTTAGATATATTAGTGATAGCAAGAAGTGCAAAAGTGGAATTGTGAGACTCAAAGGTAAAGGGGAGACATATGTAGAAGCTGATAAAGAAAAAGCTGAATTACTTAACAAATATTTCTGTTCTGTGTTCACGGCTGAAGCGCTGGGAGTGGGACCGCAGAAGACAAAATTGAATAAGGATGGAGGAGTGGTAGACCCTGATCGATTTTCAGAGTTGTGTTTGTGGGGAGCTAGCTAAAATAAAAGTAGACAAAGCGATGGGGCCGAATGGTGTACATCTGAGGGTGCTGCAGGAACTTAAGGAAGTTCTGGTGGTTTCGCTGACTGACCTTTTCAATTAATCTCTAGAGTCCGGATTGGTACTGGAGGCGGATGTGGTCCCTCTCCACAAAAGTGGAAGTAGGGAAAAAGGGAATTACAAGCAGGTAAGACAAACAATTTAATGAGATGGAATCAGCATGGGTTCAGCCAAGGGAGATCGTGCCTCACAATTTGCTTGACTTTTTTGAAGGTGTGAATAAACATGTGATAAAGGTGAGCCAGTTGATATAGTGTATCTAGATTTTCAGAAAGCTTTTGATAAAGTTCCTCATGAGAGGCTCCTGAGAAAATTAAAGAGTCATGGGATAGGTGGCAAAGTTCAGTTGTGGTCATTTTTCTCAATGGAGGAGAGTAAACAGTTAAGTGCTGCAGGGGTCTGTACTGAGACCAGTGCTATTTAACTTATTTATAAATGATCTGAAAATTGGAATGACAAGTGAGGTGATTAAATTTGCAGACGACACTAAACTGTTCAAAGTTGTTAAAATGCATGCGGATTGTGAAAAATTGCAGGCGGACCTTAGGAAATTGAAAGACTGGGCATCCAAGTGGCAGATGAAATTTGATGTGGACAAATGTAAAGTGATGCACATTGGGAAGAATAACCTGAATCACAGTTACCGGATGCTAGGGTCCACCTTGGGTGTTAGCACCCAAGAAAAGGATCTGGATATCATTGTAGACAATATGATGTGCAGCGGCCAAAAAAGCAAACAGGATGTTGGGAATTATTAAAAAAGGGATGGTTAACAAAACTAAGAATGTCATCCATGGTGCGACCTCATTTGGAGTTTTGCTTTCAATTCTGGTCTCCTTATCTCAAGAAAGATATAGTGGCGCTTGAAAAGGTTCAAAAAAGAGCGACCAAGATGGTAAAGGGGATGGAACTCCTCTAGTATGAGGAAAGACTAAAACGGTTAGGGCTCTTCAGCTTGGAAAAAGGACGGCTGAGGGGGATATGATTGAGTGGAGTAGAACGGGTACAAGTGGATCGATTTTTCACTCTGTCAAAAAATACAAAGACTAGGGGACACTCGATGAAGTTACACAGAAATACTTTTAAAACCAATAGGAGGAAATATATTTCACTCAGAGAATAGTTAAGCTTTGGAACGCATTGCTAAAGGATGTGGTAAAAGCAGATCTGTGGTTTTAAAAAAAGGTTTGGACAAGTTCCTGGAGGAAAAGTCCATAGTCTGTTATTGAGAAAGACATTCTGGAAGCCACTGCTTGCCCTGTATTGGTAGCATTGAATATTGCTACACCTTGGGTTTTGGCCAGGTACTAGTGACCTGGACTGGCCACCGTGAGAACAGGCTACTGGGCTTGATGGACCATTGATCTGACCCATTAAGTCTATTCTTATGTTCTAAGTTGAACTCGGATAAAACTAAATTCCTACTACTAGAGAAGGACAAAAACCATCCTTAACAGAACTGGAATTAAACACAATCAAGTACCCAATACAGAGCACACTCAAAATTCTGGGAATACAACTAGACAGAAACTGCACAATGCAGCCACAAATCCACAAAATCATCCAAAAAGCATTCTTCACCATGCGAAACTTAAGAAAAATAAGAAAATTCTTTTACAAAGATCAATACAAGATCATAGTACAATCCCTTGTACTAAGTATTGTAGACTACTTCAACAGCCTCTACCTACCATGCCCAAACTACATGATAAAACAACTACAGACCGTTCAGAACACAGCCCTCAGACTCATCTACTCCCTTGGCAAATATGACCACATCACCAATGCCTATCTAGACTCCCACTGGCTACCGATAAAAGCAAGAACTCAATTCAAATTCTACTGTCTACTATTTAAAGTAACCCATGGTACTGCACCCAGTTACCTAAACAACCACCTATACTGTAACCTCTCACCCAGAATAAGGAGAACTCAGAGCCTATTCGCCTACCCTCCTCTCAATGGTACCGGCGCAAGAAACTATACGACAACCTTCTAGCGACACAGGCAGCTAAAATTGACCCTACCATCTCCAAGCTGCTGATCAAAACAACAGACATTAAAGTATTCCGAAAAGAAATCAAAACTCATCTATTCAAAAAAACACCTCCCATCATTCTAACCTCACTCCTATTGCACTAGCATATTCTCTAGTGAATACCACCACCACAGTAACACCTAGTCAATTCTTCAAACCATTTCCCCAATACATAGTCAGAAACCTAAACAAGGAATCACCGTCTGTAACCAGAAAACTGCATCCTTCAACGTTGTGTAACTCTCTACTGTATCCCAAATGTATTGTTATTCATCATTGTAACCTGTTATATACTTGATTCTTTGTTTTGTAATTCTCCTGGAAATGTCCAGACTACTAATTTGTAATCTGCTTAGAACCGCAAGGCACAGGCGGACTAGAAATCACTAATGTAATGTAATGTAAGTATGACTTCTGTGGTAAGCAAATTAATGGAAATGCTTTTAAAACAGAGAATGGTCAAGTATCTGGAATACAGGACTGGAGGCAACATGGATTCACTAGAGGTAGGTCTTGTCAAGACAAATCTGATAATTTTCTTTGACTGGTTGACCAGAGAATTGGATAGAGGGAGTGCGCTAGATGTAGTGTATTTAGATTTTAGCAAAGTCTTTGACAGTGTTCTACACAGACGTCTAATAAATAAATTGAGTGCCCTCGGGATGGGTCCCAAAGTGGCAGCCTAGGTCAAGAATTGGTTGAGTGGAAGGTGACAGAGGGTAGTGATCAATGGAGAGCGCTCTGAGGAAAGAGATGTTAATAGTGGTGTGTCTCAAGGTTCTGTTCTTGGGCCTATTCTTTTAAACAATTTTAGAAACAATATTGCTGTAGGGCTGTCGGATAAGATTTGCCTCTTTGCGGATGATACCAAAATCTGCAATAGAGCAGATACCCAGGATGGTGTGAACAACATGAAGAAAGATCTGTCGAAGCTTGAAGAATGGTCTGAAATTTGGCAACTAAAATTTAATGCTAAGAAATAAAGGTCATGCATTTGAGCTGCAAAAACCCAAGGGAATGATACAGTTTAGGAGGTGAAGAACTTAAGTGCATTACAGAAGAGCGGGACTTGGGTGTTATTGTGTGTGATTGTATGTGATGATCTTAAGGTGGCCAAACAGGTTGAAAGGTGATGGCGAAAGCTAGAAGGTTGCATAGGGAGAGGTATGGCTAGTAGGAAAAAGGAGGTTTTGATGCCTCTATATAAGACTCTGGTGAGACCTCATTTAGAATATTATGTACAATTCTGGAGGCCGCACCTTCAAAAAGATATAAAAAGGATGGAGTTGGTCCAGAGGAAGGCTACTAAAATGGTGCGTGATCTTCATCACAAGGCTTATGGGGACAGACTTAAAGATCTCAAAGGAGAAAAGGCGGGAAAGGGGAGATATGATAGAGACGTTTAAATACCTATGTGGTGTAAATGCACATGAGTCGACTTTCTTATATTTGAAAGGAAGCTCTGGAATGAGAGGGCATAGGATGAAGTTAAGATGATAGGCTGAGGAATAATCTAAGGAAATACTCTTTTTACAGAAAGGGTGGTAGATGCATTGAACAGTCTCCCAGAAGAGGTGGTGCAGACAGAGACAGTGTCTGAATTCAAGGAAGCCTGGGATAGTCATGTGGGATCTCTTAGAAAGAGGAAGAGATAATGGTTACTGCAGATGGGCAGACTGGATGGATCATTTGGCCTTTATCTGCCATCATGTTTCTATGTACAGTACCCTCGATGCAGAACCGCAGCAGACACCACGTGGAGGGATGCGTCACAGGATGCACACTGCCACACTCCCTCCACAGAGTTTTATCTGCTCAGCACTGAAGGTCTGTGCTGTATTCAAAGCAGAGCCACCAGCAGCAACACTGCTAGCCCCAACACTGCTGTACTAGCATTAGAGATCTTCTCTTTTTCTGTGAAATAGAAACAACACAATGCTAGTAATTACCATTTTCGAGCCAACTGCTGCCTGCATTATCACCCCCTTGGGCATGATGGACCACTGGTCTGACCCAGCAGCGGCAATTCTTATGTTCCCTTAGGCCTTCCAGTGGGGACAAGGGGGGAACAATGTAATTCCTTGCTTAATCACTCAAGGTACCCTTGGAACCCAAATGCTCAAACACCAGTGTTCACAGAGCTACAATGTGACACTATCCTCCTGTCTTCCTTAGCTCTCTCATATCTGCTTGCCAGTATTAACAGCCTCCTCATCGTGTGTGCCATTCAGTTGACCATGCACCACCTCTAAATGAGGGCCACGCAGAGGCAATCCTCAATGTCAATGAATGGGCCTAAATCCTGAAAATCAAGGAGCCAAACATCCCAAATATACTTATTGAGGCCCCCCCCCAAAAAAAAAAAAAAAAAAAAAAAAAAGGGCCATAAAGTTGTCAGTAAGGCAGAGAACCTGGCCATTTGCAGCGACTCTACCAGGTACTGTATCTTAATGTGACAACTGCTAGAAACAGGATACTGGGCTGCACAGACCCTTGGCCTGACACTGTAAGATGACTCTTATTATCTAAAGTAATGCACAGCATCATATCTCTGTTCACCAGTGCTGCGTATGCCTCTCCATTAGAGATGCTATTTGAATCCTCAACCCAAGGTGATGCCCAGTTCCTATGCCTCCATCACGAGTGAACGTATCAGCATCAAAGACAGGCTGGAACATTATCTGTTCAGGAGCCTCTGAAGTATCTCATCACTCTGCATAGGATGATCTAATGGCACTAGTGAAAGGTCGCTTGCATGCTACCCTACAACCTGAACTCAGACCCTATACTGATCTGTATTCATGTTAGCCATCCATGAACTTTAATGTACTCTTTGTGGATATTTTGGGGTGAATTCCTTATGTTTTTTTGCTTTAATGTCAGACAACATAGGGCTCAAGCCTCAATCACACCAGCTCCTATAGTAAGGCTTCCTTGCACCATCCTGTTGTTCCACCTACCTATGATGACCAGCAACAAGAATGGATAATCTTGCAACTTCTGCATGCTGCTCTGGGTGTGACTCCAGTTTCCAGTACTTGTCCTACTCAGCGGATACATGACCTAAGCAACATGGTGGTCCTGAGTCTGACCTCCTCCATGCTGGAGCAGTTTGTAGTCATACTAACAAAACAAAAATCTTTTCTGCATACTAAACAGGGCTGACATCCCCAGAAACTCTTGGACCCTGACAAAAAGTACCAAGACAACAAGGGCAACTGTCTACCAACCATAATGGACAGATTTGTGGCACAAAACTGACCAAATTCTTTTCTTGGTATTACTTGGGTCCCCACAAGGTAAGGTATCTTATTACTTCCCAGAGTTCCTGGCCAGTCAGCTACATGCCTTCTAACTCTTCCTCCCCATAACCTGCATGCACCACTATGAAATCTAGCATCTTGCACCACTAAAGGCAGGGATCCAAGTTGTCTCCTGTCTTGGGAATGGATCAACTCAATCAATGGGTACAACTTGCTTCACCCCACTTCCACTTTTGCAGGTCTTGGCAAACATCCAGAAAGTTAAACCCAACACAAACCTCATACCCTACTTGACCATAAGCACATAGGCCAGGCCCTAGATGCATAGAAACAGGACATCCAGGCATCACAGGACTCCAAGCATATCTGAGGCTGAAGGAGATATGGCCTGATAATGATGTTGCCAGAAGTCCAGTCGGGGCCCCCAGTAGGTCTAACAGCACCTTCTCTTCCTGCACTGATGACTTGGTAAAGCGGAGCAGGAGTGATCTTCCTACACTCCTGCCCTGTGCAAAGCCACAAACACAAATGGCTACTGTGAGTTCCTGCTGTAGTCTCGCAAAACCATGGGAACTCACGGCAGCCATTTTGTTTGTAGTTCAGCATGGGGTGAGAACGTAGGAAGATTGCTCCGGGAAGCAGGATGATTTAGAGACTCGTGAGTAACCAAATTCGCTAATTTTAAACCCGCAAACATGGAGGGGAGTGTAGCTTTAAAATGAGCTCTTCTTTGAACTTTTCTAATAATTCCTAGCATTTTCATTGCTTTTTTTGGTCACTGCCACACTTTGGGTGGAAAGTTTCAGCATATGGTCTAGGTCTAGGATGACATATCTTTTTCTTGAGCACTGATCAACCCTTTTAAACAATTAAGTTAGGCACCTAGATCAACTAGATGTGCCAAGTGTGCAGTGTTTAACTTTTTGTTATTTTTTGAGAGGCAAATGTTAGGGGTGGAAAATGGGCATAAATGTGTTACCCAGTAATGCTGACATTACTACCGTGCTAACTAGTTAATGCATAATGCATCTACTGTATAATGTTGGAGCTTTAGTGATCTCACAGTACTTTTTTTAAATGATTGCTGCTGATGCTTAACATTAGTGTGGAGATAGAAAAAAGCCCTTTTTGACAGACATGCTAGAAATGGGCTTAGGGTCTGATTCTTTATATAGCACCAAAAAAAATCAGTGCCATGTAGAACTTAGCGCAATTCAAGGCATGCGCCATATATATATATATATATATATAGCTAGATTGTGAGCCTTTGGGACAGCTAGGGAAATCCAAAGTACCATTTTTATTTATTTTATTTTAATGTATCTTTAATCTATCTTCATTGTAAACTGCTTTGAACCTCACAGTATAGCGGTATATAAGAAATCAAATCAAATCAAAATCAAATATATAGAATCACACTTAGCGCCAGAGTGTGTCATAACTTTTAGGTGCACCCATTTAGGCCAAAGAGAACCAGGGCTAAATAGCTGTGCCTATGTTGTATGTGGATCAGGCATATTCTTTAACAATGTGTATACATTTCAGGAACGCCCACAATTTCCCCATGCTCCTCCCCTGGCCACACCCCTTTCAGATTCACACACTAGAAATGATGTGCACCACTTTATAGAATACACTTACCAAGTTGTGCACGTAACTTCTAATTAATGCCATTTAGTGCCAATTAATAGGTGTTAATTGGCAGTAAATAGTGCTGATTGGGTTTGTTAAATGATTAAGATGTGTGCACAAAGCGGCTGTGCGTACCAGTTTGTGCGCACAACTTTAGGCGCCATATTCAGAATTTGGGGGTTAGCATGTGGGAAATGCCCACGTAAGGGTGTGATAAGCCCATTTACTGTGCAGTTTAGTAAAAGGGATCAGAGAGCCTTCAGTAGTCTGAAGACTCATTAGCCAAGGCTTCTTTTCACTTACAATATCTATGCTGGAACAATTACCCAGGCTTCCTCTGCCTAAATCTGCTACAGGTTACTTTAACATGTTGGATTAGGGTAACCTTAAGTATTTGCCCAAAACTTAAAAAAATTACACATATTCAGTTCTAGTAAAATCTAGATGCATGTCTGCATCATTTTATTATAACAAGAAACAGTTTACAAATCAGTTAAAAAAAAAAAATTGCCATTGTTGCAAACTACATCTTTGCAGGTACGAGATATATTTTATTACAGAAGAACAGCTCTTTTCGTGTCTTGCTATTTTTTTTTATTGCAAACTACTGTACATTTCTAGTGTAAGTTTTTAAAACTTGAGTTTAAGAATTGACACTGACTGATATTTATCAGCCACTGTAGAGATGCCACCATACCACTGACACATGTGCAAATGGCAGATACATTGCAAAAGTGATTTATATTTGTTCTGTTTTTGAACTTGGGCATTTCTCTGACACTTCCAAATAGTGCAGTTTGCTTAAAATGCCCTGGCACCGCTTTGTGCCCTTCTTAAACTGGAATGAGTTGTGTATGGGAGTCAATTCATCACTGGTTAGTTAAGGAGGAGTTAATATCACTTCCCTTTTCTTTATCTAAAAGTAAAAGGAGATTAGTAAACTCATCAAGCATGGGTCCCCTTCTTATGATGTCATGCAGTGACTGAACGTATGTTCAATGACATCATTATCCTGAGCTACACAATTCATTTTCACTTTGTGATAAAGGTATTAGAGAATGATACAGTGACAAAATTCATCTCTGTTCCCATCCCCATGGATAACTGCAGGAAACAATTCTGTGCCATTCTTTAGTGTCTATTTCAACTTCAGTTCTTCTATACCAGCATTTTTCAATGCAAGGCTTGAGGGTCAGTGGTTGTGCCCATTTATGCTCTGATTTTTCCCTCTCTCCTTAAAGAATGACATGGAGATGGTTTCCCGCAGTTATCTGCAGGGACAGGAACGGTGCTGAATTTTGTCACCGTGCCATTCTCTAAAAGGTTAGATATGACCTAACAGCACAGAGCAGTCTCGCCTATACAACTCAAATGCCTCATTTGAATATTATGAATTTTTCAATAGAGTTACATATTACAAGACTTACTTCTTTAGATTTTTGAAACAAAATCCACCTTTTAAAAGATATTTACAAAGTCTGCCACAGGCTTATACTACAAATTACATCCTTAAAAATTATCTACTCAGTGACGGGGCACATCCTTTAACAGAGGATAGGTTTCATTTCCAGCAAGCAGGAAGAATACATGTCAGCAGCTGCTATTTCACCAAAAAGGTCCCCATTACTTGACTGTATCTTGTGCCTCTTCCTGGAATTAATTCTTCCACTGAAATTTTCTTTTTGTTATTCTCCCTGACCCATGGTAGGTTCCAGCTTTGCCCAGAATATAAAAAAACTTCAAAAGAAGTTGGAAGGTGGACATAAGACTATAGTCATTAACATATGTCCCAGTTCACTAAACTGATCATTTCACATCCTTTAAAAAAAAAAGGATGCTCCTGTTTCTCTCATTACTCACAGAAATACAGCACATTATTTTGTTTTGCAAATGCCAGAAAATAACAGATGTTTAACATTCAAAGTACCCACACCAAGCCCCTTCCCCCACATAATAAAATAATATAAAAACTGAAACGTATTCAAGGCATTGATCTTAAAGGCTCACTTTCTTTAAGAAATATCCATGTAATGGTGAGTTTTGAATTAAGAGCAGAGTCTAGCTTATAACCTGTTTTTCGGCAGGTCTAATGTTCAGATTACAATAGTAGTCTGTTTTTAAATGTGCATTCATACATAAAAGAAAGAACAAAGTACATTTCCTTGTTAAAAGAATATACATTTTTTATATAATACTGAAATTTTAAACAAAGATTCATGATTAATCTACTTGGACCTTCCCAGAAAATATTTTTAAAAAGTACACTTTTGTAATTAGTTTTTTTTTTTAATATTTTAGCTGTAACTCCATTTTGTTTCAATGTGCCTATGATATTTTAAAAAAATCTTACCACTAGTTTTTACAAGGAAATGCTTAAATCAATAAATAAGTGAAAATTTCCCTCAATCAGGAATCTTTGTTTATATTTTACAATGACAACAAACAGAACAAAGTCACATATTAAAAAAAAAAACACTCAAATAAGAGCCTTTCTATTCCTTTAGCTAGATCTGAGTCTCTAGAAATAAAACTGGTCTTTAGCAACAGAATATATAAATAAACTGGCAGTGTTTTCACATAAAATAAAAGTACATAAATAAATACTAAAAAAATTTTATTTTTTTTTACAAAAAGTCCTCTCGTCCTTTTTTTGTATAAAGCAATATAAAAACAATCCTTCTGTCTACCCACAGTGTCTTTAGAGTTCTCAAAAATTTCTCTATTGTTTTCATAGGAAGTCCTAAATTCCACTGTGTACCACTGTCTTTAGACTGTATGTTTATTTTTATTTGAATGCTTCTGGAATGTGCCCCATTTGTGCCTGTATACTTGTTGGGGGACTAGATATACCTTCTGACCAATCAGACATGTTGGAATGAGGGGAGGAGCTTGACCACTGGTCAGGTGACTCAGGGGATGGAGTCAAGAAAGGGTGGTCTGGAACCTGCAGTTGATGGTTAGGTGTATTGTCCATAGGGGAAGAGTAACCATGCTGAGACGGTGGAGTTAAAAATTGGGTTGTTGGAATAGATTGCGTGAGTGATGTTGGTAGAGTTGTCAGAATCTGGGGATCTTGAGGCAAAACTGTGTGAACTGACATACTCTGTTGCAGGTCTGACTGGCTTATATCACTGTTGCAAAATGGTTGATTAATGTGACCATTAGTAGTGGTATTGGAGATGTGATGCTGTTGTTGCAGGCTTTGCTGTTGTAGCTGCTGCTGCAGATTTTGTTGTTGAATTTGCTGTAGTTGATGAGCCTGTATTAAATGAGGTGGGTTGGCCAGCCTTGTGGTAGGTATGGCTTGATAGCTCATCAACTGAGATAAAGTTGTTGTGGGCAAACCATTGTGTAGTGATGTCATCATACCATGCTGGAGAGCTTGGGTTGACTGGTGGGACCCTTGTTGTATATTATTCCTCACTGGATTATATTGATTTTGCACCATTCCATTTTGCAATCTTGATAACCAGTCACACTGACCATTCATATTTGAAGTTCCACCCATTGTAAAATTCATAGACCCACTGCTCAATATTGTGTTGGGACTTGATACAGGAAGATGGGAAAGACGTGGAAGAATTGATTCAAAGCCCATTCTGTTGGAACCTCCCATTCCCATATCTTGTTTACTAGCCAGGTTAAGGTGATTTAGGCTGATATGAGCATCAGCCATGCCTGGGAGATGATTCATAGGCATTGAGGGGGATTGCTGAAATGGTGAAGTCATCAGTGGAGGTGATGCAATATCTGACATGTACCCATGAGGTGACTCCAGTGAATCCACTGGTGATAATACATTAGCGCTATCTAAAAGGCCACCTTTCCCATCCTGAGATTTTTTTCTCCTTGCCTTCATGTCTTTGGAATCTTTGCCATTGCATCCCAGACCTTTTGTGCTTGGCTTTCTTGCTTTCTTCCCCTGGACTGCAGGTTTCATGTTACCCAAGTAACCATTGGGAGAGCAGATAGGGGGAGAGAGAGTTGGTGCTCCAAGAGCACCATTGCTCATTGGTGGACTTCGCACCAGGTTGTAGCTATCCAACAACTGCACAATGTCATGGTGCATGCGCTCTTGAGCGATGTCACGAGGCAGCCTGTCCATATGATCCGTGATGTCACGATTTGCAAAATGGTCTAGAAGAACTTTGATGGTTTCACAGCTCCCTTCCCTGGCTGCAAGGAACAGTGGTGTTTCATCCTATAAGCAGAGAAAGCAAAACACTTAGTTTTACTTTAAATCCTTTTTATTAACAAAGTATAAACTGTTCCAGTACTACAGGACAATCATGCAGGAAAAAATAAAGAAGCTATAAAAATAGAACATATACAAGTCAATGTACCTTATCAACTCTCAAGTAGTCGTCCCCCCCCTTTACCAACTGAATGGACTCAGCAAAACTTCCAAAAGAGAAGTAGCAAAAAACTAGGAGTTTGACTCTTATACTCCCCTAAAGGCTGTGTCCGAACACAATATGACCCCTTATCAGAAAGAATGAACTCCCTCCCCAAAGAAAGAGAGAAGGAAAAAATCAACAACAAACAACCACAAACATGCAACCACAGCCTTACACACCAAGCATTCATGCCATGGGGACCCCCTCTATTACTGCACAATCCAATCCCAAGTTAAGTACTAAGCTCCTGGCCCTAGGTGCTAAAGACTGAATATAAGAATCCCAAATTTACAAAAATAGTTGTTTCTGTTTGCAATTAAGATGGGCATGTCTTTGTTCTAGATCCATCAAGTCATGGAGGCGATTCCATCAGGCACAAAAAGAGGGATTGGTCGATTGCATCCAAACACTAAGGATTCTTTCTTCTTCTTTTTTTTTTAATCTAGGACTGCAGCTTTCCTAATCAACAACCTATGTCCACTAGCAGGTACATGAAAAGATTCATACTTATCCAGAAGAAGACCTGCCGGGGACAACGGGAGAGAGTGGCCACAAAGACATTCTAAATATTGTAGAATAGCTCTCTAGAATGCTTTTATTTTTGGACAAGATCAAAAAGCATGATAAAACCAGTTGGTGCCCTGTTGACATTTAGGACAAACTGGAATATCTAAGCCCTCGGTCTTATGGACCTGTTCTTGTGTAAAATAAGCACAGTGTACCACTCTGTATTGACGTTCCCTAAGTTCTGCATTCATAGAGATCCCTGGTATATGTTTAAATAAACAAGAGAAATCCAGTGCCTCCACAGATATACCCAGGTCCTGATTCCAGCAAAGCCACAGATTCCCATACTCCTTACCGGGATATAATAAGAGAAGTGCTCCATGCAACACAAACACCGATAAACCACTATCCAGAAATTGATTTTTTAAAATTGTGCAATTCAGCCCCCAGATGAGCTTTCAGGCCATCAAAGGATAGAGAGCCCACATAACGCAAGACTTGTTTGTAGGCAAACAAGCTTCCCAAACTAGAGAGATGCAACTCCTGAAAGGAATCCCAAGTCCGCAACGGTCCATTAGAATCTGACACATGTTCCAGGAGAAAGAATCCTTGCAGGGTCCAAAGGGAGAAACTTGAGTTATCAATACCGGGTTGAAACTGGGGGTTACCCTGTATAGAGAGCTGTTTAGAAACCTGTGGATTACCGTACCTCATAGCAATCCCACCAGTTCCCTCTAAGGAAATCATAAAGACCTAAGAATTGCACTATATCTAAATTGCAAGAGACTTAGGGCTCCTTTTACTAAGCTGTTGCTTTAGGGCTTTAATGCGCAGAATAGCACGCGCTAGACCTTAACGCCAACATTGAGCTGGCGTTAGTTTTAGCTGCGTAGCGCACGGTAATATCTTGCATGTGCTAAAAACGCTAGTGCACCTTAGTAAAAGGAGCCCCTAGTTTTAAAGGAAACTAGAGTTTTGTAGGCTGTAGTATCTTTTACTTAACAAGCATAACAATTATCCAACAATAAGAATGTGCCTGAACTTTCAAGGTGTGATACTGAAGGAAAAAAAAAAGCCCATGGACATTTTTTCTAAGGAACAAAACCTTTACATGGGAGAGTGTGGCATAGCAGTTTAAAAGCTACAGCCTCGGCACCCTGAGGTTGTGGGTTCAAACCCACGGTGCTTCTTGTAGCCCTGGGCAAGTCATTTAATCCCTCCATTGCCCCAGGTACATTAGATAGATTGTGAGCCCGCCAGGACAGACAAGGAACAACGCTTGAGTACCTGAATAAATTAATGTAAACTGTTCTGAGCTCGCTTGGGAGAACAGTATAGAAAATTGAATAAATAAATAGATTCTATATAAATCTATTAGCAAGGCTCTTTTCCATTTTTCTAAGACAACAAAGCAAAATATTGTTAGTATATATGAAAGACACCAGCACAAAGAACTATTAGTGGTTCAAAAAGTGAGCCAAACTATATAGCATATAACCACTTTCTCCAGAACAAAACTCTATATGGCTGTTCGTTTTAAGCTGTGAAACTCAGACCGTAAGAGTGGTGATATACCTCAGACTTTGGAGCAGTCTCCCTATTTGAATTGCTATTTACCTTTATTACCAATAAATTACTTGAAAATTATTTCCTAAAGGCAGAAGAGTGGTGCTGATAAGATACCGTTGCAGTCTAAGCCCTGACACAGCGGGTAACCAGTGGGTCCCGCGAAACGCAGGCCGCATCTGACTTGAATTCAGTATAAGCATTGTAGCAATGGCTCCATGCTGAAACAAATTGGCGGTAACTCCTGAATCTGTTAAACATGCAAGATAAGTACCGTTTGCTTGTAGTATGACACTTAAAACAAATGTTTTGAAAGCAAGTTTGAAGAAATTAAGTTTGGCCTGCACCATCTGTCGATTTCCTTCAGAAACAGCCTGTTTGGCATAGAATAATGAATCATGTTAGGTGTCCATAAAAATTTGGATGAATATATGGGAATGTGCTGCTTTTTTAGGAAATAATTTTCAAGTAATTTATTATTAATAAAGGTAAATAGCAATTCAAATAGGTGAATAAAGAAGACCAGGAAGGTGGTTGGTAGCCTATGAAGTTATCAGGAGCGTGCTCCAAAGTCTGAGGTATATCACCACTTTTACGGTCTGAGTTTCACGGCTTAAAACGAACAAACATACAGAGTTTTGTTCTGGAGAAAGTGGTTATGATGCTATATCGTATATATGAAAACCAGAGAAATCTGCTATTAACTCTGCTTCTGCAGAAAGAAGGAAACTAAAGCCCTAGCAGAATCATACCTTATTATCTTGCATGTCTTTATTTGCACCATTCTTCAGCAGCACAATGGCAGCATCAACATTATTGACGGCAGCTGCCCAATGCAAAGCAGATTTACCTAAAAAACATGAATCCAAACAAACCAATGTCATTAGCAAAGTCAGAGCTGGGCCCTCTTCAAAGCAGCTTCATTATTTAGAGGCAATTATAGGAGAGTACCTAGTTCATCAACAGCATTGACATCTGCATGGCAGTTAATCAGCTCTTCTACCATACCCTCCACTGCCAAGCGAGCTGCCAGAATCAATGGGGTTGTCCCGTCATGCATACGGGCATCCAGGTCCGTGGCTCGGTTCCTAATTAGAATCTGTGAAGAAGAAAGGGGGGAGGGGAGAAATGTGAGCAAAATATGAAGTCTGAAGGTCGCTCTTGCCATCGTATGTTTGTAAACAACAATGAATGAAAAAGGGGTCAGTGCCATATTGTGAAGTGATAAGGCAGCTATTCCTTTCAAGCTACGGAGGGAGGGTGGGAGGGAGTGAAGGAGAGGATTGCAGCAGGCCCAGAGTGGTTCCCCTTAATGTCACATGAGCTGGTTGGAGTAAGAAAAAGATGGCATTCTACATGCTCAATTCCAGTGACGGAATGGATTTCTGATGGAGGGGCAGTTGTTCCTTGTCAGTTGTCTCATCTGATTCTGTATCTACAGTTCTATAATCTGTACCTGAAAAACACCCTGGGCATCGGCGGCTACTGCAGCATGGAGTGGCGTCCGCCCCATGTGGTCTTGGATGTTGGCATCAGCGCTGGACTCCAGCAGGCGCTTAGCTGCATCTGAACGGGCATACCGTGCTGCCAGATGCAGTGCTGTCTCGCCTGTGCGGTCCGTTTGGTTGTGCAGGCTGGCACCCTGGTAGATGAAATCAGAAATCACATTGGCAGAGGCATCCTCCTCTTCTTCACTGTTGGCAGTTTCCAGTCCTCCTCCACTGCATGATGCAATCATGAGTGGGGTGAACCCATCTACAGGAGACAAAATTAGGAGAAAGCAATTAGTGTTCAAATATGTCTCAAGGAGAAGAGAAATGTAGACAAAAGGATGCCAACCAAACAGAACCAGCTTGTGATATCTGCAATAATTTGTGATTACACTTTACTTTTCACAGAAGACGCAGCAGACTGAACAGGCTGATGGATCTTTATCTGCCATCATCGACTGTGTTCTATGTCCGTTTTTATTACAGTCACAGTGAAATCTGAAGCCTTTAGCTTCTCATTGTATCTCAATAATAAAACTGGGCTGACTGCCGACCTCCTTAGCATGAATCACAAGCTGTTTCTTTAGATTTATGGATGCTGGTTCACAAGGCACAAGCAGACTAGGAAAATATACATTGGCCTAGCTACATGTGGGCCTGCACCATTTTGTCTTCAGGCTCACCCAGTCTAATGGCCCATGAGGCCCCCCGAGACACCACAGTTGTGAACCTCACACCTCTCCTCCGCTACCATGCTGGCATCTGCTCCTCCAGGGTGGGGGGCCCATAGCCCAGCATCTGTCCTTTCTTCTGAAACGCTGCCCCTCACCCTGGTCTCCCTAAGAACCATCACTGGTGGTGATTATTATAGGCAAACCACATGGCCCTGAAGGTTTCCCTCTACTGCATCCTGCCCTCAATGATGTCACATCCTGTTTCTTCACTGGAGGGGGCCTTTCAGAGAAGATGGGCAGATGCTGGGTCATGCCCCCCCCCCCCTTTCTGGAGGAGCAGATGCCAGTTTTGGGGCATTGGAAAGAAGATCGATGAAGAAGTGAGTAGGGGCAGAGGGGATGGAAAGGAAGAGAGAGGGAGAGATGGATGCAGGGGGCGGAGGGTAAGATTTTAAAAAGACTATATATGTAAGAGGTGGGGTGGGATAGGCCTGGCCTTGCCCAACCAGGTTAAATTTGGGCCCATCCAAACTAGAAGATCTGGCTACGTCCCTGGAAATATTATTTTATTCCAATCTGATAAAAGGCACACCATACTAGGATGTGCATTAGTGTATTAAAACAAGGGAATGCTCTCCTTACCAGGCCCTCGGACGTTGACATCCATGCAATCTGCATCTATTTCTCCCTGAGGTGGGGTCGGTGCCATGGATGCATTTCGAAGGTCAGCAGCATCCAAGTGCTGTTGAGTCCACTGTCTATGGTCAGTCTGGTCATCTAGCTCTGGCAACATCACCTGCTCCTCAAACTAATTGGAACCAAGAAGAGAAGAATCATATTAGAGAGTGCAGGCTCTAGTGGGGATAAATCAAATCAAATCTCCACAAAGTGTGGCAAAGACCAACTATAAATCAAATAAGTTAATCATACAATTAGAACATTCAAAAGTGCATCATACTTCCATTCGCTGGTTAAAGAAATATAAAGGGGCCCTTTTACTAAGCTGTGTAAGCAGCTAACGAGGCTTTATCAGCAAAGTAGAGAGTAGGACAGGCCCACACTACTGCCTACTCTGATAAAATGGGGGTCCTTGTGTTAAAATGCCACATTAGTTAGTTCTGTAGTTGTAGGGTTGCCAGATTTTACGACTGTAAAATCCGGACACTCTAGACCCACCCCCAGACCCGCCCATCTCCACCCCAGTCCCGCCCCCACTGCCTGCTTTGGTCGGGCAGGAGGCAATCCGCGCATGCACAGATTGCTTCCTGCCCAACCCGATTGAGAGGAGGCTTTTCAAAACCTGGACAAAGTGCCTGGTTTTGAAAAGCCGTCTGGACCCCCGGACATGTCCTCAAAAGGAGGACATGTTTGGGGAAATCCAGACGTCTGGTAACCCTATGTAGTTGTAATATTGCTGTAGTTTGCTGACATTTAGTGATCTTATTAAGGTTTTAATGTTCGATAAATTAAAAATTAGTTTTAAAAACTGCCACATTAGCTGCCTAATTTGGGAGTGGAATGGGTCAGGGCATGACAGGGACAGAAGGAGGAGTGTCCTGCTATGACAGCTAGCATACAGCTTTTTACTGTACGCTAGGAGGCGGCATTTGTAGCAATACTACCATCAGTCTGGTAGCACTGCATGCTAAATGGTAGTAGAACAGCACATCCCCCAACCGGAAGTTGCGTCAAAGGAGAAGCTTCCACCCGCAGACGCATGTGACTTCAGGCAGGCTCTGGCAGCCTGCACAAATTACATTAACATGCCACGAAGGTAAGGGGGAGGGAGGGAGATGCTCAGACCATGCCAGGGGGGTGGCGGAATGGAATGGAACAGACACTGAAGGGGGTGGGGAGGAACAGACACTGATGGGAAACGTGGAAGACAGAGGGGAGAAAACACTAAAGGGAAATGGAGAAGACAGTGGGGAGAAGACGCTGAAGGGAAATGTGGAAGACAGAGTGGGGAGAAAACGCTGAAGGGAAATGGGGAACAGAGAGTGGGGAGAAGATGCTGGAAGGAAAGAAGACAGAGATGCCAGACTATGGGGGGAGCGGAGGGAAGAATATGGGTGCCAGACCAATTGGGGGGGGGGGTGAAGGGAGAGGCACAGTAACAGAGCAAATGTAAGACGCAGAGAGAAGACAGACAGTGGATGGAAGAAATTGAATAAAAAGATGAGGAAAGCAGAAACCAGACAACAAAGGCAGAAAAAAAAAATTTCTATTTCTTTACTTTTTTTTTTCTTTTGCTTTAGGATAAAGTAGTATATGTGTTGATAAAACACTTATAAACAAAGCCCTGCCAGCTGAACATCTCTTTCTCTAGTTCATCAGCCAGAACTTTGATTTATAAGGAAGAAATAAGCTAAATATTGCAGTACTGAGGCTTGTATGGATGCTGCGGGGACAGTGGTCGCGGGGACGAGGACAGGGCAGTGACAGGGAAGGGTTGAGCCTAAGTGGGTATACTTTGCTGGAAGGGTGCAGGTTACATGTGTTGGGAGACTTGGTTGTTGTGGGGAAGGACTTGGAGATGTTATTAGGAGGTGTAAGAGGACTTGAAGATTCAATGGGGTGATGCAGAAGAACTTCTACATATTGAACTGGGCTGTGCCAGGTAAGGACCGATTGCTCTTGGAGGGGGAATGTGCCTATGTGACTGGGGGATTAGAGGAATGAGGGGAGTGCCACTGTGACAGAACCTTTGCCGCTGTCCCTCCACTGCATTAAATGTACAGCAGGTAGTGTGGTTGCTCCTGCAGTATCTGCATCTCCATGAAATGAGGTGCAATAAGGATCTGCTTTGCGCAGCGAATGCAGGGCAGATGCTAGCTACTCCCCCTGCACTTACCACACAGTCATTGCCATTACTACACTTTAAATTTTGCAGTACAAGAGCCTCAAAGTGAGTCCTCAGGGTTTCTTGAAATACTAGACTGGACTTGATTCCTTGATCTACTTAATTCCTGAATCAATAAAGCTGCAACGGATCCTACTCTGACTTACCTGGAATCTCTTGCTGTCCAGGGTTTCCTCATCACCCCATTCATTTTGGTTGTCATCCATTAAGGAGCCATCGGTAGAATTTTTCAGAGGTCTGCCAATGAAAGACAGATACAATAAATGCACATTTTGATTTTGCCCTGCCACTCTTCCATAAATCTATAACAGGATGCAGAAACTGATGTAGAGCGAAGCATTTGTTTTAGAAAGCATCTTTAACTTGAGAATAGAATTCACTGTTTATCTACTTTGCCTCAGGAAAAGCTTGTTTTCTTTCCTTGGATAAAAATGTTTTGTAGAACACTATTTGCCGAATGGCTTGCACCTAAAACAGGTTTCAGAAACCTAAGACAGCTTCTGATACTTTGTACTAAGTATGAATGAACAAGCCAGCAGCAGTGTTCCAGCTCTCGGGAAGTAATTCAGAGATGGGCAAGATTGAAAGCAAACATCGTACTTAATAAAAATCTTAACCCTATGGAACTAACTATAGGTCCTTTTTATCAAGCTATGCTAGAGGTTTTTAGTGCGAACCGGTGTGGTAAATGCTCTGATGCTCGCAGAATTCCTATGAGCGTTGGAGCACTCACCTTGCTGGTCCACGCTAGAAATCCTTTAGTGCAACTTGATAAAGGAGGGAGGGGGGGCATATTCTTTAAAATAAATCAGTGCCTCGGTGCTTAAGACAAAGGTTTAAGAATTTTCCCCCAAATCATTAACTCTCTTTGGATGTGAACTTATGGAAGAGAACATGAGATCTCAGAGGCAGTCAGATTTCAGAGATCTGGCGGGAGAGGAAGGCAATTTTATAACTAAGTTACCTTGCCTGATTTTTAAAGGATGCATTAATGCCCATATGCCTTTATAAAATAAGCGCTTAGAAATATCCCCAGCAGCACACAAATTCTCAAGTAGACATTTCTATGTGTTCCGAAGAAGGTGTAGATGTGTGACTGCCCTTGTGCTCTTCCACTGAGGTCTCACAATGCAATTGGCAAGTCGCTTGCCTACCCACCCATAATTTGAGTTCAAATCCCGCATTAGGATTGCTCTCAGGTAACCAGCCTCTGTCCAACTCAGCCTGTACTTCTGGTCAGTAAATGAGTACCTACTCTTAGTAGAGGAGGAAACTGGAGAAAGCAGTAGAAAACCACTCCACCAACAGTCTACCAAGAAACTATCATTCAAGACTCGACACTTGGTAACTTTTTAACATCACCAAGCTACCTAGACTGTTCCCTTGAAACACCTACAAATAAGCTTGTCAGCACATAAGCTTTAGGTATATACATTTACTTAGGGTTATCATATGGCTCCAGAAAAAGGAGGACAGATTGTGACACCCGGGTTTTACCCATTGCTTTCTGTGGAAGTAAAACCCAGATGTCTCAATCCGTCCTCCTTTTTTCTGGAGCTATATGGTAACCCTACATTTACTTGACTATGCAGTTTTAGAAGAACCATTTTCCGTGTGTAAAACGTGCTTTACATCTCTCCGGTGTTGCTGCAAAAACAAGAGCGTGCAGCAATGTCTGCACGTCTCGGTTTAAAGAGAAGTTGCCAAGTCCTTTCTCGTGATCCTTCTTCAATTGAAGGACTAGTGGACTGGTTGCCTGGTGGGGCTCTAGATATAAACCAGTCACAGTTGAGGTTAAATTACCATAAAGTAAAAAAAATAAAAATAAAAAAATACTAATTTTGTCAAACAAGAAACTTTGCAACAATGGTGCTCTATAAAATATAAGTGCAAGGCTAGATATAATCAGGCAGACACTATATTCTCCCTTTCTCGTGATCTCTAAACACTGGGTTGTTAAGCAATTAGGTGGTGGTTTAACTCGATGAATCTTTCTTCTCTTTAACTGCACTGACAATTGTAACCTATGTACAGATTACATGCAGAGATGCTAATGATCATGGTAACTTACTTCAGACCAACTGAATCCTCCCCAAGTGGTTCCCGCCTTTTCTTTTTGCTGGACTCTGTCATCTTGAAGCCATCGGGGAGCCAAAGTTGCCCATGCTCCCTCCTTCGCTTGCGAAACAGGACGCCCACCAAACTGAAACCTAGCACAAGCAGAAACGCCAGCCCCACATACACGAAATAGATCTGAGAAGCCTTATCTGGGTCCTTCGTCTCACCTAGGAAAGAGTAGGGTACGTTGAGAACCTTACACATTAAAGCTGCATAGCAAAACTAGTCACAGCGTGAAAATGAAGAGAAACTAGTTAATTCGAAGAAAAAGAAAAAAGGAATGTACCCCAATTGATTTTTTTTAAAAAGTGCAAAAAATAAGATCATTTTACATGGTATTAATCAGAATTGCAAACATTCCTAAATTCTCTATGGCACAGCCGGCTGTATCTGGAGACAGCTTCACTCTTTCAAGAAAAGGATTAGCAAACTTCAAATCCACTGTGCTTTCATTGAGCTGTTAAGACAATGGATTTAGGGAGGATTTTAAAGATGTGAACTTCAACACCTTGCATGGACCAGTAATCAATCTCGTTCTCTTCTTCTTTGCTGGGGTGGGGGGTAGGGGAGACAGTTTAAAGCTGTAATGATTTTGAAAGAAGTCTAGCCCAGGCAAAGAAGAAAGTATTTATAGAAAAAAACAGAGGAAGAAATGGTGAAATCTACAGCAGACAAAACCTAATGTACCTAAATCTAGCGAGTGCAGAATACAAGATATTAAAAATTCAGCAATTCATAGTTGGGTAGCTTGCATCATCACTCTACCTAACAGAGCACAGTCTCCTCCTTAAGGTCTTTTAATCTAGGCCTGGCCAGCCCAAGGGAATTGATACCCTAGCCAAAACTTCTTCAGCTGTCTGCCTCTCCAAGGGGTAGTTTTAGGCCCTACCCATAACAGGGCAGTATCTACCCTTCTGCTTTTTACCCTACTCCACCCCCTGTATATCTCCCCTTCTCTTCCACTGTCCCTCACATGTCGAGCATCTTCCCACTTCCCTCACTCCTGCCATGTTTTTGCTGCTGCTGAGCCCCTGCCGTCAAATCCACTTAGGCCTTCTGCACTAAAAAAGATTTGGCATGCTGTTTCAAAGGGGTGGGATAAAATGGGCATTGAGATCCAATGCTGGCCATGCTAAATTTTGTTTACTGATGCTGATCACTACTATTTATCATTTCTGTAGCAGTGCCAGATATTCGCAGCACCAAGCCAATGCTGCCTCTCCCTTCTCCCCCTCCCCCCCCCCGCCCCCAATTGTGCTGCCTAGTGGTTGGGCTGACCTCAATTTATGTTTTGTTTAGGGAGCTTTTTGGTTTTGCAGTTTCCTCTTTCTTAATTACAACCAGCTTTTGGTGGTATGTCATATCATAAATCTTATGCACCCACTCATTCATTTTGCTTTTCCCAACATAAATTTCTTATTCCATCTCATTTGCACATCTACTTGGAATGCACTAGACATTCGTGTTTTCATGTATTTACCTCTTCCCTTTGGAAGGGGTTAGAAACAGAAAAAAATGAAGGTGGATAGAGACCATATGGCCTATCCAGTTTGCCAATCCATGCAATCTACTATCCCTTCTCCCTTAGAGATCCTATGTACTTATCCCACGCTCTCACAGAAACAGAGAGAACTAAGGATGCCTTTGAATATATGTTTGGAAACCTCTTTCAGGAAATTTAAGTCAGCATTAAAAACCTACTTTTTGAGTCAAGCCTATGCTTCCGATTACCGACTGTCCTTTATGTCCAAGGCTGGTATTTTAGCCTGGTCAGGCTATGTCTTGCACCCATACTGAACATAAGAATTGCCAAACTAGGACAGACTAAAGGTCCATCAAGCCCAGCATCCTGTTTCCAACCGTGGCCAACCCAGGTCCCAAGTACCTAGCTAGATCCCAAGAAGTAAAACAGATTTTATGCTGCTTATCCTAGGAATAAATAGTGGATTTCCCCAAGACATCTTAATAATGGCCTATGGATGTCTCGTTTAGGAAATTATCCAAACCTTTTTAAAACCCTGCTAACAGTTCTTCCTGGATCCTTATTGTTTCTGTTTTCCTGATAATTTAATGTTACAATACAGTTAACAATTGCAACCTAGGTCTCCTTATGTAGCTCTCTTATATTCATTTCTTCTGTCCCAAGACTTCTTATTTTATTGTAAACCACATAAAAAGAAGATTGATCATGCCACCTTTGTTGAAGAAACTTCACTGGCTTCCTTTTCGATTGAGAGTTCAATTCAAAGGTGCCTGTATAGTTTTTAAAAATCTTACATAGACCTTTTTGCTCCCTTGATCTCTTTAACCCTAAATATGATAATATCTTCAGGTACAAGAACAACTCGCATGCATAAGCTCTTTTTTCCATCCTTAAAAGAAATAAAGTCGGCCAGTAAAATTTCCCATTCCTTTCCATATCTATTAACAACGGTATGGAATGAATTGCCATCTTGTATAAGATCTTGCCTATCTCTTCAAATCTTCCGCAAAATCTTGAAAACTGATTTGTTCCAGAAATTTTTAGGTAATAACTAACGATTACTAATAAGATTCTTTTTCAGTAATCTAATTTATGAAGCTGAATCGAACTCTTAACCTTAAGAGATGACTTGGTTTATAAGTCTAAGATTTAGATTAGATTAGATAGATTTTTTAAGATCAGCGGCCCTTGCTAAAAACCTCTAGCGCCATTTAGTAAAACTCTTGGTAAACCAATTAATACACAATAGGACAATCATATAAAAAGCTTCCTCACTTAATGAGCTTATATCAAATCACAATAAAAAGAAGCTTCTTTAAATCCCAAATAAATATTATCTTTATTATCAAAAATCCCTTCATATATTTAAACCCACAATTAAATGGATCAATAAATCCCCATTTTACAATCATAATAAAATTATTTTTGCCACTGAAGACTCAACTTCAAAGGCATGTAAAACCCAGATCAGCATACTATTGAACTGTAACGTCCAGTAGACAACCCCAGTTCACTGCATGTCTTGATTAAGCATATAAAAATCCTTTGTAGATAATTCCTTCATAGTGTACAATATATGAATGTTCTTTATTTGCTTCCGATGGTCACATCAATTTTATAACCAGCCAGCTCGACACAGGACTGTGTTTCGCTGCATCAGCGTCATCAGAAGCTGTAGTTGCTTCAGGTTCTCAGAATATCTACAACATAAATATAATTTTTCAACTTGACCCATCTAAAACCCCTTTCCCCACTATTTAACAGCATCACAAAATATTATTTAACTGAAATCCTTTCATTTTATCATAAAGTAGCCTCAACGAGGATTCCAAACCTGCTTCCCATCTCCAAGGAACAAACTGAATGATAACTTTACCCCTCATGTCCTGTTCTTACATCCTTAAGTCCAGCCCCCTCAATTTAAATTAACCACTCATTCCTTCATAGTGAAAAGCAATCAATCTCCTTATTGAGACCACCTGGTTCTGTTGTGCCCCACTGGTAGATTAATCTTTGTGAAGCAAAACTTTAGATACATTACCACCCCTTGGAATATTAACCTGAATTAATACCACAAATCTGGCATCCTCCACATTATGCCCCGCCTCCACCCAGTGACTAACCAACGGGGTATCTATCTTAATCAGCCTGAGGTTACTTAAATGTTGGGCGATCCTCAATTTAATCTTTCGTTTTGTTTGCCCTATGTACCACCTATTACAATTGCACCGTATCCCATAAACTACTTGGTGGGTATTACAGTCAGAGTAAGTTTTCACATAAAACATATGCCCTGTAGACGGCACTATTACCCATTCACATACCAAGGCAAACTGACAGTAAACAAAGTCATCACACTTGAAATGACCCACTCGGGTACTGAGTTCACTTCTTTGCCCCCGATTAGCTGACAGTACCTCAGACAAATTTCTGCCCCAAGTAAAAGCAAACCGGGGCATGTCCTTTAACCCTGCATGTAGATTTAAAATTGGCCAATGATTATGAATTGCTTTATGAATTTGCTGGGCTTGAGGCGAGTGAGGCAATACACAAGTAACGTAATTCTCCTGCATGCGGCCAGATTTCATCAAAAGCCACTCCCTCTGAGTATATTTAGTCCGCTTATAGACTCTACGAACTACCTTACTTGGATATCCCCGGTTAAGGAACCGTCCACTCATATCTTGAGCTTGTTTACAAAAATAATGGGGATTGGAGCATAACCGCTTTAACCTCAGAAATTGCCCCACCGGGACACTATTCTTCAAATTCTGAGGATGATGACTAGAGTAGTGTAATACAGTATTCCTATCGATTGTTTTTCTGAAAATAAAGGTCTCGAACTGGTTGTTAACCTCAGTAATCTGAAGATCCAAAAATTGAATATGGGTATTGGACATTGTGGCTTGGAATCAGATGCTAGAATCACAAAAATCCAGGTACACCAGAAATTCATGCAACCTGTCTGCAGACCCCGACCAGATTAATAAAATGTTGTCTATAAATCTTTTCCTGGCCACAGTGTCGTCCCGATATTCAGAATCTACTACATGCAGTTGTTCAAATTTTGCCATATACAGGCATGCAATGAAGGGAGCGACGATTGCCCCCATCGCTACCCCCCTTGGTTGGCAAATAATATTTACTATTAAACTCAAAATAATTGCAGTTGACAACCAGTTCTCCTATTTCCCTTAGAAATTGTTTTAAACCAACCGAGATATCCATTTGGGACACCATGTCCCCAATTAAATCAAAAGCCTCACGTTGGGGAATGTTAGTATAAAGGGCTCTAACATCCAGGGTAGTCAAAATCAAGGGACCTACTACAATAACCTTATTTAATTCATGTATCAAATGAGTAGAATCCTCAATGAACGAGGGGATTTGGTGTACTGCGCCTTGAAAGTAAAAATCTAAAAACTGGGATAGGGGTTGAAACAACGACCCCCTGCTGGACACTATCGGTTGCCCTGGGAGAGCAGCTAAACTTTTATGCACCTTGGGTATGAAATAAATGCTAGGCGTCATAGGATGTTTCACGGCCAAATATCTACACTGTTTTGACAATATTATTCCACTCTCCTTTCCTGCAATCAGACAAGCCAAGACCCGGGGTCCAAATTCACTAATGGGGTTTACATTCAGCAAATCCTGATAATATTCATCATCTATAAGCTGGCGATAAGCTTCCTGATCATACGCTGTTCTATCTAATATCACCACAGCGCCGCCTTTAATTGTGGGTTTAAATATATGAAGGGATTTTTGATAATAAAGATAATATTTATTTGTGATTTAAACAAGCCCGAGGGATTCTCGCAGTCCCCATTCCTGTGCAGCTCTTTATCCAGCACTAACTGGACAGTGCAGCGGCAGTTTTTGGAAACAGTCAATGGCACAATCTGGCTACGTACGCTGAATATCATGCAATTTAACTGGGCAGGAGCCTTTCCTACCGAGTTAAATTGCTTTGAATATTGGGTAATGTGGTTATTTTTTCTCCTGCCACCTCAAATGGAATTTTCATCCAGTTTTGTGCTACCAATAAGCTTGCACTATATACTTCCCTGTTGCTATTATATGTTTTCAGCAGTTAATCACATTTTAATAAGTATAAATGTAAACAAAATATTACTTCCATGTATCTGCTGTTGATATCTTGATTTATGCAACTGAGCATATTGTTAGTCTTCAACTTTTCAAAAAGCTTTAAAAAAATCAAGTAGAAGAGCAGAGTCTCAGCGAATATCCTCAACTGCCTGTCCTCTCTATTTATTTATTTATTTTTTTAAATAGTACTGATCTTCTTTTCACACATACATTTGAGTGAAAGGAGAAAAAAGCCCTCTGAATCCTGTCATAAGCAAATTTATGATAATCTAATCTGTTACACTTTCACAAAAGTATATGAATGTCATGAATCAATGTAAGCAGTACTGCTTTAGTTCCAGGAGATGTGTGTTTCAAAACACGGAGGAAAAAGCCTCAGGCAAATGCCCTCCCACCACCACAATGGTGGAAAAAGGTGGTAGGGTGGTAATCTTCATTGGCAGAAAACCTCCATTACACTCCCTGTTAAGTAAACTGTAAGCAGGGCTGTCTATGCAATCGATAGATGAAAATAAGCAAATTTATGTCCATAGACTAAAGAGGGTAGTTACATCATCGTCAAAAAAATCCTCCTTTATTACAAGTTGTGACTATCATAAACATTCCTTTCAAATATAATGAAAAAACTTATCTTGTTTAGGCAGAGTTCTTAAGATTCGGTCCCACCGACGGTGCTCATTGTTTTGCTAAAATGCTGTTTCAGGGTTACAGGATTTCATATTCAAATGGCTGTGAGCATGGAGTAGTACCATTTGAATATGCCTAATGCGCCTTTTATAGAACATGGGCCCAGATGTTATCTGTATAGGCTTCACTTACTTTTGACAGCTTCTATTCTGTAGGGGATGTTCAGGGTCCCCCTTGAAGCCAGAGCGCCCAAGAAAGCAGCCACATCTGTTGCACTCTGGAAGCACTGGGAAGAGGAGTGGAGGCACTGGCGATTATCAATTTCCAGATGTACAATCGACCTACGAAGGAGGAAGACCATTCATTTTAAAGAAACCCTTACTCTACATTTTGGAAAGGTATTCTAAGAAAATGTGTTACTTTCCATAAAAATTCTGCCTGTCCTTAATAAGCATGGATACAGAAAGCTAGGTGTGCATTTTCACTTTGAAATTTGGTATAAATTTAGCAGTTAAAAAACATGGACTTTGCACTAAAGTGGATGATTTGAAAATTACTCCCTCTGAGATAAGATTCTGGCCTGCCTTTATTCTTTCAGTTTTTTCTTAGTCCCCTTTTTTGTTGTCTTTCTGTATTTTATTTCACATTTTTCCACACTTCTTTTGGAATTGAACATGCTACTTTCTACTGGGTTTTTTTTTTTTTTAAGAAATTCTGTCCTTGTGTCCATTCTTTGGTGCACACTTTCAGTTATTTATCTTAAATACACATTTTTGTTTGGTGCAAGAGCTATCAGTGTGTGTGTGTGCGTGTTTTTGGGGACGCTAAGTACAAGGATCTTTCAAAAGCTTCAAATACTAGCAAGTCTGTGAGAAGGAACCAAAATGTTTAAGGGGGAAGTTAAAAAACTGCATTAGGGATTTAAGCTGCATTATTTTTGCCCCTTAATGGGACTTAAAAAACCCAGCCATTTTGAGGTGTCAGCCAAGTTGATTATTATATGAACGTGTTTGAATATTAGATGTGGCAAGTTGAAATGAATTTCCCCTGATGTAGCCTGGTACAAGGCGAAACAGAGGTACTTTCTGTCGGGAAGGGACGCAGCAGTTTTGAAAAAGAAAAAGAAGCTGATTGCAAAAGCGCCTGAGAGATGTTTGAAGATAAGTTTGCCTTGTTTATTCATATCACGTGTCATTAGACCCATTTATAAGAACTGAAATTAGTTTTGCCTCCAGGCTGTTGCCATTGTTGCTACATTTGGCAGATTCAACCTCATATTCCTCTATACATAATTATGATAACAGAAAATTAACTTTGAAACTTATATAAAAGAATGAAATGAAGAATGAAATATTGATGATATACATGTATGGAGTTTTTTCAGACCAGTGATGATATGGATGGCTTAGGGTACTGTGCAGTCCCAGCTCTCCGTGTATGAGGTCTGTTTTCTCCATTTTTTTGTATTTATTTATTTTCTGTCTGGATTGATTTACTTTTGTTGACACAGTGTGAATGAGGTTCTTCTGCTGAATTTTTCATACAGTACGAATTTGTGGTTGTTATATACTACTGTACCCAGAAATTATTGTTTTTTTTCCAACTTTAAAAACCCTAACAGAGCTTGTCTTAAACCACTATGGTGATATTTACGTTGCTGTGGGTTACATATTAATGAGATGCAAAACATGTATGTGCATGTTTTGCATCTCATTACTATGTAAATATCATAACTCAGCTTGCAGTGATATACTGCAAGTAATGTTATGGGTACAGAATCATGCTAAAATAACCCCAGCCAGAAAATGGTGTTATTTTACCATACCAGGAGCATCAAGACTCAAAGCCAGTCCCAATGCACTTGTGCAGAGCTTAAAGAAGCCACAGTGCCAATTCTGGATGCCCCCTTCCTGATCCAATATCTTCCCCAAACACATCTGTCTACTCTTCTGAAATAGCTCCTAACATCCCGATTAATGCCCCCAATCCCTGATCCAATCACCCCCCCTCACACACACACACACACATACACATAATCCCCCACTTCCATTCCCATACCTTCTTTCTCTGGTAATCTAGGGTTCCTGGGGCAGGAGCAATCCCCAGTCATTCTTGCCTTCTGGTGACACCTGTCAAAATGGCACCCCTAACAGTAATCACTGTCTTTGACAGGTGGCGCCAGAATGATAGGAGCAACTGGAGTTTGTTTCTGTCCCAGGAAACCCAGACCACTAGGGAAAGTAGGTGTGGGCACGGGGGTGGGAAGGGGCTTTGATTGTGGGGGATTGATCGGGGTGTGCGTGTGTGTGTAAGCTCTGATTCGGTGAAAGATCTGACAGCCCCTATAAAATGCAGCCACAGCTTTGTTGGAATAACACTGCCTGTGAGGTGGCTCACATGCAGCATTATATTCACTTTCCACTGGAGTCAACTACCTGCAGGACTGTTATCCTGTAGGATGTTGAATCCCATGATAAATCATGATGCAGTAAAAGGCAAACTTTACCGCACCCTGTTAACATCCCCCCTACAGGAGGGCGTGGGGGGGAATTCATCAAAGGGTACTAAGCACGTTAGCATGCACTAACCGCTACAGACACCCACAGGAATATAATGGCTGTCTTTAGCAGTTAGTATGCGCTAATTCAATCGTGTGTGCTAATTTGTGTGCGCTAACGCACTTAATGCCCTTTAATTAATTCCCCCCTCCTCCAAAATAACAGAAGCGGGAGTTCAATTATTTTGCATGTGTTCATGGTCAATAGAATAATAAAAAATATTATCTTCCCTTACTAAGGAAGAGGAGGGGACAGATGGCAATGGTTAGGTACACATACAATACAAATCCCCGTTGTCTTTGCTGAGTATACTGCCTTATTATTCCCAGCCTAGATACACTTCATCTAGTAGGAAGAAAAAAAGCCTCAGTAGCCACAAAGAGAAGGAGCTACTTGTCCACACAACACAGGCTCCTCTGCACGCTTCTATCATAGGCCTCCATTTGGTGCTAATTTGTGTTTACAATAGTTAGGCACACTATATAGGCCATACGGTCTTTATCTGCCCTCATGTTTCCTTGTTTCTAGAGTTACCTAACTGAAAACCATTTGCCCAGCAAACATTGCACTCACCCTTTGACTTCCATCTCATCCAGTTCACGGCGCCGTCTCCCGCCAACAGAGGAAAAGAGTGAGCTCGTCACCTTTTCAAAGACAGCGCCGGGCACATTAGACCAGTCTTCCGTTGACCTCTTCGTACGGTGCTTCTTCAGTTCTTCTTTGTTGCCGTAGTAAGGGAAGATCATGTATTCTCCCTTGGCGTTCTTCCTGAACACCACATTGGTGTGCAGAACACGGCTGAGCTCTCGCAAAAAATTCAAGGAGTTGTTTTTCAGCTTTTCTGGGGACAAGAGCACTACCAGAACCAAGGTGCCGTCTGCCAGGTTCTTTGGCATGTTGTTAGCGCAGTCCAAGCCATCCCATTCACACTCAGCATTGTTACAGCCCTGGTCGCAGTGGCCATCCTGAAAGTGGTCTTTGCAGTACTGGTCATAGAGAGGGCTGGAGAAAGGATATAAGAATATGTGAAAAGGAGATCTCTTCTTCCTTGAACATTTAAGAAATGTACGTTTTACAGTGGGCATTTCAATAAACAGAACTAAGTGCTGAAAACTGCAATTTCTGTAAAAGAGGATGCTGCAGCATCTTTTTGTGTGATACGAGCTTTTGTATTAAATTCCAGTCTCTAAAATTCAATAGGAATGCATTGTGAACAGAAGAGTATTGTGGAAGTAATGCAAAATCTTGTACATTAGGGCCACATGCTGTTACTGATAGATTGCTTTTTTGAAAACATTTCCAAAGGAAAAATTATATATATATACAAAATAAAGGAAACAAAAATAGGACTTTAAGGTTTCAAAACATGGACCAGCCTAATGGATTAGATTTGTAATTCTGGTCTTCCACTCCCCAACTGGAGATGCTGCTTCCACTCAGTCACTGGAGGGGGATTAGGGGACGGTGAGAAAGGAAGAGAGTCATAGTCATTGTGCAATAGTGGCACCTAGTGGCTGGATTCAGGTCTTACAACTGAAGGGTTCTGAAGGGAGCCCTGGTAAATGGCCTCCAGTAAAGTACTGTCATGATAAAGATTGGATTTTATTAAGTTGCATGAGGATATAAAATATTGAGGAAAGATTTCCTGATAATTGTGAATGAAAGCATATAGGGCCAGATTCTGTAAATGGTGACTAAATAAGCCTACATTGTAGGTGCCGCTTTGTGCGGTTGGTTGTTAATCAACCGCTAGGCTCCACTTCTAGAATCATGCCTAGAGACACCTAAGTGGACATAGGCATCAAGGCGCTGGTATGTTGGGCCAGGTTTTTTACTGGCCTACTTTACTGGCACCTATCTCAAATGCCTAAGTCTACCACACCTATTCTCCGCCCCCTAACCACATCTGCTTCTCAGATAGGTGTCATTAGGCATTGGAGGGTGCCGGCGCCTCCACTTAGGTGTTGCTAGGTGCCACTCTGAATTCCATCTGCACCTTCAAAAAGATATGAACAAGATGGAATCGGTCCAGAAGTAGGCTACTAAAATGGTCGGTGATCTTCATCATAAGGCGTATGGGGACAGAAGTAAAGATCTCAATCTGTATACTTTGGAGGAAAGGCGGGAGAGGGGAGATATGATAGAGATGTTTAAATACCTACATGGCACAAATGTGCAGGAGGCGAGTCTCTTTTTCATTTCAATGGAAACTCCAAAATGAGAGGGCATAGGAAGAAATTATGAGATAGGCTCAAGACATACTTTTGACATACTAATGACATACCAATGACATACTTTTTGACAGAAAGGGTGGTAGATGCGTGGGATAGTTTCCCGGTAGATGTGGTGGAGACACAGACTGTGTCTGAGTTCATGAAAGTGCGGGACAAGCATGTGGGATCTCTTAGAGAGAGGAGGAGACACTGGCTGCTGCGGATGGGCAGACTGAATGGGCCATTTGGCCTTTATCTGCCATCATTTTTCTGTATTGCTTAATTAGCTAATTTTTTTAAAAAAATTTCTTGATTAATTTCAGTGGCACAGTCAATTACTAAGCCATTTAAGATAATTAACATAATTTGGGTTAAATGTGGATTTTTTTTAGGTGTCGCTAGGCACCTGCAATTAGACTGCCTAGAGGCGCCTAACAAAGGCATCCTTTATAGAATCTGGTCATAGTGCCGGATCTCAGCCCTGGTTCCAATTGTGCTGAAAGCCAAAAAAAAATGCCGAAAAGTATCAATGGATGAAATACATCTTATGCGCCTTCAGTTTTGCACCTAATCAAGCATCTAGGAAATGCTTTACTGTCTATGCAGAACACAATCCAGCTTATGTGTGAGTTCTGAGCCAATTCAGTCATGAAACATTCTCTCTACGTTGCACATGAATTCGCCACACAAAGTTTGAGCAGTGCCCGCTTGCCTTGCATGTTCAACTTGCAAGAAAGCTGGAAGCCCCCTCTCCCCCCGTTGGAATGCAGAAGACTCCAGTTTATAAGGAACACTGTAACCATATCATTGCTTAACACTGTTAAAATTGTAAAGACTCATGCATTGCTAAGTAAAAGCTATCACAAAAGCCTCATTTTGCAAAGAGTTGTTGTTTTTTTTGTCAGACTGCCTCCCCCCCTCCTAGCTTCATCAAGCTTCCTCAGTTGAAAATAACTGAATTTGATGAAGACATGCATTCTACTGTAGATAATTAGAATGGCTTGTGTATAGTTTTCTGTGGCAGCATGAGGTGATGTGACATGAGCAAAATAAGTTGGTAGAATATACTGTATTATTGCATGTTAGACAGGGCCCATGGAAGGGTATTACAGTATGTTCCCTAGGCATATCTTCAGCTTCGCACCCCCCCAAAAAAAATTAACTTTCAAGCTCCTTGCCCCCCCCCCCAACAATCATGCCAACAAAACCCTTCCCAGAATAATCTGGGTAAATGGGCAGTATGGAAACAGCCCCTCCCTCTGGTAAAAGTATTCCCTGTTTTTGTTTTATTTTATATGGTTGTCAGGATCTATTGTTCTGCTTTGACTACAGCTGCTCTTTGGTGTCCTCAGAAGCTGCCAGCCTAGGTGGTTGCCAAGCCTGGCCTGGCCTAATGGCTGGGCCGGCTCTGATGGGAGACTTTTCTAAGATATTTCCTGCCCATTGAGCATTAACAATTTTATCGGTGTCTTATCAATTACGAGGGGGTGCTGAAAGGTTCTTAGCCCAACCAACCAACTTCCTAAATTCTGAGTGTTATTTTGTTATAATAGCTGAAAAGAGTGTTATCTTATTTCGTTAAATGCCAATTTGCAGAAATGAAATTCTGTGCTTTTGACATTGTTTCAGATCATTGATTGAACCATGTCCTCCACATCATTCTCTTCTTGGTTGGGCTGAGAACTTTTCAGCACCCCTTTGTACTGTGCATTTCAAATAGTATTTGTAAATTATTTACCAGCTGTGTTCTAATTCTACTTCCATATTAAAGGCTTTGGGCCCTTTGTACTAAGAATACTTATAATCATTGCAAAAGGATTTTTTTTTTTTTACTAAGTCACAGCAAGCGCTAGAGTGTGCTTACTGCAACTTAAAATGGCTTACTGCAGGAAACACTGGTGATAAATTCCAAATAAGTGCGCGATAATCACAAGCTAAAAAATATATTTTCTATTTTTGTTGAAGGGGCAGGTCCGGGAGCAGAGAGCAGGCATGCCTGTGCTATTCGGTTAATGCAGCGACATTACCGCGCACTGACTAGTTCGTGCGGGATTACCGCACAAGTCCTTACCTCCTACAAAATAGGCGTTGGTAAGTGCTCCTGCAGTAATTCTTTTAATGGCTGTGCGATAATGGCAATATTAGTACATTGTCATTAATAGCAAAAATAGAAAATTAGCCAGTACAAATGATTTAGTACATGGGGAAAAACACAGATAAGGAAGGGCATGCTAAGGCCAGTAGGCCACTTTTTAGTGCAACTTAGTAGTACAAAATATGGTAAATCCTCTAATACATCTGCTCCATTGTTTTTAAAATAAAAACATGAATAATAATAAAGAGATTTTTTTTAAAGAAACTGCTAAGTTTTTAACTTACTTGCACTGGACTTCCACTTTCTGACAGTCAAACCCATCGTAGAGACACCCAGCATTGTTACACTGGGAATCACATTTTCCATTACTGAAATACGTCCAGCATTGCAGAGAATCTGTGCAGTTCTTCCAGGGATCATAGAAATCAAGAGAGCAGTCCCCTCCATCCCAGCCGCAAGCGTGGTTGTTGCATTTGCTGTCGCAGATCTTGTTGCCAGCATACTCTTCACACACCGCATTCTCGCAGTGCTCCTCATTTTTGGGTGGGGTGATGTTCTGCCCTATTCCTCCATAGAATTTGTAGTCCAGGATGTGGCAGAAGAGGCCATTGAAATTGATTGGGCAGAGACAGTGGTAGAAGGGAGCTTCAGAGCTGGGCTGGCAAGTGCCACCGTTGTAGCATGGGCTGGAATTGCATGGGCTGTTTACAGGGTGCTGGCATTCGAGTCCCATAAACGCAGCTGGGCATATGCACTTTGAGGTCTTGTGCACAGAGATGCATGTTCCACCATTCAGACAGCGCAGGTTCCCACACGCGCGTGAATCATACTCACAAGACGCGCCATCAAAGCCCTGATAAATAGAAGCAAGGGCAGTGGATTACGTCATTATCCTTCTCTATATTTAGATCAAATGCAAGTGCAACAGGGCTAGGATAGGAGGAAGGAGTGACCTAGTGGTTAGAGTTACAGTCTCAGCACCCTGAGGTTGTGGGTTTAAATCCCAAGCTGCTCCTTGTGACCCTGGGCAAGTCATTCAATCCTCCATTGCCTGAGGTACATTAGATAGACTGTAAGCCCACCAGGACAGATAGGGACAAATGACTGAGTACCTGAATGTAAACCGCTTAGCAATTAATAGGCGGTATATAAATAACTAAGATAATAAATATATGGTATAGTGGTAAAGTTATGGTTTGATCTCAGAACTGAGCTTGCAGAATCAGGGTAGACCTGTGTGGTACAAGTGCATGAAAGAACTGGGGGGGGGGGGACACTGGAAGAGCACAGGATGCTGCATTTCAGAAGACATATGTTTGAGACTTTTGTGTAATGCCTTCCTGTGCGACAGAACTCTATGCAGACGGAAAAGCAATTTTTATTGCGAAATCAAGCCATCATGTTGCTTTCAGAAAAGCAAGCTCAAGGCTAGAGAAGTAAAAACAAAAAAAAAAATACTTACAGGAAGGCACTTGCAGATAAAGCCACGCCCAGTGTTGCTAGCAATTGAACACGTGCCACCATTCCTGCAAGGTCTTCCTTTACAACCATCCACAACAGATTCACAGTGGCGACCTGCAGAATGCACAGAATCCCAAGCAGTGAGGAAGCCAGCCATGAAAAGGCCTACAAATCTTTACAGAAGAGAATACTTCATCATCTTCACACTACTGTGAAATAATCTGACGGAAAATTATACTCTGCAAATATGGCTAAAAGTACATGCAGGTTCCATAGCATGTATGCTTTTAGCGGTACTAAAAAGAGGCAAGAAAGCAGCATGCATTACATTCAAATATCTCCCCTGTTTTTTTTTAATTAAATAAGAGCATGCCAGGATATTTTAGCACTAAAACCACTCTAGTGCAATTCTGCCTAAATGCCGGTAGACTGGTTCTTGCAGCCACCTAGAAGGATCTGGGAATTCTTTCAGGGTCTGATTCTGTATAATGCGATCAAAGTTGCGCATGAAAATTGGTGCGCACTGCTGATTTGCACGCACAACTTAATTGCTTAACAAGCTAATCAGCGTCAATAACTGGTAATTAACAAGTAAAAATTGGCACTAATTAGAAGTTATGGCCACAACTTTCTAAGCCTATTTTCTAAAGTGGTGTGCGTAAATTATTCTAGTACACGAATATCAAAAGGGGGCATGGCCAGGGGAGGAACATGGATGGGTCATGGGCATTCCTAAAAGTTAGGCGCACTGTTATAAAATATGCCCGATCTGCGCACAACTTAAGCACAGGTATTTAGGCTTGGTTTTCATTAGCCTAAATGGGCCTATGTTAGTCACGCATAAGGACACTAAGCATGATTCTAAAAACTGCGTATAACTTGTGTACATAGGGCCGGATTCTATAAATGGCACCTACATTGTAGCTGCTACTCAGTGCAGCTGTCAAACAACTGCTAGGTGTCATTTATTAGAATAATGCCTAGCAGTGCCTAAGTGGACTTAGGTGTTGCTATGAATCCTAGACATAGGCACCATTCCATTAAGCCAGCATTTTCCTCATCTAATTTGGCGGCATCTATGTCAGATGCTTAACTCATGCATGCCTATTCTCTGCCCCCTAACCACGCCTACTTTTTCAGATAGGCATCGTTAGGTGTCCTTCGGCATGGAAGGGCACTTCCACTTAGGCATTGCTAGGCATCTTAAAAGTTCTGCGCCAAACTCTTAAATTGATTAATGGGCTTAAAAAAAAATTAAACCAATTAAAAAAAAAGTTAGGCATGCTTAGGTGTCCTTAGGCATCGTTAGGTGTCCTTAGGCATCTATGTCAGATGCCTAACTCATGCATGCCTATTCTCTACCTCCTAACCACGCCTACTTTTTCAGATAGGCATCGTTAGGTGTTCTTAGGCATGGAAGAGCACTTCCACTTAGGCATTGCTAGGCATCTTAAAAGTTCAGCGCCAAACTCTTAAATTGATTAATGGGTTTAAAAAAAATGAAACCAATTTAAAAAAAAGTTAGGCGTGGATTCCAAACTTAGATGCCGCTAGTTGGCCACAAATAGGCTGCCTAGCAGTGCCTAATGTAGGCGTTATTTATAGAATATGACCCATACTGTATTAAGCATACACCACCCTCGAATATTTGAGTGGTATATAAATATGTATTAATCTTAAACTTTAGAGGCATTTCATAGAATCGTACTAAGCACTGCCCTTTTTGGTGCCAATTTTTTAAGCGTCATATATAGACTATGGCCCTCAGTCTATAAACGGTTGAACAAACCGAGATATATCTATGAGATATAGCACTTAACAGCAGTGTGTCATAAGATACTGGTTAAATGGGGTAAGGTAAAGGGCCTATTGAAGAATATTATTTGATTAACCACAGTTTAGATTAACAATTGATGCCAAATACTATGTATGTGAATTTTGACATCCTGCTTCTCATGCGTCCCCTTTTTCTTTTCTTTGTGTTTTGTAGGTTTCTTTAGAAAACATAAAAAATTGAGAGGTTTCACTTTTTTTCTATTATGTAGGATGGCCAGTGTGAGATTACAAAAGGAATTGACCCCGAAATATCCACAAAGAAAAGTCATGAGAAAACCAAAAAAACTCTGTGGAGTGACGATGTTCCTAAATGGACTTTATTTGAAAGTGTCAAAGTTCCAATTAATGTACACTGAAATCATCCACATAAAGTACACTGAAATCATCCACATAAAATAATTCCATCCACATAAAAATAAATCATCCACATAAGAGCCTTAAAGGACCTAGTCCGCTAGGGTTACAGGACCCAACATGGTCTGCGTTTCGACAAAAAGTCTTCTTCAGGGATCCCTGGGGGTCCTATAAAGGTGAGTACATGGGAAACAATTGTGTGGTGAGCCGGAAGTGAGACACTGCTTGCAAATGCAGTTCTCTGCTTGCAAATGCAGTTCTCTGTGACCTGCCTATGTCTCCATTTCCCAATACTAGAATGGCTTAGAAATACTAGAATGGCTTAGATTGCTGACCCAAAGTTACCTGTATATCCTTGCATGCATTCACACCTGTAGTCATTCACCAGCTGAATGCAGTTCTGAGCCCCCTGGGTGTCACAGGGGTTTGATAGGCACTCATTGACGTCCCCCTCACAGCGCTCGCCCACAAAGCCAGGAGGGCAGATGCAGCTGTAGCCGCCCACTTTATCGGTACACTTCCCATTGTTAAAACACTTAGGCTCCAGACTGACCGTATCGAAAAATGGAGTGCAGTCATCAATGTTGATTTCACAGTGAACACCTGGAGGGAAGATTTCCTCAGCATCACAGCAAGAACTCATTTTATCAAAAATGTATGCGTTTTTCTGTGAGACGTAAGACATCTCTTTGCTACTTGTAAAATATTTTTCTGTACTTGCCTTATACTCTATTCTGATTAATGAAGCTTATTAAGCACTGAGGGTGTAATTTCTTAACAGGGAACTCAGTGGCGTAATGAGGGAGGGAGGCGCCCGGGGCAGTGGAGCAGGGGGCTGCTTCAACCGCCAACCCCACCCCCCCATGCCCTCCTTTCCACCCCCCCCCCCACACCACACTCATTCTATCCCTTCCCACCCCATAACTCAAAATCTTCTCCAGCATGAGCAGGTTCTTCACCTGCTGCTCGAGTTGGCTTTCCCTCTGACGTCACTTCCTGGTCTTGCAACCTGGAAGTGATTTCAAAGGGAGCCAAACCTGTGCGAGCAACAGGCTAGAGTATCTGATTCCGCTGGCAAAGATTTTAAAGAGGTATGTGGGGGAAGGGAGGGCACAAGTGTGGCATAGGGGGCGGAGAAGTGTCGGGATCCCCACGGAGACAGCGCTCGGGGCAGTCCACCCTCCCCCGTTACTACACCACCGAGGTGCCTGTTTTATAAAGACAATGCAGGTATCTATGTGTCCTTATAAAACAGGCTCATACAGTGACCCCCCCACCCAGTGGCATAAGAACGTAAGAATGGCCATATTGGGTCAGACCGAAAATCCATCAGCCCAGCAACCTGTTTCCAGCAGTAGCCAATTCAAATCACAAGAACCTGGCAGAAACCCAAATAGTAGCAAGTAGCACACAAATTATCACCTGCTCCAAAAGTATACACATTTTACAAATAAAACATGCAAACATCACAACCATACCCAAATCACATTCCTAGGAATGCCTATATGCAAATCATGCAAATGTAGGCACAGTCTTGCAATACGTCTGCTTTTTAGGTGTACATAACTGTGCAAAATTTTATAACAGATATTTGCTACATAAAAAATATGCTCTCCTTGTGCAAAATGCTTCAAAATAGCTTAACATCAGTAGTATAAAGCAGTGGTTGCCAACCCTGTCCTGGAGGAACACCAGGCCAATTGGGTTTTCAGGCTAGCCCTAATGAATATGCATGAAGCAAATTTGCATGCCTATCACTTCCATCATATGCAAATCTCTCTCATGCATATTCATTAGGGCTAGCCTGAAAACCCGATTGGCCTGGTGTTCCTCCAGGACAGGGTTGGGAATCACTGGTATAAAGCATGCTTCATATATGTTAAATATGTATATGAATGTGGATTTAAATACCAACAAGCTTTCATATAGCTAAGGAGAGGATGCATCAAATGTAGCAAGGTCTACAACAGTAGATGCAAATTGTATTAACATTTTATTTATTTATGTAAAACTTTTTTATATTGTTTACAAAAAAACTAACCCCCTGTTTTACTAAGGTGCGCTAAGCATTTTTAGCACACGCTAAATCTACGTGCGAGCTAAACGCTAACGCATACATAGACTAACATGCACGTGTTAGCATTTAGCGCATGGTTAGTGCGTGCTAATATTTAGTATGCGCTAAAACGCTTAGCACATCTTTGTAAAAAGAGCCCTAAATGGTTTACATCAATTAAAACAAACATAAGATAAAAACAAACCACATCATAAAATCTTTATCATAAAAACATTTCTTCTCTTCAAATGTCAACTAATAAATTGCAAAAATGCAGTAACGAACAGCTGAATTTTAACTGTTTCTTAAATTGAAACCGGTTTACAGACGATTGCAATTGCCCCACCAGCAATACAAAAAGTCATCGCTCTAGTTTCTGCATAATTTCCCTGCACTATTGGAATTAATAGCTTTTGATTTTCGGATCCTAAAAATCTATTAAGGCTTATAAAGTGCCAAAACTTGTCGATGGTGTTTGATGGTAAATAGTCTGATGGACCACAGTAACAACTTTATGTTGCACCCGAAATACAACTGGTAACCAATGTAATTGCTTCAGGATTGGTGTAATATGTGCCATCCTGTCAGCTCCCATTACTAACCTTGCTGTGGCAATTGTAACGCTATTAATACTTAACTGTCTCCTTTATGGATAGATTAAATTTAAAACTAGAGTATAGCAATGATTTTTTTTGGCATTACAAATTTTAGTATATCTCTATTTTAAAAACATGGTCACATGCTAGTTTTTTTGCACTGTTGACAGTGAAACCATCTGAGCTCATTAACATACCTTGGGTTCCCCTGGGGCAGGAGCATTTGTAGGTATTAATGAGATCGATACAGGTCCCTCCATTCTGGCAAGGGTGAGACAGGCACTCGTTGATTTCTTCTGAGCAGTTAACACCATGATAGCCAGGAACGCACTAGGAGGACATTATCAAGAAAAGCTTCATTTACTGGGAGAATGGTGTTGCCATAATTATAACAATAATAACTTTATTTTTCTATACCGCCAATAATCATATGACTTCCAGGCGGTTTACATTTGAAGAGAGCTGGACAATCAGCGAGTTACAATATGCAGATAGTGAAATTAGTATGTAGAATCTTGAAATACAGCGAAATACAATATACAGTTTGTTTAGTATTTTCAGAGGGGACATGTTAGAAATAGGAGCTAATTACAAAATACAGTTTGTTAAGAATTTCGGAGGGGCATTGGATAGAAATAGAATGGAAAAAGATTAGCAGAGTTACTGTTTAGGTGATATATCAGTCGAATAAGGCAGTTTTTGTGACATTTCTAAAAACATCGTAGGTCAGTCTAGCTCCATTAATGTAGTTGTCAAGCCATGTTGTTGTTTGTTTGCTTGGTACATAAGGTTCTTTCCAGAAAGGTTTTGTATTTAATGCCGGTAATGCTTGAATATGCAAATAGACTGGGATTTCAAGTACTTTTGCTTTATTTTATTGTAAAGTTTTCATTAAAAATAACATTTAAAAAAAGGGTTTCCCCCATATTATGTCCATATTGTTACAAAAGTATAGACCAGGAGCTGGCAACCTTTTTATAGCAAAGATCCAATTTATCCAAAATGTTTGACTCAAGATTTACAAAGAACCACAAACTGTAGCTTCTCACCCCTCCAACCCTTCACAGGTCTCTGCACCTCTCATCCTTCTCTCCCCTGCTCATAGCCAAGATTCTCTCTCCTGTCCAGGCCCCGATTCTTTAATCTCCCTCCCAACCCCACAATTCCCCCCCTCCCCCACACACCCAGGCCTACCGAGGTACCTGGTGGTCCAGGGGGAGTCTTTGTGGCATGTGTCTAACTCTTGCTCCTGCCTCATCGCAGCTGCCTTCAAAATTGGCTGCCGTAGCCTCTGGCGGCAGCTCGTGGTACTACAAGAAATGCCGCAAGCAGCTGCGAGAGCTCACGACAGCTATTTTACAAGGCAGCCGCAAGGAAGCAAGGGCCTGGAGTGCTACAGGTTACCGACCCCTAGTATAGACCAATGAACACCAAATAAATTATGCTAAATAATCCCACCCCATATGACTAAGTACTACAATTCTGCCTCACTGGTTATTTAAGTTTTAAAACAAATTTTACTGCAAAAAATGCTGCATCAAGGTCAGTGAATCACTCCTCCCAGCATGAGACATTCCCTTGGTTTGAAAACAATGGAAGTTTTAGATACAGCCTCCTACATTTTTGTGAACTTGAGGAAAAGTGTGGTTTAAATGGGACATCAAGTTTCAAATTTATTAAAAAACTAGTCTTTAAGCCCGTTACATTAATGGGTGCTAGAATAGATGGATGTCTGTCTTTCTTTCTTTCTGTCTCTCTACCTCCTGCTGTATTTCTCTCTCCCTGACCCCCTTTCTCTGTCCCTTTTCCTGCCCCTGTGTCTTTCTTTCTTTCTTTCTGTCTCCCTCCCTCCCGCTGTCTGTCTGTCTTTATTTCTATCTGTCTCTCTCCCTGCTCCATATGTAACATTCACCCCTTCATTTCCCTGTGCAGCAGCATTTCCCTCCCACGACCTCACTTCCCTGTGCAGCAACAGAAGCAGTATTTCCCTCTCCATTCACTTCTTTGAACAGCAGCAGCGGTATTTACCTTCCCCTACAGGTCCCTGTGCAGCATCATTTCCACCCCCCCCCCCCTTTGCTTCTTGCGGTCTGGCCTACCATCGCACTCACTGTGAGAGATTGAGAGGGCAAAGCAGGAAAAACGGCACTACTGGTAGAAGTTTATTTTTAAGTTTAAAGTTGCCGCCGCAGCTCCTCTCACGATCGCTGCCTGCGTCGGAAGCCTTCTCCGATGCAAGTGCGGTTCATAAGAGCAGCCGCCGCAGCACCTTTAATCTTAAAAATAAACTTCTACCGGTAGTGCCGTATTTCCTGGATTTAGGTTTGCGCGAGGTGGAGAGCAGGGAGGCCAGCGGTTTCCAATTTGTTTTGTGGCCACCAGGTATAAGATAGCGAATAAGGCCCCTCTCCCATTTTACTTGCCCCCAAGCGCCAATTCTGTGCACGTGTCCGCCGCCAGTACTCCCAATGACCTCCTCGCGGTCCAATGTGGTCAGCCATAGCGATGTTTCTCTGGTGGTGGGTGAGTGAGGGCGGGAGGGGGGAGTCGCGACGCGTTTGGTGCCTCTGTCAATCGGCCCCTGCCACAGCTAAGTGCGCATGCGCACTCCTACCTGCGGGTCCCTACAGCTCACGGAAAACGGGAGCACACAGGTGGGAGTGCGCATGCGCGCTTAGGGCTTTATTATATTAGATTTATTATACCGTCTAATCAGGCTTCTAGGCGGTGTATATCAATAAAAGACAATTATAAATGACATTTAAATAGTGAGTTAAAATAACATCAATTCCAAACCTATTTCTAGCCATCAATATGTGATCCTGATCAAGTAACTTGCTCCCACTCCCAGCTGTTTGTCTCAGAACATCACTGGGGTCAAGGAAGGCTAATTCCATTTGAAATCTTAAGCCTATATTCATAATTTGGATGTCTGCAAAACCAACACTAGAGGTTTTTGTTACTAACTTTGGGAAGGTTAGTTATTTTCTCCAGTGGTACTGAGGGTGAGAGGCGCTCGGGGTGATGGTGCCCCTCCCCAGCCCCCTCCTGCCGTGCACGTGCACTGCTTCCCTTCCCTTCCCCCATACCTCTGTAATGTTCCTGGCACAAGCAGCAACCCCCAAGCTGCTGTCGCGCCAGCATCAGCTCTTTCTCTGATGTCACTTCCTAGGTGCGGGTCCAGGAAGTGATGTCAGAGGAAGAGCCGACGCTGGCATGACAGCAGGTTGAGGGGTTGCTGCTCATGCCAGGAACGTTACAGCGGTACAGAGGAAGGGAAGCGGCATGCATGCGTGGCGGGTGGGCGAAAAGGAGGACGGGTGCCTGCGCCCTCACCAAGACTACACCTGCCCCCCTTACTGTACCACTGATTCTCTCTGTGCAAGGCAAATTTTCACTTTGATAAAAGCATGAGAGCAGCTGTTTCAAGGTAGAACGTTGAGCAGTCGGCATACCTCACAGGAGTAGCCTCCCAGATAGTCTGTGCATGTGGCTCCGTTCTGACAGGGGCTTGGAGAGCACTCATCAACTTGCTCTTCACAGTAACTGCCAGTGTATCCCACCGAGCAGCGGCAGTAGTGAGTGTTACCAGTGTCCACGCAGAAACCGGAGTTCCTACAGAGATTTGTGATGTCAACATCTGCAAAGGATACACAGCAAAATGAGCGTATGGAGGAATATCCTACAAGGCAGGCATAGTCCAGGACAGTCAGGATGAGATCAAAGCAAAGATTTCTAAAGAAAAATAACAGTAGTGGATTGCGCTCAGGGAACACAAAGCCATTAATTGTGAGACTTGAGTTCCAGTCCCACTTCCACTATTGTGTCGTGCATTCAAACTTAAATACAGGCAGTCCCCAGTTTAAGAACGCCTGACTTATGTCAAACTCGTATTTATGAACCAGGGTCCTGCCTCTCTCTTCATGTGCCAACACACCCCTTCTTCCTCCCTTCCTGTCCAAATGCGACCCTCCTCCTCCCTTCCGTGCACCAATGTGCCCCTCATCATCTTTCCCTCCATTCTGCATCCCAAATTCGTACCTCCAGCGGTTGTTTACCTCCTCTGGCCAGCTCTCTCCTCCCAGTCGCACTTCTCTTCGCAAAGCCACAGCTGCTGGTTCCTGCACAGGTCAGCCACGAGCTGCGTGCAGGAACCAGCGGCCATGGCTTTGCGAAAAGAAGTGCAACTGAGAGGAGAGAGCCAGCCAGAGGAGGTAAACACCTTGCGGGAGGCATGAATTTGGGACGCAGAATGGAGGGAAAGATGAGGGGCGCCGATGTCACAGGAAGGGAGAGGTAGGGTTTCGTTGGGACACAGAAGGAAGGGAGCGGGCAAAAACTTCGGACTAAGGATGGAAGGAAGGAAGAAAGGAGGGAAGGAGCATGAACTTGGGACATAGGATGGAACAATGGAGGGAGTGAGGGAAAGATGGGAAGGGAATAGAAAGGGAGAATTGTTGGGCATGGGTGTCTGAGTGAGAAGGAAAGAAATGGTGCACATGGGGAAATGAAGGAAACGGTGAATTGTTGGGAATAGGGAGGGAGAAAGAAACATTGGACATGGTAGTGGGAGAGGCGTGAGGTACAGATGCATGGGGGTGAGAGGGAGAAATATTGGATGTGGTGGTAGAGAGGGAAGAGTGGGACGGATGAAGAACAAAAGTAAGTGTAAAATCTCCTATCTTTTCTTTCTATTTAAACTACAGTGCTTTGTTTTAAGGACTGTTTCTTTAAGGTTTAACATCTTTATAGACTGTTTACTGTACAGGATCCGAGTTACATACAAATTCAATTTAAGAGCATTTTAAAAAAACGGAACTCGTTCTTAACCCGAGGACTGCCTGTAATACGAGTTACCACAGCAACATTCCACACCACTGCAGGAAACTGATGGCTTTGTTTTATAGGACGCTGATGGTTAACATGTCTGAAGATACCAGAAAGTAGCTTTGCCAGCGTAAGCCATCACTTTGCTGCTCATTGTATTGTATTGGTCAGTGATGACGATCTATATTATAACGTAAAAATCAATACTATAAAAGCTGAATATGAAAAATATCTACAAAACACCTAAAGATATTCAAATATCAGTAATATTATCAGAAATTTCTTAAGGGCAGGTTCCTACCACGGAGAAAAAGACCTCAGTGTTTCATGGAAATAAATCCAAAAATCTGCTATGGTGAATACTAAGTTTGTCATAGAACACACATCCTTGATCATAAAAAACTCCGTGGATTACTATTATATTATATTAATAGAATCCTTCAAAATAACTCTCTTCCTAAAGAAGGAAACATATGGAAACAAGCAAATGAAAAACCTGCACTTATCTTCTGATAAACTAGATCTCCACTGCTCTGTTGCTCCACTGCTCCGGTTGCTCTTTTTCAAAGGTAATTTGTAGTTATGTTGTAATATAGGTTTTTGATTTACAGCATAACTAACTATAAGTTTTTTTCTCAGATATTCCCCTGAAGCAGCGAATTGGCGAAACAGGGCTTGTCGGGAATAATGAGATGAACCTTTAAAACCAATTGAAAACTGAACTGGGAAAGTGTATTTATATTTTGACAACGGAGCAGTGGAGATCTAGTTTATCAGAAGATAAATCAAAGATAAGTGCAGGTTTTTCATTTGCTTGTTTCCATATGTTTCCTTCTTTTTGGAAGAGTTATTTTGAAGGATTCTATTAATATAATATAATAGTAATCCACGGAGTTTTTTATGACCAAGGATGTGTGTTCTATGACAAACTTAGTATTTGCCATAGCAGTTTTTTGGATTTATTTCAATTGCTATATTATAACGTAACATAATTTCCATCAAGTGTTCTGCAGAAGGCAAACAAAAGGTTTTCATTTTTCTTCAGACAGAAGACTGCAAATAAAAAGTACAATTACGGTCCTGTATTAGCTTTCTATACAGATACAAAGAATAAGAAAAATGCAAAACAACTGCCCCACCAAGGATGCAGCTGGTCTGAGATTTCAGGTTCTTATTTTCAATATCGCAGCAGTATTGCGCCTTTAAGAGGGCTGGGCGAACCATTAGACAAGACTAGGGAGTCGCCTAGGGCAGCTACAGTCAAAGCAAAACAACAGGTCCTGACAACCATGCAAACTCAAAGAAATAATGAGGGAAGGGGTGGAGGGATTTTTACAGCAGGGAGGGAGTACAATTTTCAAAAATCCATTTACCAAGATCTTTCTGGGAGAAGTGGTTATGGAGGGGGAGCACATGGTGGAAGGTTTGCCATTAAATACACTTTAAGTGAATACTCACCCTGCTGTCTAGCAGCCACTTCACAGGAAACATTGGGGATGTCACAGTAGAGACCAGTCCACCCACTGTCGCACTCACAGCGGTACAGGTTATTTGTTTGCCAGCATTTGCCTCCATTCTTGCAGGGAGCTGAATCACACCACCGCACAAGGCTCTGGGGGAGGAGACTGAGACTGAGTAACTTGAAAAATAAAGAGATCAGAGATTTGCAAGAATTTTATACATCATAAAAATAAAATCAAAGATGATGTGCAAGGGGATGAGCAAAAGACTGTCTTTAATTTTAAAGTAAAATGAACTTCTGGTGGAAGCATGGAGCTGTAAGCAGCAAGCACTTGCAGCTCTACAACATCTGAAGCAGATCTGCAAATTTTCGGCAATTTCTACCCCACTCCCTCACTATATACAGTACGTATTGTTTGTGAGTTTATATACTATGGGCACACCAGACAAAAGATCTGCGGAGCTTATTGCCGCCAAATTACTGAGGAAAGAACGTGGAAAGCCCAGGCCGGCTGAATCCAAGATCGCGGACCATGTGGGCTTGCCTATTCCAATGACTCCCAGCTCAGTCTGGGTGGTTGAAGTGGCTACAGAGGTGCAGGCTGCCTAGGAAGATACACTTGGAGATAAACTGCAACGAATATTAGATAAACTGCACAATCTAGACCAGTGCTTTGCCTTCTTAACATCTGAAGTGCGCAAGGCTCAACAACAAATTAGTAATGCGAAGGATGCAGTACAGCGGATTACTCAGGAGCAGGCGAACTACTCCTCTACGTTAGCTGAACTGAAAGCAAAGATTAAGGACTTGGAAAATAGATCCCGCCGCAATAATATGGGGGACTCTCTGAGGCAGGGAAGATAAATCTCTATGCGACTAGGCCAAAGGAGGGAGCTCCAGGGAAAACCGCATGTGATAATCTGTCACCTTCTTAATTATCAAAAAAGTGGACATTCTGTGGGCATTGAGACAGGGTGGTAAGCTGCAGTATGAGAACAAGCTCCCAGATAAACAGCTTCCCAGATCTTCTGGTTTAAAGATTATTCAATGGAGGTGTCTCAAGCTCGGCAGAGTTCCCCCCCCATGCTCCCACCTGGAACAATGACAGATCTCCTTTGCCCTGCTTTATCCAGCGAGACTCAAATGATTCACCAGGGTAGACCGCACCATTTTGACTCACTTGACCAGACTCAGAAATTTGTGGATGATCATATGTCTGAGGGAGCAGCGTGACCACAGTTTGCAATCATCTGGCACTGCATGGCACTGTTTGGCGACCCATGGATCCTTTCAGGGCTAGTTCCTTATTGACCTGGAGCACGAAGGACTGCGCTGAAGGGACTCTTGTCCTCGCTCTTTTTTTTCCTTTCTCTCTCTCTTCCCTTCTGTGTGTTGGTCTTGGTTGTGCCAGTCCCAGCTGTGGAGAGCCTTTAGCTTTTTGCTCTTCCAGTGGGGATTTGGGTGTGTAACTTGGGTGAGTCGGGAGCCTCAGTTGGGTAGAGTGAGTGTTGGTATGGTTGGACGTGATTGTTGGTTTTCCTGTTTGCCTTGTTCGGTGGGGGTACAATTGTTTAGCCTGTTGGGGCTGCTGTTGGGGTGAATTGGGATCCATAATTGCCTCTGTGGAGGGTGTACTAGTTTCCTAGAAGTTGTACCACTTATGATGCAGGGCTTTTCTTTGGGGGAGGGGGAATAGGGGGGGTGCTAAGGGTTTTTTTGGGGCAGATTGGGTTAGGCGAGGGTTGGGATCAAGGGCAGGGTTTTCAAGTGAGCATAGGGCCTAGTAACCCATATGGTAAGGACTAATCTGAAGGGTGCTGGCTGGGACACCCTTTGGACACCATTGTGGCATTAATTTTCTTTTTCTATTCCAGTGAGTGAGTTCCGCCTTAGATTGTTATGGACTTTAAATTAGTATCATGAAATGTGGGAGGCATACACTCTCCAATCAAACGTTCCATTTGTTGAATCGCACTCAGATGACCATAGTTTTTTGCAGGAAACAAGATTAACCTCAGCGGAGCACACCAAGTTATGTACATGGTGGGTTGAGTGTCATTTTGAGGCCCCAGCTATCCATAAGAAAGGAGGAATAGCAATTTTATATGGAAAGGGACGCCACCGGGTGGTGCAAGATTCCAATGGATGCTATGTCATTGCTTCTATTACTCTTAATGGTAAACCTTTACTCCTCTGTAACATCTATGTGCCTAACAATCCAAGTAATAGGTTCTTTCGGCATCTACGAAATCAGCTTTGGGCCTTTGGGGAAGTGCTTGTGATCTTGGGAGGGGATTTTAAGAAGTTCCAGATCCCCTATTGGACTGCTTGTCCACAGCAGGCAGAAAGACATCTAAGTTAATTACGGGCCCTTCCCTGCTTTCCACCAATTTAAACATGGTGGATGTATGGCGAGTGCTATACTCTTTGGAACGGGATTATTCCCATCTCTCCCGGGCATATGACACCCTTTCCCGCATAGACCTTATTTTGATCTCATTCCAGCTGCTCCCGGAGGTGAGGGGGTGGAGATGGACCTATAGAGATATCGGATCATGCTTAGGTGCAGTTACACTGGTGCAGGGGAGATCCCAGGGGAGGGCAGAGTCGGAGATTTCCTTGCTATTTATATAGAGACACACGATTTCAGGAGTATCTTCTTAAGAAGACTATCAATACCATAATCAAGTACACCAAGATGATCAGGTATAGGACCGTAAATCTCTTGGATTATTTTCAGAATTTTAAATTGTATCCGAAAACAAACTGGTATCCAATGCAGTTTCTTTAAAATTGGAGTGTGTTCAAAGCAGGATTTTCCCATCAGAACCCAAGCTGCTGAGTTTTGCACAATCTGCAATGCTTTCAAATGGACAGAAGGAAGCCCTAAGTAAATTCCATTGCAAAAGTCAAGCTTTGAAAACATCATAGTGTGTAGCACTTGTCTGAAGTCCCAGTCTGACAGAAAATTATTCAATTGTAGTAGCTTTCTCATTATGAAATATGCAAGCTGTACTACTCTTGCTTTCTCCCTTATCCCACTTTCCTCTAGGCAGTGGTCTCAAACTCAAACCCTTTGCAGGGCCACATTTTGTATTTGTAGGTACTTGCAAGGCCTCAGAAAAAAAAAATGCCTTAGTAAAGAAATGGCAATTTTGCACGAGGTAAAACTCTTTATAGTTTATAAATCTGTCCTTTTGGCTAAGTCTTAATAATAATACTGTATTGTAATTTATAGCTAAAGAGACATATGATCAAGAAACTGTTTTATTTTACTTTTGTGATTATGATAAACATACTGAGGGCCTCAAAATAATACCTGGTGGGCTGCATGTGGCCCCTGGGCCACAGGTTTGAGCCCACTGTTCTAGAGCGAGGATCTCCAAACTTTTCACCATGAGGGCCAGCACTTTTCAGTGGGCTGTAGTAAAAAAAAAAAAAAAAAAGATAAATACTGTATTTTTTGGACCATAAGACTCACTTTTTCCATCCCCAAAAAGGGGGTGTGTCTTATGGACCGAATTCACTGTGCGTGCCCCCCCGGTACCTTTTTTAGTGGCTGTGGTCCAGCATGGTCTCCTGGACGGCTGCCTTTGTCTTAGAAGAGTGACGCACAATGCAGGAGTGCGACCTCTGCGCTTCCTGCCTTGTCGCGCCACTCTGGGATTGGCTGCAGTCAGAGACTTAGGAGTTCTGATCGACAAGTTGATGAAGCCGTCCACGCAATGTGCGGCGGTGGCGAAAAGGGCAAACAGAATGCTAGGAATGATAAAGAAGGGGATCACAAACAGATTGTAGAAGGTTATCATGCCGTTGTACCGAGCCATGGTGGCCCTCACCTGGAGTACTGCATACAGCACTGGTCATCGTACATGAAGGACACGGTACTACTCGAAAGGGTCCAGAGAAGAGCGACTAAGATGGTTAAGGGGTGGGAGGAACTGCCGTACAGCGAAAGATTAGAGAAAATGGGCCTCTTCTCCCTCGAACAGAGGAGATTGAGAGGAGACATGATCGAAACATTCAAGGTACTGAAGGGGATAGACTTAGTAGATAAGGACAGGTTGTTCACCCTCTCCAAGGTAGGGAGAACGAGAGGGCAGTCTCTAAAGTTGAAAGGGGATAGATTCTGTACAAATGTAAGGAAATTCTTCTTCACCCAGAGAGTGGTAGAAAACTGAAACGCTCTTCCAGAGTCTGTCATAGGGGAAAACACCCTCCAGGGATTCAAGACAAAGTTAGACAAGTTCCTGCTGAACAAGGACGTACGCTGATAGGGCTAGTCTCAGTTAGGGCGCTGGTCTTTGACCAGAGGGCCGCCGCGTGAGCAGACTGCTGGGCATGATGGACCACTGGTCTGACCCAGCAGCGGCAGTTCTTATGTTAAATACCATGAAGTACACAATTACGATTCAGTATTAAATAAAGTTGTGAATAATATTAATATCAACATAATATGGAATATTAATATATTTTGAACACAATTTTAATTAATGCATTTGAAATCTATCAACACCCCGAGGTTTTTTTTTGCCGATTCTCATTGGAAAATGAGTCCAATTGGTGCATTTCCGCACAATTCTTCTGCGGATCGGATAAAATCATATCGTGGGCCAGATGTGGGCCACAGGCCGTACTTTGGAGACCCATGCTCTAGAGTATACAGATTCAGGTCTTCAAGTCTCTTTATGTTGCTTTTGTCTGAACTGCTTCAAGTCTTTTAATGTCCTCAGTGAGAAATGGCCTCCGAAACTGAATGCAAGTTTGACCTCGCCAGTATTCTTTTCTGTGTTCCTCTTTAAGGCCCTTGCAATAATAGCCCTGACACTCATAGAATTCCTATGAGCATCAGAGCTTTTACTGCAGCGGCTGGTGATAAAAAACCCTTACGCAGCTTGATAAAAGGGGGCCTTAATGTCCTTCTGTATTTTATGAATGTCATCTCTTTTGCCTTTGTTTTTTCAACCACTTGTTTGGAGAATCATATTGGTTTCCTTTTTTCTTGCTTTTATTTAGTCTTACCTTTTTTTTAACTTTCCTCCCATAAAATTGGCACTTACAGGACTTAATTGGGATAACATTGAGAGTTAAGTGAATAGAACAGCTCAACTTGCTTGGGGGAAAAAATTATGTTATTTATGTTGAAGTTTTAAAAATGTTTGGAGGCAATTCTATAAAGGGCATCCAAGGGGGATTACAAGACCAAGGTGCCACTTATGCATGTGTGAACACTTATGCCATGATAATGGCAAGCGTAAGTATTTGCAGCTTTGTGGCACTACATTAATGTATAATTTATACTATTCTGTAAATTACATGCATATCTGGTAGACCCCGCTCATATTCCACCCACTTACACACTCCATTTGAAAATCAACCATAAGGAAATGCTTGTATACGTTATAAAATTGTGGCTATTTGATTAGTGGTGGGTATTAGGTGCCCATCTGTAGGTTTTAATTTATAGAGTTGCTCCTTATGACTCTGGGCAAGTCACTTAACCTTCCATTGCCCTAGGTGCAGATAAGTACTTGTATATGGTATGTAAACCACTTTTGATTGTAAGCACACATGGTATATCAACCCCTTTCCCTCTCACATATGTAGTCAGCATACAAACTTTACACTTAAGCGGACTTAAAATGTAGACAAAATCTGATTCAGGAATGTAAATTTTATGAGTAGCTTGTGCAGGCTGAAAAGTCCACACAGGCTATACGACATACTTTACTGCAAATGTACCCCAGCATGCTTTACTACAGAAGCCCTCAAAGTGGTTCCAAACCTATTCTGCAATAAAATCAAAACAGGAAGTGGTTTGTAGCTGCAGGAAGAAGCAAGCTTGTCCTTGAAAAGAAATCGTATGGCCATTTACCTGACAGTTCAGACCAGTGTATCCCTGGGGACAAGTACATTTATAGGTCCCGTAGCTATCTTGACAGGTTCCACCATTGAGGCATGGCTTGGAATCACATTCATTAATGTCATGTTCACAGTAGCTGCCTGTGAAGCCAGTCGGACACAAGCAGGTGAAGGTGTTGATGCCATCCACACAGGTGCCCCCATTAAAACAGGAGCTGTTATAAGGAAAAGAAAGCTTCAGGTAAATTTAAGATCTAAAAAGCTGAGAATTACACACTTCCTCCTGTGTGGGGCAGTATACACCAATAATGTGTATAATAAATATTGCCATACTACCAACTTTTAATAACTAGCAATAAGTATATCTGCTCCTGACTGAAAATAATTGTTATAGTCATAACAAATGCTTTTGTAAGAAAATAAAAAATAAAAAGAAGACCCTATATGCACTAAAACAACAGTAGCACAGCAAAATATCTTAGTTTGAAGAAATGAGTCAGTAGAAACCCAGAATGTGTATTGGGCATATGGTTGTTTGTGCATCAGAGGTGGACTGACTGGTTCCCTTGGCAATAAGGGTCATGGGCCCAAATCCCAGCCTCCCGTCTGCCAGCTTACTGGCTCTGCATCATCTCTCTCAACTCCTCTCCCCTTGCCCACAGCCCAGTATCTCTACCTTCTCTGCTCAGCACCAGACTGCTGAAGAGAAATGCTGCTATTCTGCCACAGAAATACAGGAGGAGATACTGGGCTTTGGGCGAGGAGAGAGACAAGTAGTCGCAGACCTGGGATGGAGGGGAGTATGAAATGATAGACATGTGGGACGGGAAGTTCAGGACCCTCGGGCACTGCCCAGTTGCCCAAATGGTACGTCCATCTCTGGTGTGCATACATGTAAATATACCCACCCCCTTCCTTAGCAAAACAATATATACATTTCAAAAGAATAGGATAAAGTGAGATCTCCCAAAAGATCCTGTGGGAGTTCTGTTTCTCCATGGGTTGATGAATGCGTGATGTTACCTCTCAGTGCAGTCTGGAGTATTATTTTCACAGTGGATGCCACTAAACCCACAGGGGCAGGTGCATGTGTAGCTGTTGACACAGTCAGTACAGTTGGCACCATTCTTGCATGGGTTGCTGGCGCACTCATTGATATCCTCCTCACACCTGGGACCCCGGAATCCTGCCAGACAACTGCAGAAGAAGGTACTGATACCATCAGAGCAGGATCCACCATTCTGACAAGGGTCTAAAATATGGAAAGGACAAGCAAGAAAGTGGCTGTGAAATTGGCTCTGGGAGGTCACAGGTGCAAAAAAATACTTTGAATTATAAGCAAAATATCAGATATGGTAAATTCTACAGTAGGCAGACATAGCAGATTACATGTCTATTATTACTAATAACTTATATAGTGCTGAAAGGCATATGCAGCAGTGTACATTTTGACATTTATAGATGGTCCCTGCTCAGAAGAGCTTACAATCTAACCTGAACAGAGAGGTATGACATATAGGGTTGGGGATGCAGAACCCAAGGTGAGAGGAGTTAGGAGTCAAAAGCACTTTCAAAGAGGTGGGCTTTTAAGTCCTCCAGATATCCTTTCTTCTCCATGCTTACTATTAACATCAACTTAATGACTAGAAGAAAGTACCTACTATCTTAGCGACTTGTCAGCAACAGCCTGGATTATGAAATCTGGAATGTCGTATAGCCAATTCAGTTGGACGAACTGAAGATGCCTTAAGGCTTAGAATTAAGCAATAGGTGGAATAGCAGTCCTTTGTGCCTGGATCCCCTTGCCTCTGAGTATAGTTGAGTTGCCTAGAAGGAATTGGCAGTGGCATCTGATGTCATGAGCCACCACTGGAAGGACCCTTGGAGTATATAGTAGTAGCGCTGAGGCTGCCAAAGACTAGAATAGCAGTCCTACTTGCCAGAATCCTCTTGCTTCTGAGAGGTATGGCTGAATTATCCAGGAGGAGTTGGTAGCAGTGTCTGATGTCTAAGCCACCATCAGAAGGATCCTCGGAGAGTATAAAAGCAATGCCGACACTGACCTAAGGGGTGTACCCACAAGGGCATGCCAGGCTCCTTGGGAGCCCTGAAAGAGCTGGAGATTCTGTTCAATTATCAACAAAGGTACTGCTCTGTTTATTTTATGATGGAGAAAAGTTAAGTCTGGCACATCTAAGTTTTCAAGCTTATTATAATTTGATATCTTTCCAATAATGAAATGTCTAAGCGGTTTACAATATAAATTAGCAAGTCTCTTCTCTCTTAGAGATATCATTATCAACTGGACCCTTTCTAAGTGAAGGTGGTTGTTCTACTCTATCTTTTCCTGTTTTAAATATATCAAGTTCTGCCCTGCAAGGGTCTTTCCAAATCAATACTATCTTACAGGGTGGGTTGTCTTCAGAACTTTTGACTGGAACTCCTTTAGACTCACCGGGGCAGATTCTGTAAAGGACGTCTAACTTTAGGCGTCCACAATGTGGACATCCACTGACTTAGGCGTCCAAATAAAGTGGATAATAAGCTCAATTAACAACTTTAACAAGCAATAATTGAAAGTTAGACGTCCAAAGTCTAGATGCGATTCACAAAATAGGCATCCACAAGTTCATGGATGCCCATCAGAAAAAGCTGCGACTAATCAGACAGGCATGGGTGTGGCTTTGATATAGACATCCATTTACAGAATCGCATGCCGCTCAATGTCCTAAGGCATCTACCTAACACCTAAAATGTAGGCATTGCAAAATCAGGTCTATCTTTGAGCATGAGCTGGGCGCTAGGTAGGCACGAGTTAGGTGGACGCGACTTAGGTATCACTTGGGCATGCTGGAAGCGTCCGCATATAGATGGAACAGGGCTTCTATTTTTGGGGGGTATAGAGGACTTCAGTTTTATATTAAGGTCAAAAAGCCCTTGAACAAAAATATATGTAAACCTTCTGTTTTTGGGGGGTAAAGAGGACTCCTTTTTGATAATAATAGAAAAGGATATTTAATAATGCATTACTCAAGCAAAGCACATGAAATACATTCCCAAAAGGCTAAGAAAATAAGAAGAGAATCCCTACTACAAAGGCTGTGGCTCAGAGAAAGTGGACATGTTTGATATTTATCTGTTTAGTTTTGTAAGATTTTACAGACTTCTGATGCAGGCTTATTAGCTGAAACATGGCTGTATCAAGCCCTCTTTGGCACCTTCACCTTTTAACTTGAAATAGTTTGAGTTTTGGACATTGATGGATCCTGATCCACAGTGCCTTACTTCTTGATTTTTTTTGTTTCTGTTTTCATATCATCATTACCCACATGGCTATACAGGTAGTCGTCGACTTACGACAGCAATTGGTTCTGACTGCTAGGTCGTAAATGGATCAGGATGTGTCGGCCTATGTTACATTAAGGTAAGAATATTAGACTGGGTAATGATATTTCAATCATTTTAATCATCTTAAAACAATCTGTTAACAACATTTTCTTTCTTCGGAGAGCGGAAGTCACGTCGTAAGGTCGAACAGTCGTAACTTGGATAGGTCGTAAGTCGACGACTACCTGTATATGAATACAATGTTCAGGGTATTCTGATTACCCTCAGCATTAATCTTTCCAGTGGTTTTTCATTTCATATTTATGTTAATCACGGTGGACTGGAAGAATTGCACTTACTTGGCTGGCAGTCGTTGACATCAGTTTCACAGTTGCGGCCTGCGTAGCCATCCAAGCAGTTACACCTGTAGCTCCCTGCTGTGTTCACACACCCTGCGCCATTGCGGCAGGGGCTTATAATGCACTCATTCATGTCTATCTCACATGTTTGACCTGGTGAAAAACAGAGTAAGGGATGTTTGAGTTTGTTTTCTATCCTGCTGTGCAAACTATGCGATAACTTGCCTGTTCCTAGCTCAAACCCAGGTCTTCGCAGCAGACACCCTACCAAAAGGGCCAGCTCAACCTATGGACCAGGTGAGGCACTGACTCAGGGCACAAGTGTGACAAAATCCTGGTCTAGGATCTTTCTCTCCCTCTTCCCTTTCTTACATCCCTCTTCTTGCCTGCTTTTGGTATCTACAGGATAGGGGGAAGGAAATAGATAAGAGGTGCTAAACTGGGATCTGGTGCCCTTTATCACCAGTGGGGGAGGAGGAGAGGGAACTTAAGAGAAGGAGATACTGGATTGCTGGCAGGGGGAGAAGAAAGAGTAGGAGATATACTGGATTTCAGGTGGGGGGGGGGAGTTGATACAAAAGTTGGCTCAGGGTGCCAGTGTCCCTTGAGCCGGTCCTGACCCCAACATCATCACATTATTGGCTGAGAACTATAACTGAACCCAAGAGATATTTTAAGTTATGAAATGCTTCTACATAAAACTTCCTGCAAGCTGTTTTCACGTGCTGAGAGCAAAATATTTATACTATGAAGGAACTAGCAGTTGTAGTACTTTTGCTTTCAGCAACAGCTCATTCCCAAACTGCCATCCCTACGTAACCCGCTCATATTCAGTAGCAAATTCACAGACAGGACATTTTATTAGCAAAACAAATGTGTTCATTTGTTGCCTAGCTTTGTATGTCCACTGTCAGCTGTAAGCATTCTGGGGGTAGGAACTGACATCCTTCTGTGCCTCACAGAAATTTTCGTTCTTATTGTCTGTTGCTAGTATACATTATGCAATCCATGCTATGTTCTGCTACTCTCATTTGCCCACATCTCCACGTATTTCAAAAATAGTTTACTTGTGCGATAGGTTGATATGCTCATTCTATAGAGGCAAATCAGGGTCAGACTGTGGCACATACCCTGCCATCCTGTTGGACACTGGCATGAAAAGCTCTCGTAGTCTTCGGATTCCTGGCATGTACCTCCGTTCTTACAAGGGTTTGCAGCACAGGGAGCCAGCACTGCCTCACAGGTGGTGCCTGAAATTACAAACACATCCACAAAAAAAAAAAAATCACAACCTATTAACCACAGCCACTGCAAGATACACAGCAGATGAGGCACACCTCCATCAATCTGAAAAATCTTGTAATGCTGAGTCCAGTTCCATCTCCACCAAGGCACTGTAATTCAAACTTGACCTGAAATTTTTATCTGGAAAGGACCTCTACATTGGTGCTAGACTTTGTGTATGTACTTTAGGTATGTGTGTATTTTTTAAAATTTTTATATATCATAGTCCCAGCCAAGGATGCCCACTATGGTGTACATAAAACCAAATTAAAAGACAACAGTACATCATATAAAAATTAAGCAGAAATAAAAAAATAAATAAACCATTACTAAAGAGAATAAAAATATTTTAACCAATTTATTAAAATGCAGACAAGTGGAATAACAACATATAAGGGCATGTTTGCTAAAGAGCTTTAACCCCCCCTTTTTATAAAACCATGCAAGAGGTTTTTAGCGCTGGCCAGTGCGCTGAATGCTCTGCGCTGCTCCGACGGTCATAGAGTTTCCATGAGCCTCAGAGCAGTGCAGGGAATTCAGTGTACTGGTCGGAGCTAAAAACCTTTTGTGCGATTTTGTAAAAGGGGAGGTTAGTTTCTTGCACTTAATGTGTGTTAACAGCTGAAAGCAACACCCTTTACGTGCAAAAGCCCTGTGGAATTGCAGGGGACGTGTCCAGCATCCCCCCTGCAGTCACCACACAGACATGTTCTCTAATGCACTTGACCTACTGACTGCGTACGCCATCCACTGCTTACTGACAGCAATGTGCCGTCCAATCTCTGGTCATTCCCTGCCCCATCCCACACTAAGCAGTTAGTGCTAGATTTTTAGGCCCAGGTTCTATAAATGACATCTGAAGTTAGTTACCTAGATCAGCACGCCAAGCCAATCTAGGTGCTTATCAAAATAATTTAAAAAGCTTAATTGGCGCCAATATTAAGCAATTACCACCTCATAATTGACTTAAATTAAAATTGGGTGGTAGGTGCCTAGTCCAAGGTGTGGTTAAAGGTAGATCCTGAGCGTGTTTTGTGTGTAGGTGTAGGGCCATTACTCTGACTGGAGGAGGGTCACGAGTGGTGTTCCGCAGGGGTTGGTACTCGGGCCGCTGCTGTTCAATGTATTTATAAACGATCTAGAAACAGGGACAAAGCGCGAAGTAATAAAATTCGCAGACGACACCAAACTATTTAGTGGAGTTGGGACTAAAGAGGACTGTGAAGAATTACAAAGGGACCTGAACAAACTAGAAGAGTGGGCGATGAGATGGCAGATGAAGTTTAATGTAGAGAAATGTAAAGTCTTACATGTAGGGAACAGAAACTCGAAATACAGCTTATGATGGGAAAACTGATAATGGGTGAAAGTACCCAAGAAAAGGACTTGGGGGTAATAGTGGACAACACAATGAAGCTGTCGGCACAGTGCTCAGCGGCCTCTAAGAAGGCGAGTAGAATGCTAGGTATTATCAAGAAAGACATTACAACCAGATCAAAAGAGGTCATCCTGCCATTGTATCGAACAATGTTGCGCCCGCATCTGGAGTACTGCGTCCAATATTGGTCGCCGTACCTTAAGAAGGATATGGCAATACTCGAGAGGGTTCAGAAAAGAGCGACGCGATTGATAAAAGGTATGGAAAAACCTTTCATAAGCTGAGTGACTGGAGAAACTGGAGCTCTTTTCCCTGGAAAAGCGGAGACTTAGAGGGGACATGATAGAGACTTACAAGATCATGAAGGGCATAGAGAAAGTGGAGAGGGACAGATTCTTCAAACTTTTGAAAACTACAAGAACGAGAGGGCATTCTGTAAAATTAAGAAGGGACAGATTCAGAACCAATGCTAGGAAGTTCTTCTTCACCCAAAGGGTGGTGGATGCCTGGAATGTGCTTCCAGAGGGTGTGAAGGGATTGGATGATTTCCTGAAGGAAAAGGGGATAGAAGGGTATAGGATAGAGGATTACTATACAGGTCCTGGATCTGATGGGCCACCGCGTGAGCGGACTGCTGGGCAAGATGGACCTCTGGTCTGACCCAGCAAAGGCACTGCTTATGTTCTGGATTTAGGCGCCGGTATTTAGGCCAAGAAAACTCTGTCATAAACAGAGTTCACACCTAAGGTTCAGACATCTACTGGTGCCTATGCCCACTTTAGGCGCTGTTAAGTTCAACTGTATAAATGACGCCCAACTTAAGACTGACAGGCACTAAATGCGGCGTTCCTAGGCACCATGTACAGAATCAGGACTTTACAGCACAGGGTATTTTAACACGTGCTAGGCATGCGTGGGTTAGTTCTATTAGTGCATGCTAAAATTCATGCTCACTGCTTACTGCAACTGATTAAACATGTCCCATAGTGCCTTTTTTTTCCTCTTACGTTTCTTGTCGATGTTTCAAGCCTCTCTATATAGCATGATCACACTTAGCTCATTCGTTTTATCCTGCAGTCGAGTACAGACACTAATATGCATGCTCCAGATTGACATCACAGTCACTTCTTATCTTTTCATCTTTCTCTTTATCATTATTCATTATTATCTCTTGCTTTTAGGACCCCTGAGGAAGGCATGTTCGCTGAAACACGGATCATGTAGGGTCCGGTTGGATTTTTACCACTATTTTTTATCATTGTACTTTTTTCATTGAATTTTCATGTTTTTATCTGTCAGTATATAATAAATTATCTCTAGAACATCTGTATCTAGTTGTTGTTTTTTTGTTTTCACCAGTAGTGAGGCTCAACATATGTGGTTTAACTTCTGCCCACTGACCATGCCTTACTAACGAAAGCCAAATATGACAGGACTTTGATCTGTATGTTCGTAATTAATAGTCCAACATAAAACCTCTTTGAACTGTTCCAGTGATTCAGTGAGGTCTTAAGTATCTCACTTCCTCCCAACCTAGAATTGCCAGAGATTTCCCTGTTGTCTATAAACAGTGATGCTGAATTGGGGTATCAGACCTCCTGGAAGCAGTCCAAATTATCTCGGATAGAAGCTTGGGGGGGGGGGGGGGAGGTTGAGAAGAGTGGAAAGTCAGTTCTCTATAAGGTTATAGGGCAATCAAAGCAAAAAAAAAAACCAACAAAAACCCCAAAACAAAAAGAGACGCTTTAAAATGCCAAGAATAAATCACATTTTTCAATTTCAGAACTAATTGGGATCTTCGATTTTAAAATGTTCCCAGAAAAGTGACCTGGTGTTTGAAAATTCTCTGAATGTGATTTAAAAAAAAATAGTAAAGGCGACACATGATTTACAGGTTTCCTGTTTTATACACATGGGAAGGGATGAGGAAACAGTTATCCTTCTTGACAACTGTTATCTATTAAGTAGGCCATGAGTGATTTTCCAGGCCCTTTCCCTCCTCTCTCCCTTCAGTTTCCACAGTTACCAGCACAGACAGGAAATTCAGCAGAGTTTCCTACAATTGTATGCACAGAGGAAGCAGGAAACTGGAGAATAGGAATCAGTAGGTCAGAGGAGACAATCCCCTGCCTCCCCATCCCTCCCCTTTACACACATTTTCGGGCTTACTATTCAAGACAAGCCAGTCCTAGATTTCTCCAAATAGGACAGATGGAGATAGGCAAAAAAGGAGTGTCTATTTTCATATCCTTCTTTCACAGAAAGTACCCAGAGAGTAACCAGAGAGGTGCTTACTCTAAAAACAGATTGTTTTCTTAAAATAATACACTGATGGACTTGAGAATACAGCAGACGACAGGTGCGTGCCAGGAATGAATAGGAATTATATTTTTCTGTTTTCAAAAACTGAAGAGAAATAATGGGAGTCATGAGAAGAAGAAAAAAATTTTCTTGCCAATTTTTAATCATTCTTTGTTGGTCTTTGGATTGATTGTAACACTGGCACTGTGTCTTCAGCTTGTGAATGTGATATCACCTTTTATCTCCAAAACTAATTATTTTTCTATTTGTTGAAATGTGCTAGTTGCCTCTTTAAGAGCGACAGTACCTCATTTTGGATGAAAAAATAATAACTATGCCAGAAGTAAGATTTTTTTCTGTGGGACCGTTGGATGATCAAGGAGCAAAAGGGGCGCTCAGGGAGGGTAAGGCCATAGCGGAAAGACTGAATGAATTCTTTGCTTCGGTCTTTAAGGAAGAAGATGTAAGAGATCTACCTGAACCGGAAATGGATTTCAAGGGTGATGATGCGGAGGAACTGAAAGAAATCTTGGTGAATCTGGAAGATGTACTTAGCCAAACCGACATGTTAAAAAGTGATAAATCGCCAGAACCGGATGGGTACTAAAAGAACTCAAACATGAAATTGCTGACCTGCTGTTAGTGATCTGTAACCTGTCGCTAAAATCGTTTGTAGTACCTGAAGATTGGAGGGTGGCCAATGTTACGCTGATTTTTAAAAAGGGCTCCAGGGGAGATCTGGGAAATTACAGACTGGTAAGCCTCACTTCAGTGCCAGGCAAAATGGTAGAAACGATTATAAAAAATAAAATTGTGGAACACATAGACAAACATGATTTAATGAGACAAAGTCAGCATGGGTTCAGCCAAAGGAGATCTTGCCTCACCAATCTGTTTGACTTCTTTGAAGTTGTGAATAAACATGTGGATAAAGGTGAGCCAGTTGATATAGGGCTGGATTCACTAACCTTCCCGATCGTGACCGATCCATGTCCAATCCAGGCAGGTCTGATGGATTCAGAAAGCAGTAATATTCTAATGGGGGTGATTGGCAGAATGACCCCATCTGCCGACATGGATCGCTAGTGTGCAATCCCGATGCATGCACAGACCATCTGTAGAAGGTATGCGCATGTGTCTAAGACCCGTCTGAGCCACAACTTTTTTTTTTATACTTTAATTTTTAGCCTAGCAAGCCCATGGTTTTAACTCACTTTAAACCCGCGGGTTAAAACCACAGGATTGCTTGTGAGGGGAAGGGCAGGAGAGATTCTGGGGAGAGCAGGGGAGTGATTCGGGGGACAACAGGGCAGCGATTTGGGGGAGAGAAGGGCGGCAGGCAGGAGAGATTTGGATGGCAATTCGGGGAAGAGCAGGGTGGCAGGCAGGAGAGATTCGGGGCAGCAGTGAGCAGGGCATACAGAAAGCAAGGTAGAGAGCAGGGTGGCATTGGAGCTGGAGAGTCGGAAAGGATGTTTGTGACTCGTCCCCAGCAGTCGCTTCTTGGGTTAATCAGTCAGCCCAGTCGGATCACAAAATTTGTTTTGTGAATCGCGTCCCTGCCTACTTTGCATGTCGTTCCCCTCATTTGCATGCGCAGCTTGGAATCGGATCGGCAGAGAGGTAAGTGAATTGGGCCGGAGTAAAATCGGGTCGCAAACTGATCAGTACACGATCAGTTTGCTTAGTGAATCTAGCCCATAGTGTATCTAGATCTTCAGAAAGCTTTTGACAAAGTTCCTCATGAGAGGCTCCTGAGATAATTAAAATGTCATGGGATAGGTGGCAACGTTCAGTGTGGATTAGGAATTGGTTATCGGATAGAAAATAGAGGGTAGGGTTAAATGGTCATTTTTCTCAATGGAGGAGAGTAAACAGTGGAGTGCCGCAGGGGTCTGTACTGGGACCGATGCTATTTAACTTATTTATAAATGATCTGGAAATTGAAATGACAAGTGAGGTGATTAAATTTGCAGATGACACTAAACTGTTCAAAGTTGTTAAAACATATGCGGATTGTGAAAAAATTGCAGGCGGACCTTAGGAAATTGGAAGACTGGGCATCTAAAAGGCAGATGAAATTTAATGTGGACAAATGCAAAGTGATACACATTGGGAAGAATAACCTGAATCACAGTTACCGGATGCTAGGGTCCACCTTCGGGATTAGTGCCCAAGAAAAGGATCTGGGTGTCATCGTAGACAAAATGATCCCTTCTGCCCAATGTGTTGTGGCGGCGGTCAAAAAAGCAAACAGGATGCTAGGAATTATTAAACAAGGGATGGCTCTGTATCACTCCATGGTGCGACCTCATCTGGAGTATTGCATTCAATTCTGGTCTCCTTATCTCAAGAAAGATATAATGGCATAGAAAAGGTTCAAAGAAGAGCGACCAAGATGGTAAAGGGGATGGAACTCCTCTAGTATGAGGAAAGACTAAAATGGTTAGGGCTCTTTAGCTTGGAAAAAAGACAGCTGAGGGGGATATGATTGAGAGGAGTAGAACGGGAACTCCTCTCATATGAGGAAAGACTAAAACGGTTAGGGTTCTTCAGCTTGGAAAAGAGATGGCTGAGGGGAGATATGATTGAAGTCTACAATAAGACTAGGGGACACTCGATGAAGGTACAGGGAAATACTTTTAAAACCAATAGGAGGAAATTTTTTTCACTCAGAGACTAGTTAAGCTCTGGAATGCGTTGCCAGAGGATGTGATAAGAGCGGATAGTGTAGCTGGTTTTAAGAAAGGTTTGGACAAATTCCTGGAGGAAAAGTCCATAGTCTGTTATTGAGAAAGACATGGGGGAAGCCACTGCTTGCCCTGGATCGGTAGCATAGAATATTGCTACTCCTTGGGTTTCAACCAGGTACTAGTGACCTGGATTAGCCACCATGAAAACAGGCTACTGGGCTTGATGGACCATTGGTCTGACCCAGTAAGGCTATTCTTATGTTCTTATAAAATTCTTCCACACTAGTTTATTTAAGTACAGGACTATGGTCTGATCCTCATTTTCCTCTAAAACATGAGGAAATACTTTAATTTATCAAGAGAATCATGGAATGCATGAAATGATTTTCCAGCAGAGGTAGAGTTAACCAAAACATTGATAAATTTCAAAAATATCCGGGACGGATTCAGATGACAGCATTAAGAGGAAGGGTGGGAGCTAACTGGAAACTGAGCAAGAGTTGAGAATAAAACAAGTAGAAACAAGAGGACAAACTGGAAGAGCCAAGAGGCCCTGCCGTCTGTGGTTACCAACATATGAACTCTCAAATGCAATTTTCTTCTTTTCCTTACCTGTGTAGGGCACCATGCAGTTACATTTGTAACCAGCCACATCATCTATGCAGGTCCCCTGGTTCAAGCAAGGGTTGGAAGCACATTCATTGATATTAGTCTGGCAATTAGGACCTACAAGTTATTAAAAAAAAAAAAAAAAAAGCAGACATTTGTTGAAAGGTAGGAGGACACAGCAGAGAAGTTTCTTCGGAGAAACAGAAATGTTAATAGATAACATGAAGAAAATTCATTGAGGCAGGCAGTGGCCTAGTAAGGGGGGGGAGCGGTCTATCCCAGGCACCTTGGTGAGGGTACAAGCACCTGTCCTCCTCTCTGCTCCCCCTCCCACTGCCATGCATGTGCACCGCTTCCCATAACTCTGTAAAATGCTGCTGGTGCGAGCAGCAACCCCCAACCTGCTATCAAGCCAGCGTCGGTCCTTCCTCTGACAATCACTTCCTGGACCGTGCCTAGAAGTGACATCAGAGGAAGAGCTGAAGCTGGTGCGATAGCTTGTCACACCAGGAACATTACAAAAGTACGGGGGAAGGGAAGTGGCGTTCATGCGTGGCGGGGGAGGGCAGGGAAGGAGCGTTGGGGGGGGAGAAGAGGGTGGGGGAGGGGTGCCATCTCCCCAGGCACCACTCACCCTCGCTATGCCACTGGAGGCAGGAGATCAAGAAGGCGAGACTAAACAGTTTCTTCAAAGCAATCGTGCGGCGGCCAATCATATGCCTTGGTGGTAGTGTTGAGCATCGTTGAACGGCAGATGGTTCAGAAATACACATATACTCATACTGATTTCTGTTCCTGGGACCGTGTGGACAAGGAGAAGAGTCCCAGTCATTTTCTCTCAGATTGTATACAATATATAGTGCTGAAAGATCGGTACCAAAATTTAGACGTAGAGTCATGCATGCAACTAAATTGGCAAATAAGCTAACCAGTATGAATTAATGAGCCTTACCAGTCAATAACGACTTTCAACTCATCACCCTTCTCCCCATTGCTCTCTGCTCATCACCCTAGCCAGCACTTTAACCATCCGCTGCCAACTGTAACCCCTATCCAGCATTCTGTTTGTCTGTCTTGATTGATTAGATTGTGAGCTCATTCAAGCAGGGACTGTCTGCTCTGTGATTCTGTACAGTGCTATACACATCCACTAGTGCTCTAGAAATAATTAATAGAAGTAGCACTTAATTGGCGCTAACTGAAATTTTCACGCACATCTTCTTGCGCACTGTTCTATACCACTCTGCACTTCAATCCTTTAGCATGCAATTTAAAAGGAGGTATGGCAAGGGGAGGAGCACGGACGTTCCAAAAAGCTGCACCCACTGTTATAGAAGAGCGCCATTTAAGCACTGAAATACCATAGGTTGGGCGCCTGCATTTTCACCAGGTTTCAGCTGCAATCCAATGGCAAGATTAGGGACGGATAGATGCTTCTTATTGGGCTCACAAGGTATCAAAGTAATTTTAATCATACGTGTATGCAACAGGTGACTAGACTCTACACAGCCAGTGTTTTGGCACTGAAAAGTGCCTTTTTCAGGAGTCTAAAATTTCACTGCTGCAACTCAATGCACAAAACTGTGCAGTATAAAACTGAACTCTTTCTCTCAAATGCCACTCCCACTCGAGCATGGTTTTTTTGGTTTGCTTTTTAAATTCTAGAGCTCAACTTTAGGCATGGGATTTGGCTGTCAGCACTATTCCATAAAGCATGCTCATCTCGGAGTGCCCCTTACAGAATAGCGATTAATGATGATTTTTTTTTGGTGCTGATTTTTGAGCATCGTTTATACAATTGCCCCCTTTGTGTCAGTGACATATAATACTTGATTAATGGAACTTGATTAAGACTTTGTTGCTAAAGTGGTCAGGCTCGAAGGGAAGGGGATAACAGTGGGGTAATCACCTTCCACCCTGGCAGTTGTCCTGATAATTTTCCTATGAAAACTGTTATGCACAGGCAAGAAAAAAGTGGTTCCTTTAATTTTTTTTCATAATTCTTTTATAATTTTATGGTGTTTTTTTTTTTTTTTTTTGTTTTTTTTTAGGGGGGGGTTGTAATAAGGAATCAAAGAATTAAGAGGAACCAAAGAATTAAGATGCACCAATGCACACTTAAAGTTTTTAATGAACTGAGGGGTCCTTTTACTAAGGTGAGCTTAACATTTAGCGGGAAATCGGTTAGCGCACCTTAGTAAAAGGACCCCTGAATGTGCGCTAATGTATGTACACTCCTAAAAATTAGCTGCAAGTTTCAAGGGTACAAAAGTTCCCCCTCGATTCTATACCTGAAATATTCATGGCACAAAAAAAAATATAGAAAATATAGAAAAAAGCACTCAATCAGTATAGAAATAAGGGCAAAATTATATCATACTCAAAAATTAACTTGATTCATACATCAACATGATGTCAAATTCTTTATCATTTAAGAAATTTCAATTCAGTTCAAAAAGATTTTGTTTTCAAGCAATAATTTCCATAGATAACCATCAACTAACAGGGTGGGTATATCATAATGCATGATATACTCAGATCATATGATCTCTTATAACATACTGTACATTATTTCACATCCCCATCTTGAGATCTTAGCTTTAATCATCTATGCTCCACCCCGAGTCTCCATTTTCAACCTGAGTCCTATAATACCTACTCCCTTTGTTAACTCACAAAGGCAACACTTTGATACGGTGAAAAAAAAGTCACAGAGGAGCACAAAGTATGAAGAAAAAGGGGCAACACTTATCTTTGAAGGTTGACACCAATTTCAGCGCTGAAAGAGTTTACACCACTCCCAATGCATCAGGGAAGACCTCTGCTGTTCATTGCCAAACAATAATTAGGCAGTGTGCCTCTCTATAGGTACTCACTGCAGCTTGTATGAATCAAGTTCATTTCTGAGTATGATAGAATTTTGCCCTTATTTTTATACTGACAAATAGAGTATAAATATAGAGTTGAAAACTGAATTTATACAAGTATTTTCCTCTCCTAACGTATCTCTGAGCTCAGGCACAGGCACTAGGCAGCTAAATTTAGCAGAAATGTTTTACCCCAAGGAATCTAACTAGGAAACTCATTAAATTACCCAGCTAGATTCCTTTGGAAACTCACTTCCAAATCACACAATTGGGTTTCCCAGTTTTGTCTTTTTTTTTTTCAGCTCATCTCTGCTATCTGTGTAGGCAATATCTGTGCCTGTGATGTAATTTAAAATTGTACAAATGCTCTTGATTAATATTTGGCTGTTTGTCTTTCAGTATTTTTGTGATTTATTTTGGGCATCCTTTTCTTGATTTTTTTTATTTCTTTGTCTTTCAAATCCAACATCTAGTTTAACTGAGTGTTCATAATGTTTGGAAAGCACTTCTTTTTTGTTTTTTCCTAAGACCTCAGAACCACCACTCCTCCATCCCACCAAAGTGTATATACGGGGAGTTATAAATGGTGAAATCCTCACCAGTCCCTTCAAAGTTTTAAATAACATGCATTTCTTAGTGTATTATTACATAACTTAGTAATGGTGAAATCTTGTTTTTCATGCGGACTGAACGGTAAGACCTGACATGTTTCACTGAAGTTTCGTCAGGGGTCTACCCACTACCGCAGCCGTGCACTTCAAATCCATAATGCTAATGGATTTGAAGTGCACATCTGCAGTAGTGGGTAGACCCCTGACGAAACTTCAGTGAAACATGTCGGGTCTTACCGTTCAGTCCGCATGAAAAACAAGATTTCACCATTACTAAGTTAAGTAATAATACACTAAGAAATGCATGTTATTTAAAACTTTGAAGAGACTGGTGAGGATTTCACCATTTATAACTCCCCGTATATACACTTTGGTGGGACGGAGGAGTGGGTGGTTCTGAGGTCTTAGGAAAAAACAAAAAAGAAGTGCTTTCCAAACATTATGAACACTCAGTTAAACTAGATGTTGGATTTGAAAGATAAACAGCCAAATACCTTAGAATCAATTCTAACTTTATTGACCAGATTTCTAAGGAAGCAATCAGCCTTTTCATATAAGCTTGATTAATACTTGTGCATCTAATGCATTTCATGCTTACTACCAAATAATCAGAATGTAATTCTTGTGACTGGACTGAGATCTTGCTGAATGCAGCTCACAGAGACTGAGAATGCCCCATTCCCCCTTACCACTGAAGCCCTCCCGGCAGGTACAGATATAGCCACTGGTCATGTCCTTGCAAATTCCACCATTCGTGCAAGGGTTGGATTCACACTCATTGTTGTTAATGTCGCAATTGGTGCCACTCCAACCCAGGTCACAGTCACAATTGTACCTAATGCAAAAGAAAAAAAATAAACAGAACATACTCCATCAGATTGGCAACATGTATAATTCTTCTGCCACCTACAAACTATACATTTGTTTTTATTATCAGTGCCACAACTTCTAACTGTTCTCCAATGAGAAATGTAGAATGTACACTTCTCCCTCTGTATTCGTGGTTTCAGCAATCCCGGTTTCGATTATTCACGATTTTTAGCTTGCTGGCTCCTTCCCCCCAAATTACATCAGCTTGCATAGAGAAATCGATGATTCCAAGTGTTTACAGAGAAAATCACTGATTCCCAGCACTTCCTTCACCGTGTTTTGCCTCTCCTTCAGGAACAGGCCAGGTCTCCCACCATGTTATTTGCGGTTTCACTATATTCACGATGGCTTTTAATAGAAAGCAGCGAATAACATGTGAAAAAGTTATTTGAGATTTTTTTCTGTATTCGTGGGTCTGTTAATCCCCTATCACAGCGAATATGGAGGGAGACGTGTAGTACAATTTCACTGAATTCAAAAATTAGCAAGCTCAAGAAGCAATCATCTACAAGCGATAAAATTTTAACAGCTGGCAGCTGACTGCAGTGGCGTAGTGAGGGTGAGATCTGCCTGGGGCTGTGGAGCCCCTCCCCCGCCCTCTTCTCCGCCCCCACCTCCATCCGATCCTTCTCTGCCCCCTCCTGCCATGCACCCCCTTCCCTTCTCCCGTACCTCTTTAACGTTCCCAGCGCGAGCAGCAAACCAACCTGTTGCTCGCGCCAGCGTTGGCTCTTCCTCTAATGTTACATCCTAGACGCGGGTCCAGGAAATGAAATCAGAGCAGGTTGGGGTCGCTGCTTGCGCCAGAAATATCAACGAGGTACGTGGGAAGGAAAGAGAAAGGGCACGCGCGCAGGAGTGGGGAAGGAGTAGGGCGGGGGTTGCGCGGAGAGGACAACGAGTGTCAGCACCCCCACCAAAATGGAGCCTGGGGCAGACTACCCCCCTCTTACTACGCCACTGGCTGGCTGGGAATAGCATGGTTTGGGCTAACTTGGCAGACTGGATGAGCCAATGAATGGGGATCTCAGATCTGAGCAAAGGTTAGAAAATGTATTAGAATATTATCTGAAAGACTGTGCAATTCAGCGCATGCTATTCCGCACGTTAAGGCCCTAACGCACCTTTGTAATAGGAGCCCTATATGTTCAGTGTGGGCTTGCCTCACAGAAAGGCAGGATTAAACCAAAACTACAATTACAGGCATTTACCGTGTTAATGTATAACTTTTCTACCAAGGATTTAATGTTTAGTCTTGGGTAAAATGAGTGCCCATAAGAGATAATAAAGATTATGTGTAAAGATATCTACATAAACGACCTAGAGGCGGGAACCAAGTGTGAAGTCATTAAATTTGCAGATGACACCAAACTATACAGCAGGGCTCAAACCAGGGAAGACTGCGAAGTTCTCCAAAAGGATCTAACGCAGCTAGAAAAGTGGGCCAAAAAATGGCAGATGAGCTTCAACGTGGGGAAATGCAAGGTCATGCACGTGGGAAAAAAGAGCCCGATGTTCACATACAAAATGGGGGGAATACCACTAAGGGTCAGTAACCCGGAGAGAGACCCGGGAGTGATGGTAAACGCAACACTGAAGGCATCAGCGCAATGCGCCACGGCCTCAAGGAAAGCAAACAGAATGTTGGGTATCATTAAGAAGGGTATTACGACCAGGACGAAGGAAGTCATCATGCCGCTGTATCATGCAATGGTACGGCCGCATCTGGAGTACTGTGTCCAGTACTGGTCACCGTATCTCAAGAAAGACATGGCGGTACTTGAAGGAGTACAAAGAAGAGCAACTAAACTGATAAAGGGAATGGAAAATCTCCCATACACCGAAAGATTGAAGCAGTTGGGACTTTTCTCCCTGGAGAAGCGAAGACTTAGAGGAGACATGATAGAAACCTTCAAGATCCTGAAGGGCATAGAAAAAGTAGACAGGGACAGATTTTTCAAATTAAGGGGCACCACAAGTACAAGGGGGCACTCGGAGAAATTGAAAGGGGACAGGTTTAGAACAAACGCTAGGAAGTTCTTTTTCACTCAGAGGGTGGTGGATACATGGAACGCGCTTCCAGAGGCTGTTGTGGACAAGAAAACATTAAATGGTTTCAAAGAAGGTTTGGATAGATTCCTAGAAGAAAAAGGGATTGAGGGGTATAGATAGGTATAGACCATTGTTCAGGCAATGGGCCTAATGGGCCACCGCGGGAGCGGACCGCTGGGCAGGATGGACCTATGGTCTGCCTCAGCGGAGGCAACTTCTTATGTTCTTAGGACACCACTCCTTTCCTTAACACAACCTCTCTGAATCTGGGAGCATTAGAACAAGAGCGTTTGTATCTTGCCAAGTACAGAAGAGATAACATAAAAAATGACAGGCCTTATTTTAGCTAATGTTGTGACTGAAGGCTGCTATAAGATCCAGCTTCCTGTAGTAGTCACAGAAACCTCAACAGCTCACAACGGTTCCTCTTTTTGTCTCTGAAAAACTACTATTTGTTTGCTAAAGATGATATACACTGGATTTACGGGGGGGAAAAAAAGTGATCACATGCAGTGGCGTAGTAAGGGGAAGGGGTGGCAGACCGCCCCAGGTGCCATCTTGGTGGGGGCGCCAGCACCTCCCCTCCTCTCAGCCCCACCCCCGCCACCCCTGATGCGCGCCTTCAATTCCCCGTCACCGTACCTCTAGCTCTTCGCGCTTCCCACGACTAGGAAATGATGTCAGAGGGAGAGCCAAAGCTGGTGCAGGCAGCAAGCCAGAGTCGCTACTCGCGCCGGGGAACTAAACAGGTACGGGGGGAGAGCGCGTAGTGGTGGTGGGGAATGGAGAAAAGGGCAAGGGGGGCACCTTCCACCCTTGCTACACCACTAATCACATGGCATCGGTTGTGGCTTAAAGATGACTTGAATGGCACATACCCGTTGACACCGTCGTGGCACGTCCCGTGAATGCAGGGGTTGCTGTTGCACTCATTAACTTCAGACAGGCACATAGGGTCCTGGTATCCCTCTGGGCAAATGCAGGTGAAACCATTGATGGCATCTCTGCACGTTCCTCCATTATGACATGGGTAGGAGGCACATTCATCAATATTAATGTTACACATTCTCCCTGAAACAAGTGAGTTTAAATACATTATAAATCCATAGACTGGCAAATAGGGTTCATAGACAGTCGTGCGCGAGACACTGGCGCGCCGTCAATGGAGGGCAGACAATTCAGCGCAAGACACCAGCACGCCTCGAGAAAACTTAGTTTTAAAGAGCTCCGAAGCAGGGTGTGAGTGGGGGAACCCCCCGCCCACTTTACTGCATAGTGTTTGCGCTGCTGTTGGGGGGGAGGTTGGGGGGTTGGAACCCTCCATTATAGAGAAACAGAACTTTTTCTGATTTTTTCTCTATAATGTGGGGGGTTGCACCCCCCCCCAACGGCAGTGCGAACAGTTTGCAGTAAAGTGGGGGGTTACTCCCACACACACACCCTGTCGGAGCTCTTTAAAACTAGGTTTTCCCGCGGCGCGCTTGTGTCTTGCTCCAAATTGTCAGCGTGTTGGTGTCTGGAGTGCGATTCTCCCGTCACCGGCAAAGAGTGTTCAGATGTACATTTCAGATCTATAAAAAAAAAAAAATGCTGAAGGCAGAAACAGCACAGAAGTGTGCTTAAACATCCAAACAGGGAACTCCTTGTAATTCATCCAAAGAATAACCACAAATAGGAGAAAAACTTATAATAATAGAGTATACTTTCTGTTAACCAGAAATCAAATTACCCAGAGTTCTCAAGCAACCAGTAAAAAAAATAAATCTAAGAAATCCTGTAATACTTTAAATAAAAATGAAAATAAAATCAATTTCTGGCGAAAATTAAGTGTAAACTTGGCACGCCACACCTGAGTGCGCCCACGCTTTGCCTACCACATGTCCGGTAAATTTGCCTGGAACAGTTTATAGTATGGGGTACAGTATTAGTTAGGCCTATTTATAATAGTAACTCTCAAGCAACCAGACGCTACATTTATCCGGCATCTATCAATCCCCATGGGTGCCGGTTAACTGAGAGTCTACTGTACAAATGAAATCAGTCATAAAGTACTGCAAATTCAGGAGGAAAGAGATCTTAAACACCCCTCAACTATAGTGTCTCAATCTACAGCACTACTCACTCGGGGTTAATTTTCCGACTAATGATTTAATATTACTATAGTTGAGGAGTGTATAAGGCCTTTTTCTTTCTGTATTTGCAATCCTTTAGTATTGATTTCTTTTGTATTATTATAAGTTTTTCTCCTTCTATTTGTGGTTATTCTGCAGTTCTGAAAGTGCCACTCCTTGTTCCAGTCACTAAGGCTACTTGTAACTAACATTCACTTTCTTCAACAAAAGGGGAAATGATTCAAACTTGCCCTGCTGTGCCCTCTAAGTTCCACTTCAGTACCATAATAGTAATTATACCAAGTGCTTATTGTCATAAATGAAGTCCCTTGAGCTCCTAGTCTTTAAACCCTGTACTGGTGAATTGTCTGCATATGCTTTTCCTTTTTATTTTGGCTATGGTAGGGTGTATCTATGAAGTGTAATGGTGACAGGTGCCTTCATTCTCAGGGGTTTTAGAGTGACATTTTAGCTTTAATCCTTCCAACTCTTTATTATGTACCTTGAATCATTACTTGCTTTCAACAAGAGACCAATGTAGGCATGGGGCCTCAGTTATTTCTTACCATTTGGACAGTGAAGCCCATATAATAAGGCCAAATCATGTGCCCTTGACATAAACCTTAGCCAGCTACATAGAAATATAACAAAAAAAAAAACAAGACCATTCGCTAGCTTCCAGCCCATTTGTTGCATTGAGGGACCACCATTCCTCATACTTTTTGTATTGAATAACTTTAGAGTTTTTGTCTTTGCTTTTCTACTGGGCTGTGCAATAGGACAATGAAAGGACAGATTTAAAATATCCTCAGGGCCCAGTGACTTAGCGAGAACCAAATTAGCCTCTCCTGTTAATGAGCTAGGATCTTGTGCAGGCAGGGGACTACCTCTCAAATTGGCCTCTCTACTTTCCTGGACTGAATTCAGCGAGAGTAAAGAAATAATGAAGGGCCACATGATTTTGGCCTACAAACAAGCTGGTAAAGAATGGCCTTATTCAGTATGTTACAAATGAGGCACTTTGAGGAAAGGACTCAACAATGATAAATTCCTTTGGCCAGGTGAGCAGGGAGGGGGGGTCTTCTCTTATCAAAGGGAATACTCTCCTGATCAAAGAAACTAGTTAGACAAGGTGAGCAACATGATAGCTCTGGTATTCAAGGGCTAGAATCTTCCTTAACATTATCTTTTTGCCTGTATCCTACTCTGGATCCAGTCAGGATATTTTGAGCTTCTATGAGGTGCTTTTTGTTATTGTTTTTAATTATAGATTTGCTGTAGTTCTTTATTCTGTGCACTTTTCGGGTCCTACACTGCTCCCTTCAAACACAGAGATGATATACTCTTATCAACACAGGAGTGACAGCTTTCAAGTAGAATGGCTGTCTATATATAGCTCTCACTTAGAGAAGTTAAAAGCAGATTTTTTGAGTGCACATATTTTTATCCAAACTGAGGGCAAGCTTTCCCAGGGGTGAGTTTAGGAAGGGCTGGAAAACAACACATGTAGATTAGATTTTCAAATCTACACATGCCCCAGAAAATCAAAGTCAACAGAGTTCTTGGTAGCCAAGTACCATTTTTTTTTTCTAAGCGATAGACTTTACACTCATGGGGGCTGTTTGAAAACTGCCTCAAAATGCATGTTTTGCATGACCTAAATTGGAAAGAACCAGATTATATAGCAATCTGCTTCACATTTGAGAATCAGACCCAAAATAATTGAAAAGCAGATGACATAGGCAGACTATTACAGTAATTAATTTAAAATGCTTTTATTTTATTTTAGTATTTTATTTTAGTATTTTATTTTAGAAGACATGCTAACCTGATCTTTCAGTCTTGTCAGGAGATCTTCATCAGATGAAGTATAGTGGCAAGACTAGGGATACCAGACGTCCAGACTGCCCGAACATGTCCTCCTTTTGAGGACATGGCCGGAGGTCCAGACGGCCTTTCAAAACCTGGCACTTTTGAAAAGCTGGGTTTTGAAAAGCTTTCCTTCACATCGTGTCAGGCAGGAGAGCATCCGCAGATATCCTACCCGATGAGGGCAGGCAGCAGGGGGGAGGCTGGGGCGGGACTGGGGCATGATGGGGCGGGGATGGGTGGAACTGGGGGGGTGGGTCTAGGGGTCCAGATTTTCCAAACGGAAAATCTGATAACCCTAGGTAAGATCCAAATATTAACATTATCCATTTTACTAAATATACAGTCAAACCTCGGTTTACGAGTGCACCGGTTTGCGAGTGTTTTCCAAGACGAGCAAAACATTCGCAAAATCAGCGCCTTGGAAACTGAGTTTGACTCAATTTACGAGCGCCATCCCCCACGATCCAGCATCCCCCCATCCGGCATCCCCCCCAATCCAGCATCCCCCCTCCCCCCCGAGCACCGAAACAAAATCCCTTACCCAGATTGGGCACCAGTATTGATCAGTGAAGTGGTATGAGAGCCTGAGAAGCATGGTGGGTCTGGAAAATATGCATGTGCAGCAGTGGAGCCTATACCCCTGACGCAGCGATACAAAGCGAAACGGAGAGTTCCCCGTTGGGTTGATTGGCTGCCTGGCTTTGAAGGAGAAGTTTTGAAGTGTGAACTGTTTGGATGCCAGTAGCAGTTAAGTGGGATTTTTCCCTGTTTAACTGCCTCTTATGCTATATCCTGGACCATAGTGCTACAGCTCTCACTAGCCCACTGATATCACCATTTGGGGCGTGAGTGCCCCGGCGTGCTGTTTGATATTACTCTGCAGGCTATCACAGTGTTTTTTTCATACATTTTTTGGTTTACATGCAGGAGTGGTGTCTTTGAAGGAGTGGAGTTTTTTTGGCCAGATGAAGCCGAACTGAGGCCTTTTTCTCCACTTCTTTTTCTTTTCTTCTTGCTGGTGTATGCTATGTTATGTGGATGATGAATGTATGCGATTAAGGCCTTTTAGTGTTGCAGAGTTTGTATCTTTTTCCGTGTAGGGTTCTGATTTGAGTTGAATTATTGGGGGTTTACACCCCCCAACACGGCAGCGCGAGCAGTATTAAGTAAAGTGGAGGGGTTCCCCTCCACATCTCCGTCGGAGCCCTTTAAAATAAGCTTTTAGAGCGGTGCGCTGAAGTCTTGCGCTCAATTTTTGCTCTCAAATGTCTGCGCGTGTTTGTCTCGTGTGCTTTTATCCCGTCACTGTGATGTATGGGTGGTAGAGTGTGGGATCTCCTCTCCAGTTATCTGAGGCTTTTTCTTTTGCTTGTAAGACTTTATTAGCACAGCTGTTTTGGCGTAATTTCAACGGAGAGTATTTTTTTCTTTTTGGTTAATATTAAGTGTGTCCATTTGCTCCACCAGAAGTGTGATGCAAATCCTCACAACTAAAGTTAGCCACGGATGCACTTTATTCTATAATTACGCACATAACTTTGAGAAATGCCCCCGATTCACCCATGACCCTCCCATTTCTGTGCCTACTTTTAAAATTTTAGGCACATAAATTTTAGTTAAAACCAAAAATGTAATAATTTTATTTTTTTTAATTTGACTTAAAACCAATTAATACCAATAATTGCTCGACAAGAAGCCAATTATCAGCACCAATTATCAACAATTAAGTTGCGAACGCAATAGAATTTGGGAGATATTATTTATTTTCAATTTATTAGTGGCTTGCTTGACATTTTTCTTTTTTCAATAATGTTAAAGAAAACACATAGGGCACATTCATTTATCTAAAAGAATATTTTCTCCCTAAGAAAATATCAAATTTTATGAAGATACCCATAAAAGGGGAAAGAATGGTGTAGTGGTTAAAGCTACAGCCTCAGCACCCTGAGGTTGTGGGTTCAAAACCATGCTGCTCCTTGTGACCTTGGACAAGTCACCCAATCCCCCCATTGCCCCAGGTGCATTAGATATATTGTGAGCCCACTGGGATAGACATGGAAAAATGCTTGAGTACCTTAATAAATTCATGTAAACCATTCTGAGCTTCCCTGGGAGAACAGTATAGAAAAATAAAAAAGCACTGCAAAAGCTTTCCAGTTGTATTTTGCAGATACTGTGGTGGAACTTGCAATATAGGGTTGATTTAAGAACCCCTGGGCACAATCTCAGCTCACTTTCCCTCAGGCTGTTTGACTTAGAATAGTTAATTTGCCTCTCTGTGTCTCACACTGCCCAAGTATTATTATGTAATTAACATGCTCTGTTTTTCGAGTTTAGAAGCCATCAATATAATATAAATGCTGAATCACAAAGAGGCAGTCACATGTACATGTGATTTGTAAGTGCCTTGGGACTGGATTTAGTTATCATAAGAAAAACTGATGCATATATAGGAAAATGAATGCAAAAAGGCCAAACATGACAATTAATGATACACAACATATTTTGGTGCTATTAAAAATATTTATATATTCAATTTTCTATACTGTTCTCCCAGGGGAGTTCAGAAAGGTTTACATGAATTAATTCAGGTATTACAAATATCTGTGCATATTTCTAAAGTTCTTGCTGGGAGCCTAGAAACAAAGGTCGATATTTCAACAAAGACAAGCATCTAAATTTAGATATGTAAGTTAGGAGCAGAGGAAGACAATAATGAAAATTCTGCGTGTAACTGAGGGAGTGGGTGGCTTGAGGGAGTCCTCTTTTGCTGGGGGGAAGTCAGCCCAGGGCAACCCCCACCTGCTGCTTGGGGGGGGGGGGTAGAGAGGCAACGCTTATGGTTTTGGCTGAAACCAAGTAGTGAATTTCAGCCTAGATTCAGTTTTGACCATGACTGAAAATCCCAGTTGGTTGAGATCCTAAATTGAGAGGCCTAGTGAAACGAGAAACCAAATTTAGGAACACATAGCCCTAATAAAGTTTAAAAGGAGCCAATCTGAGGTATAGCTCCTAAAGTTATGAACTTAAGACTTTTTTTGAAAATAATCCTTATATTCCAGATTCAGGAAAGCACCCTGGATTCAAGTTGTATTGTACACTTCTCCCTCCATATTTGCGGTTTCAGCATTTGCAGTTTCGATTAATCACGGTTTTTAGCTTGCTGGCACCTCCCCCCAAATTACATCACCTTGGCATAGAGAAATCGCTGATTCCCAGCACTTTGTTCACCGTGTTTTGCCTCTTCTTCAGAAACAGGCCAGGTCTCCCACCATGTTATTCGCGGTTTCACCATATTCACAATGGTTTTTAATAGAAAACAGCAAATAACATATGAAAAAGTTATTCGCGGTTTTTCAGTATTTGCGGTTCTGTTAATCCCCTATCACAGGGAATACGGAGGGAGAAGTGTACGCTATAACATCAGATGGCAGTTCTGATTCCATAACACAAGACTAACAAAACAGATAACACACATTTTGAATTTTTGTTTTGCATGATTCTAATAGGATTAAAACATTTTTATCTTGTAAGCAAGTGTGCCTTACCTTTCTCATTCTTTAACTGACCTCTAAGTTGACTATAAAATTAATACATTTTTAGAGCCATAAGGAGGCCACCTCTATCCAACTGACAGCAATAAACGTAACTACTGACCGAGTTCACACCATCTGCCCATCAGCAGGATTTACCTGTATATCCAGGCTCACATGCACACTCATAGCTATTGATCTTGTCAATACATCTGCCATAATCACAGGGGTTGCTGGCACAGTCATCCAAGTTGGTTTCACAATTTGGCCCTTTAAAATAGAATGTTACCAACAAAAGTCAAACTTCACTTGTCAGATCCTGAAGCATGCAAGAACATGAAAAAATATATCAATAAAAATGAAATAAATGATAATTAATTTTATAAAATCAGATGTAAAAAGGTATGAAGATATAGTTACTGTTCTGGGGCATGCAGTCCATCACAGTCCCATTTACTTTTCCAAACCAAGAGCTAGAACAGTTTCTCCAGGCTCCCAGTACAGAATATACAAGGAGATCTAGTTTATATTTTGTTGGTAGGCTAATACAAGTCTGGAGTCTGAGACTAGTTGTACTGTATGTGAATGTGGAATATGTCTTACCTGTGGTTCCTTTAGAGCACTTGCAAATATAGCCAGCATCCCGATCCTGGCACTCTCCACCATTCTGGCATGGCATACTCTGGCACTCATTGATATTGATGTCACATCGGTGGCCGGTGTAGCCAGGATTACAGAGACAGATGAAGGAAGCAATCCCATCACTACAGGTCCCATAATAACAAGGATCTGGGGAGCACTCATCGATGTCCTGCTCACAGTGGTTACCAGTAAATCCTAGAAGATCAAAACAGTAATCATTACAATTGAAATAAAGGTTCCTGCTGGGGGCCACCATTTAAAATCTAATTCACCTGGGATTGTACCTAGGAGACAGAGAGAACCCTAACATATTTCAGCTGCCTGATTAGATCTTTCATTGTAAAAGGTTTTGATAATTTTCAGGGAATAATTGTGCAGATTGTTGAAGGGCTTGGTGGTTGGGCATGGAGGAAGGCCTGAACGTTGATCTTGTGGGAATGAAAGATGAAGATGACAAGGCCTGAGGTAGAGTGCCAGCAGAGGTGATGGAGGGGGGGTATTGTGGTAGAGACTGGACTTGCATGGAAAGAAGCAGTAGGGGCAATGGTGAGGACAGGGTAGGTAGAGGATTGGGTGGTAAGAGCTGTGTATTAGTTTGCACAGGGGAACTGTTGTATGTATGTATGTATGTATTTATCTGTTAGGATTCATGCCTTTTTAAATCAATTCACCCAAGGTAGTTTATAGCAAGAATAAGGCAGACATAGGTAATAAATAAAAAAATATCTCACATGCTGCTAGAGGTACTTCAAAGACTTAAACAAGAGCAGCGATAGTCAGTAGGTCAAAACAGAGAGCCCACAGTAACACACTTGACTTGTATAGCGAAACAACAAATCAGAAATTAAAGGTGAATAAGACATGCCCTCAGTGTGAGGGAATAAGCAATGAGGAGTGCAACAGTGTGATCACTCCAGCACTTAACAGCAAAAGCTGAAAAAGAAGCCAATATCACTCAATTCCAGCTGCACACCATCATGGAGCACGTCAGTATGCATAAATCAAATCCTACCGATGCTACCGATCCAGGGCAAGCAGTGGCTTCCCCCATGTCTTTCTCAATAACAGACTATGGACTTTTCATCCAGGAAATTATCCAAACCCTTCTTAAATCCAGCTATGCCAGCCACACTTACCACAACCTCTGGCAATGCGTTTCAGAGCTTAACTATTCTCTTGAGTGAAAAAATATTTCCTCTTATTGTTATTAAAAGTATTTCCCTGTAACTTCATCGAGTGTCCCCTAGCCTTTGTAATTTTTGACAGTGAAAAAGTGATACATTTGAACCCATCCTACTCCACTCAGGATTTTGTAGACTTCAATCATGCTGTCTCGTTTCCAAGCTTAGGAGCCCTAACCTTTTTAGTCTTTCCTCATACGAGAGGAGTTCTATATCCTTTATCATCTTGGTTGCTCTTCTTTGAACCTTTTCTAGTGTCGCTATATCTTTCTTGAGATAAAGAGACCAGAATTGAACACAGTGCTCCAGGTGAGGTCGCACTATGGAGCGATACAGAGGCATTATAACATTCTTAGTCTTGTTAACCATCCCTTTTTTAATAGTTCTTAGCATCTTGTTTGCTTTTTGGCCGCCGCTGCACATTGAGTGGAACGTTTCATCGTATTGTCTACAATGGCACCCAGATCCTATTCTTGGGCGCTAACCCCCAAGGTGGACCCTAGCATCCGGTAACTGTGATTTGGGTTATTCTTCCCAATGTGCTTTACTTTGCATTTGTCCACATTAAATTTCATTTACCATTTGGATGCCCAGTCTTCCAGTTTCCTAAGGTCTGTCTGCAATTTTTCACAGTCTGCAAGCGTTGTAACAACTTTGAACAGTTTAGTGTCATCTGCAAATTTTACACTCGCCGTTCCAATTTCCAGATCATTTATAAATAAGTTAAATAGCACCAGTCCCAGTACAATATATGGGAATAAAAGCAAATGTATGATGCCATTCTGTACATATTTTTATTCCTTACAAGCAGAGGCCTTACTGGGGGCGGAGTAGAGGTGGGATTTGGATGCAATCTGTAGTTTCTGATTTTTAAAAGTATGTGTTTCAGTTTTCTCAAATGTGTGTATGCAGTTTTGGTGGGGTACTTTTAAACGGAAAGTGTGTGTGTACTTTTTTCCCTTTCAAAACTGGTGACATAGATTGATTATTTTGTAAGCCGCTGTGACTTTTTAACAATCAGCAGGATATCAAGTGCGCAATAAACGTAAACATAGTTGCTTTATAAGATAGGCACATATTACAGAAATTTTCCTTCTCTATCTATCTTAAAACTAATCAGTTTATTGAGGTATGAGCTTTCAAGTCAGGATGTAGCCATGGGTGAGCCTGGGCAAGTCTGGGTCCATCCAATTTTGGCTCAGGCCCACTTAGCATCGGAGCGTCAATGATGGAACTGGCAGGGACCCCCCCCCCCCAATCCCCACCAGCAGATGGCATTTTTAGTACACCTATAACTGGCAACTACAGCTAGCAGCTGTGCTCTGAGTGGCCAATGCCAGCACCCCTGCGCATGCTCCATTCATGACTAGAGGAGACCTCATGAAGTTACTAAGTACATATCAAACAAATCAGAAAAATATTTTTTTCACTCAGCACATAATTAAGCTCTGGAATTTGTTGCCAGAAACGGTGGTAAAGCATTTAGGGACAAATTCTATAAATGACGTCTAAAAGATGGGTGTCGTTTAGACGTCCAGCAGCACAATGCTCAGCACGATTCTATTACGCATAGACGCACAATAGAGAATTGCTCTCAGCAGCGCTCAGCGAATCTAAGCGCATCTATATTGTTAGGTGTCCTTTATAGAATCAAGTGTTCTTATGTACGTGCTTTGTAGAATTGCTGTTTAGGTGTGTTTAGCAGAATTGTTGTTTAGGTGTTGCATGGAGGTCCTGATGGTGTTTAATGATGTAATCACGTTTTAGTGTCATGACATCATTAGAACAGCAATTTTATGTTGTTCTACCAAAATGGCATGCAAGAGGCAGCCAAATTTTACAGAGGAGGACTCCAGGTTGCTGGCCAGGCTCCTCCTCCCCAAAGAACACCACTACTTTGTCCTCCCAGGCTGGAGAAGGACATATATTCAGTACAGAAGGGCCTGGGAGAGACTAACAAGGAAGTATACAGGCATACCTCCTTCCCTCATAGAAACATAGAGTATGACGGCAGAAAAGGGCCAGCGGCCCAACAAGTCTACCCACTCAAGAACCCTCCCTCCTTTGAGAGTCTATCTTTTAAGTATAGCTCTGCAGCAACCCCACCTATTTGTCCCAACGTCTCTTGAAGTCGAGCAGGTTATTGGCCTCGACTACCTAGCGTGGAAAACCATTCCATCGATCAATCACCCTTTCGGTGAAAAAGTATTTTCTAGTGTCACCGTAAAATCTTCCCCCCTTATGTTTTAGCGGAAGCCCTCTTGTCGCCGTGGGACCCGTAAGAAAAAAGATTTCTTCCTCCACCTCAATGTGGCCCGTGATGTATTTGAATGTTTGTATCATCTCCCCCCTATCTCTGCACTTTTCGAGAGAGTATAAGCGCAGTCTGCTCAGACGCTCTTCATATGGGAGATCTCTAAGTCCCGAGACCATCCTAGTGGCAATTCTCTGAATCGACTCCATTCTCTTCACATCCTTTTGATAGTGTTGCCTCCAAAACTGGACACAGTACTCCAGGTGCGGTCTCACCATGGATCTATATAACGGCAGTATGACTTCAGGCTTTCGGCTGATAAAGCTCCTTCTGATGCAACCCAACATTTGTCTAGCCTTGGCTATAGCTTTCTCTACCTGATCGGCAGCTTTCATATCTTCCCGGATGATTACTCCCAAGTCCCTTTCTGCAACAGTTCTTGTTAAGTTCTCACCATGCAAGGTGTATGTTCTGCATGGATTTCCGTTACCAAGATGCATTACCTTACATTTCTTGGCATTAAAATTTAATTGCCAAGTACTGGACCATTGTTCTAGTAAAAGTAGATCCTGCTCCATAGCATTGGGCCTGGTTTCGCTGTCAGGTTCCGTTGCCTTGTCCACAACGTTGCATAGTTTAGCGTCATCGGCAAATAATGTAATTTTGCCTCGAAGTCCCTGAGTTAGATCCCTTACAAAGATATTAAATAGCATCGGGCCCAAGACCGAGCTCTGCGGCACTCCACTGGTCACTCTCGACATTTTTGGTGGAATACCGTTTATCATTACCCTTTGAAGTCTGCCACTAAGCCTGTCTTCTACCCATTTAGCCAGTGTTTCTCCTAGTCCTATTGTATTTATCTTGTTCAACAACCTACGGTGTGGGACACTATCAGAAGCCTTGCTGAAGTCTAAATACACGACATCCAGGGACTCTCCCCCGTCCTCGTGCTGAAAGTATCAGTGTAGCTATCCTGCTACAAAATATAATGTTAAAAACACCTTCTTGTTTAAACCTGTATAAAATAGTTCACAGATATCCTTTCTATAAACCCTTGCCCAAGGAGCAGTACTGGGATCTTACAACCTCAGACTCTTGAGGTAGCAGCTCTAACACTGAGCCACTGCTCACTCTCACTATCTCTCTCTCCCTGATAAAGTAGACAAAACCTAAATATGTAAGCAGTTAGGTGCAATTGGACCCAGGTGCAAGTTATGGAGGTTGTCTAGTGCCACCAATATGTTTCATTCTCTCTCAACAATTGGTTTGTAATCATAACATATTACAATGAACTTTCCCCCCCCCCCAAAAAAAAAAGAGTGCTCTTCTGTCTGTATTTCCGGAACCTTGTGCTGCTGATACATCCCCCACCCCAGGCATTAAACCTCATGACAATTCAAAAGCCAAGCTTATATCCTCTTGATTCACAAGCAGTCATTTATCTAGGATAAATATCAAACATGTACCTTTAACACCTGTCCAGGTTCTCTGCTGTTTTCTAAAACAACTCTTACACCAGCACAATCTGTGATCTGAATGCTTCTTCTCTTTTCCTTTGGCCTCTGTGTTCCTCAGTCACTCTCACACAGTGCAACAGGTGAGACCAGGGAGATTTGGAGGTCATGGGTTCAAATCCCCAGGATGGTCAGGTACCCCAGCACATATTCCTATTTTTTTTTTGTGAATATCTGCCATCTAGGTGCATAGTGATGATGTCACAATGATGTCAAGACTGTGCATCAGACATGTCCACTTGCTCTGAGACACAGCCACAATGTTTCTCTTCTTATTTTCTTAAGCTTTTGGGAATGAGATTTAGTACGCAATATATTTTTTCCTGTGCTTTGCTTGAGTAATGCATTATTAAATATCTTTTATTATCAAACAGGAGTACTCTTTACTGCAAAAAAACAAAACCCATACACCTATAGCTGGACGTCTCCAGCATCCCTAACTCACGCCCAATGCATGCCCAAAAGTAGACTTCGTTTTGCAATACCTACATTTTCAGCGAAAATATAGACCTCGTAGAACGCTTAAGAACATTGAGCGCCATGCGATTCTGTAAATGGACGTCCACATTAAAACCATGCCTATGCCTATCCCGTTAGGCACAGCTTTTTCTGATGTGCGTCTTTGAAATTGTAGACGCCTCTTCTGAGAATCGCACACAGCCTTTGGACATCTAACTTCTAATTATTGCTTGTTAAAGTTGTTAATTGGGTTTATTATTCAGTTTATTTGGTTGCCTAAGCTTCTAGACGTCTACATTGTGGATGCCTAACTTTAGCTGTCTTTTATAGGATTTGCCCCACAGTGTAGCTGGGTTTAAAAAAGGTTTGGACAAGTTTCTGGAGGAAAAGTCCATAAACTGTTATTAAGGTTGACTTGGGGAAATCCACTGCTTATCTCTGGAGGTAAGAATCATGGAATTTTGCTTCTTTTTGGGATCCTTCTAGGTACTTGTGACCTGGACTGGCCACTGTAGCAAACAGGGTTTGATGACCTTGGATTTGACCTAGTATGACAATTCTTATGTCCTTATGGTCTCCAGCTGCATACTGTCAGTAACACATGCTGGACTAAAGTAAGTTGGAGAGGATAGAAGGAAGACAAGACTTGCAAATATAAGATCATGGGCTGTAACCCAACAGAGGCCAGTTCTAACTGAGGGGGATGCATGAGTGCCCACGTGTAGTTACAAAAAATGATTAGTCATTAAAATCTGCTCTGTCCCCAAATGCTAACCCAAGAGACCAGGAGGATGCTGCTCCCTCTCTGTCCTATAAATATTGTAAGTAGCCCTGGTAAACAGAAGAAAAATATCTCAAAAGCATCCTTCTGTTTTTGCCTTTGAATAGCTCAATAAATCATTATTGCATGCAGCCTGAACACTGCAGACATCAACAATTATTCCATTATGGAAAAAAAATTATAATAACAAAAGATCAGTCAAGAAAAAAAAAAATGCTTTCATGAATTCAGCTCTGCAGTGGAAAGAACAAACTAAAACACTGAACATGTTCCATGGAAATGCACATAACCAGAATTCAGAGGTTTCAACAAGGACAAGATTTTTGGCGGGAATTGCTAACAAAAGGACCCATTCTTTTCCTATCTGGGCTTATGTCATCGCTTTATCCAGCCATTCCTGGAGTTTCACTCACCAAAAAGAAAGATATCGATACTATGTTCCACCGGTCTCGCTGCTGGGCATTTTTCTAATTGCCCTATAGGATGTGATCACTTAAAGAGTGAAAGAAACACAGGAAGGGCCAAGCCTACCCAAAATTTACACACTCCTCTCCTTCCAAATATTGCACTTCAAAATTCTACTGCAACATGAAATCATTGCAAGTATTATGAATGCACTGACTTTTTTTTTATATTAATGCTGGAATGGTTTTCTAGGAGAATAAAGATATTTTGAAGGCATTTTACCACTTTTACTTTCCATTAAGGTAGCAATTTTCAAAAGGATTTATCTGTTAAAATCAATTTTGGAGATTATCTTCTTCTAAACAGGGGGAAAAGGGCAGGAGTACATGCTGGGACTAGTTAATCACCAACTGCCCTGGGATTTTAAAAGGGACAATTCTGAGGGAGGTGGGCGTTTGAAAGTTAGCCTGCAACCCATGAGTACAAACTGACTTTTTAACCTAAATATAATTACACTGAGATAAAGAGTCAAAAGATTTGTCTGGCTAACTTTTGGAGTTAGATAAACACTTGATGGCTAAATTTCCACCATTCTACCTACACATTTCACTCAGTGGCTAAATCTTATCTGAGCAACTTGTTTCCAGGGCACAGTTTTAGTTTGGCTAGTCATAACTGACATTCAGCACTGGCCAAGCAAATTGTTTGGGTAAGTCAGGCCAAGCAAATAGCAGGCCTAAAGCTAAGAAGAAGGTTAAGTTTAGATCAAACATTCAGCCTGAATATCCAGATAATGTTATCCTGACAAAATTATTGGATTAACTTCACCCATCATGGCTAGCTAAAAATCATTTTGGTTGTTTAGATTTGTCAGATTTTATTTTACTAAAATTTTCTTAACACATGCTAAGATGTTATAATCAGTGTTCCCGCTAAGCTGCGCTGGCGTGCGCTGGCGCACAAAATATTACATCGCAGCGCACAAGTTTCTCGTCACAGCGCACACACGTGCTTGCAGGCAGGCGAGCTGGCAGTCCATGTAACGCGTCGCAAAGGTAAGGGGAGGCTGGGGGAGGAATCGGACGTCGGGGTGGGGGTGCGAGCAGGGAGGGGGGCGATCGGAAGAGGCGTACGGCAGATGGCAGGGCGGCGAGAGGAGAGTCGGGTGGGGGGGGGGGGAGTAACACCGGAAGAGAGCGGCAAATCCGGGCAAGGCAAGACTTGCAGAGGCGTACCTAGGGGGTGCGGGGGGTCGATCCCGACGGTCCGCTCAGCTCGCCAACAAGGAGAGGCAGCCGGACTCGCGTACGCTCCGACCGCCTCTTCTTGGGGATGATGATGAAGATATTGATGATATCTAACTTGAGTGAAGAATTGATTCCATTCCAGTTTCACAACAATTATTCTACAACATATTGAGTGAACTCTTCTCACTGAAGGCAAAACTTTGTGCCCAATAAAATGGTTTTCAATATTTTGTTTTAATGTATTTATACTTTTGTGTAGAAGCTGGAATTGATAGATTGTCTAGAAATTGAAAGCATCAAACGTATTGTCTTCTGGACTGTTTTTAATTTACAGTTTACACATATGGATGTAACAGACATAACTACATTTGTTGTAAAACATTTATTAAGATATCATTTCATCCCTACAATTTCTGTAGACTGTTTTAAAATAAATTTGAGTTTTTCTGGTAAAAAAAAAAAAAAAAATAAAGAATTTTGTACTTTCAAGAATTAATGCGTTGTTTTGTGTTCTTAAAAATATTATTTAACGTTATTTAATTTAGCGTGTAGGCCTAAAATTCCTTTGAATACCTCGTCCTCATGTATCAGCAACTTTGACAACATATTTATTTGGCTCATAACTTGCTGGCGCCCGATATTTTTAGCTCACAGTGAAAAAAGTTTGCTCACAACACCCGCCCGCTTAGAGGGAACACTGGTTATAATATATTTAATTAACATACATTAATTCAATTTAGCATACGCTAAGGTCCCCTTTCACAATACCGCTGTAGCAAGTACTGGCATGCAAATGGAACTGAATGGACTGCATCACATTTGCTGTGCGGGAATCGCTACCATGATTTTGTAAAAGGGGCTCTAAATTTTTTAAGGCATCCTAAAGACCCAAATGCATGCTAATGCACATTCTTACTATTTTGTTCAGCCTTCCCCTAGTTAATATATTTTAAGTATTTTTTCTAAATTGTTGATGCAAAACAAAACAGCACAACACACACATGCAAAGCCAAGAAGCAGAAGGAAATAGAAGCTTGTCAAAACAATAAGATATATGACTACATAATTTCTTCCTCGATCTACTGCTTGCATACCTATGGACCAGGTCTGATTTCTTGAAAGCTAAAGATACTGTTAAGTTACCTTCTCTGCATTCACAAGTGTACGTGTTGGGCCCATCCAGGCATTTGGCACCATTTTTGCATGGAGTGCTGGCACACTCATCAATATCCAACTGACAGAGAAAGCCACTGAAACCTGGAAAGGAGCACAAAATTGATGATTTTTAACATGCAGTGTAGCAGAATTCAGAACAGATGAGCTTTTCAATGCAGTATGGGCCCCCTTTTATCATTCCGCATTAGGGTTTTTTTAATCGCCGGCCACTGCGGTAAAAGCTCCGACGTTCATAGAATTCCTCCCCTCCATACCTCTAACTCTACTCTGGTGTGAGCAGCAACTTCAGTCTACTGCTCGCGCCAGCATCGGTTTTTCCTTTGATCGGTTTTCACTTCTGGGTCCTGCACCTAGGAAGTGATGTCAGAGGGAGAGCCACTGCCAACAGCAAGTTGGTGATGCTTCTCGTACTGGGAAATTTAAAGAGGTATGGGGAAGGGAAGGGGCTTGTGCGAGTGTGGGGGGAAGGAACTTTTATCGAAGCAACCGGCGATAAAATACCCCTAACATGGCTTAATAAAAGGGGGGCCTATGTTTTTCTGAAGACAAAACAACAAAATCCAAATAGCACCAAAAGGTTTTATAAAAGGAAATAAAGCAGCAAAACAAAATATTGTGGAACAGAAGATCGGATGTACTAGTTTGTAGTTTAATAGATACTGTATTTTTCACTCCATAAGATGCACTTTTTCCACCCCCCAGGGGGTGGAAATAAGGGTGCGCCTTAAGGAGCAAATGTTTAAAAAAAACAACCCCAAATCCCCGTACCTTTTTTTCCCATCCCGGTGGTCCAGCGCGCTTTCCATGCTCCTGCCTCGGTTCCCCTGCTCTGTTCTGGCAGCGGTAAAGCGGTGCATGAGGCAGGCACGCGTTTTTTGCACATCTGCTTGGTCTCTCGCTGCACTCCAAATGGCTGCCTGTCAGTTCTCCCCCTTTAGGCTAGCAGTGAGGTGTCCAATAGCTAGATACTTAAGCTTTAAGCTAGCAATTAGGTGAGGAATGGCTGGATACTGAAGCTTTAGGCTAGCAGTGAGGGGAGGAATAGCCAAATATCAGGGCACTCTGAATGATCCAACTGGTCTTTCTTCTATTATGTTTCAGTTAAGTCTCTGTTCTTCTTTTTGGACCCCCATGGCCACTCCTCCCTACTTCAGAAGCCGGGCCATTAAGGATCCATTACCTTACTCTGAATTAGAGAATGACACGGGGACAAATTTTTCCCCATCTCCGCGGGAACTCATTTTCCCATCCCATCCCCACAAGTTATTTTCCTGTCCCTGCCCCATTCCTGCAAGCTCTGTCCTCATCTGCACAAGCCTCAAACACTTTAGAATCATAAGTGTTCGAGGCTTGTGCGGTTAAGGCAGAGCTTACAGGAATGGGGCAGGGACAGGAAAAGAACTTGTGGGGATGGGATGGGAAAATGAGTTCCTGCGAAGACAGGGACAAAATTGTCCCCATGTCATTCTCTACTCTGAATCTCCCACAATGTTAACATGAAATCTGACATCAAATTAAAACTTTATTTCCCACCTGCAACTGTCCTTTACTCTTTGCTAGTTTACCATGCATTAATGAGATACTAGAAAAATGCATGCAAAACACATTAGGTCATTTTCACACTTTCACCCCCCAATTTTCAGCCATTCTTTGGTCACTTCACATTCGTGTTAATAGCATTATTTTATAACACATTTATCCATAGGTTAAGTTTTTAAGGTGTGATAATGAACTGAATGCACACCAATGAACTCATATACTTATGAAATAATGCACAAACTTATACTAGAGAGTTCATTGCAGAAGAAAACATTTATTAGCAGTTGCAACGGGGCATAGAGTCCCGCCATTTTACTAGAGAACTTTTCTCCCCTTTTTGAGATAATTTCTTTATGACTAAAGCATCTAGCGGTCCCGCAGACCAGGCTGCTGGAGGTGCCTGCATTTTTCTATAGAATCACACATTTCTGAAAACTTGTTCCAGGTTTCTATGGATACAGCTCTATAGGGATCTGAATAGGGGAAGTCTGAGCAAACCTTGAGAATGTCTTATTTACATCTCTACAGAAGAGGAGACTCACAGCATGAAAACCTCTTTTCACAGATTAAGCGCCTGCTCACTCTGTCTTACCCCATGACTCGGGCACCTAATTCCAATAGCCCAGCATAAGCAGCCTCTCTGCCCCCCCCCTGCCGGCTCCAAGAGCCCTCAAAGTAAACAGGAATGGCTTGTATGATCATATTCTGACATCGGGCAGAATAAAACATCCACATCTTCTGAAAGGAAATCCATTTATTTCAACCTGATAAATGTATCTGACAATTAAAAACGACACAAAGCATGTAATTAAAATCTAACTTTTTTCCCCCTACTGTCGCAATACTTCCCAAATTTATTATAGCCATTTTGGAGGATAACTTTATAACTGGCCGCATAAATGGATGTGGCCAGTATATACAGAAAATCAGTGGTGTAGTAAGGGTGAACGGCGTCCCTCTCCCGCCCTCTTCCCCGCCGCATGCGAGCCACCCCTTCCCTTTTTAACTTCTCTGGCGTGAGCAGGATGCCCACGTTGGTGTCAGCTCACCCTTTGAGATCACTTCCTAGGCACGGGTCCTGGAAGTGATGTCAGAGAGAGCGCCAATGCCACCGAAAGCAGCAACCTCATGCCGGGGAAGTAAAAAAGGTATGAGGAAGGCAAGGGGCACATGCATGTGGCAAGGAGAGGAGGGGGAAAGGAGGAGGGGTGCCACATCCTTAGGAAGACCACGCCCGGGGCGGACCGCCCCTCCCCCACACACCCCTTACTACGTTACTGCAGAAAATCAACAGTTTTCTAACAGAAAAGTAAATATATAAGAACATAAGGGCTGCTATATTGGTGACGGGACTAAAACGTGCGGGAGAATTGCACGCCAACAAAAGAGCTGAGATGAATGTCAGCGTGCCGGATTAAAAGTTAAATTTAAAGTGCAACGAGAGGGGGTGTGTGGATGGAACTTTACCTACAAGGAATTGGCACTGCCGTTGTGGGGGACCCCCCCACTTAGAGAAGAAACTGTAATTTTTCCCTAACACAGGGAAAAAAATTACACTTTCTTTTGTAATGGGGGGAGTTTCCCCCCCCGAATCTCCAACAGCGCCAACACTTCTAAGTAAACTGGGGGGCCCCCCTCGAATATGAGGATGAGGGAGCCCAGGCCCTCTTGCCCATGGCACCCCACCTCGAAACCCCCCCCCAGAACTCCTGAATGCCCCCCCACTACCCGGGGCCACCTAACCCCGGACACCCCCTCTAACTTACCTGAATGTTGGCCGGCCGGCTAGGTCCTAAGTCCTACCAGCCAGCAGGCCCGCCATCCTTGGAATGGCGGGCCTAGGGCCTGATTGGCCCACCCGGCCAACGTTCAGGTAAGTTAGGGGGGTTGTCCAGGGTTAGGGGGGCCCATGTAGTGGATGGGGCATTTGTGGGTTGGGGGGCCGCACTGTGGAAAGGAGGGCCTGGGCTCCCTTCTTCCCATATTTGGTGGGGGTGGGGGGGTACGCTGTGGGCAGGGGGGCCTGGGATCCCTCCTGTCCAAATTCGAGGGGGGTGGAGGTGTCAGGGAAGCACCGTGGGCAGGAGGGCCTGGGATCCCTCCTTCCCATATTTCAGAGGGGTGGGGAGTGCGTCGTGGGCTGGAGGGCCTGGGATCCCTCCTGTTCGTATTCGAGGGGGGCTGGGGGGTGTGCCATGGGGATGAGGGATTGGGATCCCTCCTGCCCATATTCGAGGGGGGTGGGGGTGTCAGGGGTGCACTGTGGGCAGGTGGGCCTTGGATCCCTCCTGCCCGTACTTGAAGGGGGGGGGGGTTCGGGATCACGGCAGGTTGCTGGGGCTGCTTAACTGATCGCGGCAGCCGTGATCAGCTCAACGGCCCCTATTCGGAACTTATACCTGTTTTGACTTGGTCTAAGTCAAAACGTTTAAGTTCTGACTGGGCAACCTTGTTAAACTTTTGGTTATACTTGCTGTATGACTAAGTCTAGGTTGGCCCACCTCCCGCCCTTTCCCCTCCTCTAAAAACACCTCTTTAAAAGGCCTAAGCTGGTTTTAGATTTGTCTAAAACCAGCTTTGATTATCGGTACTTGGACGATCTGTTTTTTTGATCATCCAAGTACCGATTTAGGCCACTTTTTGGATTTTTTTTTTTAATTATTATGAGCCCCCTAGAGTTTATCTACTAAAGGTCTATGCCTGTGCTTTCCCCATTAAAAGTTACCAAGATGCACTTGTTGACATATCGGAGCTAAGTTTTGTATTGGCACAAAACTGATGGAAACATTTAAGGCCTCTTCTATTAAACTGTGCAGAGAGCCATGCTGAATGGCCCATGCTGCTCCCGACACTCATAGGAACTCAGTGAGCGTCGGGAGCAGTGTGGATCATTCAGCACAGCTTCCCGTGCTAGAAATTGCTGTCGCAGTTTCGTAAAAGGAGGCCCTAATGTAGCCTCCTGCTGCCATTGCTACAGAGGCAGGTTTTTCAAAGGACATATAAATCAAAATTGAGGCATCCATATCAAGACATCGCAGGCTCCACTACAATTTTAGAACAGGATCTGCCGAAATACAGCATGATCTAAAATAAATAGTGAAATGGATGTTTCTGTGTTGATTACGTGGGGCAGGAGCATCTATTTTACACTCATGAGCATCTGAAATATCAACAGCTTCACAAGGGCTCATAAATATCTGTTATATAAAATGGCAACATAAATATTTATATGTCAGCCATGCCATAAACATTAACATTTATTTGGTATTTCTTGCCAGTTTCATATCTGGGGGTGGGAAGGGTAAGGGATATAAACCACTGTGGATTAAGGGGGTAGCCACCCATAATCCTTCCAGTGGAGTGCTGCTTAATGCTGATTTTTGGACATAGATGCACCTTCCCCTAATGAAATGGGGAATTCACCTTTATTTTTTTTTAGTCCTGCTTTAGTCCCATCCAAACCATGCTCCTTCCCATATGCACTTTGTAGAGCTGTTGACGTGCAGTGGAGTAGCGAGGGTGAGAGGCGCCTGGGGCGGCGGTGCCCCTCCCCCGCCCCTCCCTCCCCGATCTCACATGCCACACGCGCACCCCCCCTTCCCCTGTACCTCTAATTAAAGTTATTGCTAGCGGTGGTCAACAACGTGCTGCTCATTACTCCGTCGGCTTTCCCTCTGAAGTCGCTTCCTGTGTGGGGCACCCAGAAGTGACGTCAGCGGGAGAGCCGACGGGGTCGCGAGGAGAAAGTTGTTGACTGCTGCAAACTAGAACTTCAACTTAGAAGTATGAGGGAAGGGGGGCAAGCGTGTGGCAATGGGGGGGGGGCGGAAGAGGCAGGAGGGCGGAGAGTAGGAATGATGCCAGTGCTAACACAAACATGATGCCTGGGGTGGATCGCCCCCACTCACATCCCCTTATTTTCTCTTATTATCCCCCCTCTTAAATTCAATCAATTTGTACCTACCTTAATCTATTGTAAACCGCATAGAACTTAATGGTATTGCGGTATATAAAATGTTATTATTATTATTTCGCCAGTGTAGACGTGTGTGCATTATGGCTTTGTACAACTGAGATTTAGATGTTTAGACAATATAAACTTCCAAATGCTGGTGTTTGCATGTTTAAAACCTGAACAACACTTCTAAAATAAGCACCATAATCTCTGGAAATCCATTACTTTAAGTTGTCAGAAGATCAGGGGTGCATAACAAATTCAGCAACATGCAAGATATTGCTTCCTTTTGTTCATTTGCCCTGAATATGCCACAAGGCAATTTCATAATAAACACACAGCACACATCACATACTACATCTGAAGACACTGATAACCCTCAAAGTGAAACTCATCTGCCAAAGTCCAGCTCAAAGTATTTTAACTGAGCTCCCAGGAGGCCTCTGATTACTGTACTTGAAGCATAGGCTTCTAAAGCCGCCTTTAGGGTGTGGATTAATATCTAGTGTAGTTTCCAGTACAAAAGCGTAGGCTGAGGCAGCGCTATTGATCCACTTGCTTACCTGTGGGGCACCTGCATTGAAATTCATTGATTTTATCTATGCAGTTTCCATTGTGCAAGCAAGGGCTGCTGGCACACTCATCTGTGTTGATCTCACAGTATACTCCCTCGTACCCTGCAAGCCAAACATAGGAAGTCAATAGCATCCACATTCCTTTTTAAATCACAGGCTATACAGAGGTTATCTGATTTTTAAATGGTTAGCCTTAACGCCAAAACAGTGCTATGGGCCCTCTTTCAAAACAAAGTTACTTCCACCCCATACTTTTCAAAGGACCATTTCAAAATTATGCCCAAATCAAAGAAAACCCCCAATATCTTCAGAGAAATTAAACAGGATCCATTATTTTTCTTAATGCTAACAAATGCGTCATGAGGACAATTTTCAGGGACACTGGAACAAAGACCGCAGTACTTTTAACCTGTGGGCTTTGCACTAATTTTCCCCGTGTATGTATGCATATTTTGGGTTGGGAGTTTTTTTTTAATCTTGATGTGGGTACAAAGTATTTGCCTAAAACCCAAAAGCAGGGTAAAAAAGAACAGGCTATTGGGCTTGATGGATCTTTGGTCTGGCCCACTAAGGCTATTCTTCCTGGGTCCAGTGTCCAAAATTAAAGTTGATTATTGCATATAAATTCAACACCGTACCATGTTTTGGTGAAAAATGCCTTCCTTGGGGGTTAACCAATAAAATCAGTTGCCATTTGCAAATTATGTATTGACACCAGTTGATTGAAAGCACTCTTGGTCATAAGGCTCAAAAAATCCTGCACCACTTGTACATATGAAGAGTCATCTTTCTGACCCTGCTTTTGGCTTTTTAGTGCTTTACATATATTTAGGGCCATTGCTTTGTCTCCTTTTGTGCTTGTACAAAGTATCCACCACCATTTGTACCTGTTTCTTCTGTGGGTACATCTTTACTCATATATTTTCAAATTACAGTCTATGTACATGCTTTTCCACCCTTGAGCTAAACACATCTCCAGGAATACCTCATGGGTTGAAGATCATGTTTTGACTTAATTTGTACTGAGAGAAGAACTATTTCTATCTTCCAATTAGCTGGGTAGTAAGCTTTTTATCCACATTAGCTAATTTGAAAATGGTTGCCTGCCTTACACAGTAATTATTCTCACTACAGCAAATGTCTTATCCCAGTGTCTCCCAACAAAGCAAGTGTTAGAACAAACATCAGGAAATGAAAAAAGTGAATAAAGCAGGCAGACCTTTATCTTGTTATTCAAGAATACTCAAGGATGACTGCTAGAGTGTACAATAATTAAGTGGGAAAGGAGATACACAATGAAAAACCAAAATGCAGATCCCAAACACCCCCAAATTAAAAAAAATCATCTAAGTCAAGATATTCTTCAAAGTACTGAGCAGTGATTTAAAAAGCAGGGTTGCTGTCACATCATTCAAAAAATGGTAAAGACATATAAATCTCTTCCATAGAGAGAGGCGAATCCATTCTCCACTGCAGCAGTGCATTGGACCTTGATCTTATGTGAGACTGAAATGTCCTGGGCAGCAGCAGGTAAACGTTAAAAAATAAAGATTATGAATTTCCTTTATAACTATGTACAGTATCTGCTCTTTAGTCAAATGTGTCTCTTTATCTGGAATCACTCAGCTTCTAGTTCTGAGCAGGTACCATTTGAGTCACTCTGAAAGTAAAACTTTCACCAAAACAACTGCACTCTTCTCTATCCCCAAGCTCTTTTTAAATTTGCAAATATCTCAATTATTCTAACCTATTAAGTCTGTACCTTTGCTTGTAATACAACAAATCCTTGAATTGATAACAGCAGATTCCCCTCTCCCCACCAATTTGTGACTCAACATTAAGAAAACACAGAATCCATGCTTTGGATAGACTAATCACATACTGTATGCTTGCTGCACTTTCGGGAAGCTGACAGAGAGAAGGGTGATTAAACGAAATCATTTGCAAACACTATGGAATGGGGCAGAAATAATATAAATGTATATGATTTAAATTCATTTCTAAAACTTATTTATGGTTGTACTTCTCAACTTGACCATCAGTTATTAAAGTAATGTAGGTTAAAGAAGAGATTACATTAAAACTGCATGTGACAGATTAAGGGGTTTTCCCTCCCCCATGGAAATATTATACCCCCAGGCAGCAGGAGATGCCAATCAAATGTGAAACTACAAGTCCCAGCATGTACTGGGCTATGGAGCTCAGTGCCGAGTCATAAGGGTGAGACTCACAGGAAAGAGATATTTTTACCCAGGCAGAGTTAATTCTAAAGAGGCCCAGAAGGGAGAAAGAGGAACTCTCAAGTTTTCCCTAGATATAGGCGGAGGCAGGCCTTGCGAAAACAGACTGATTCTGTAGCAGTTGACTGAGATAAGCCACGGCTATATTCTTTGAGATGAGGCAAACAATAAAGCAAAGTGTTTTTGTTTCTGTGAAAGGTGTCTGTGTGCTACTTGCTCCTAGCAAGCCGGGATAGCCAGCCAAACCAGGCTAGTCTACCACACTGCAAAATGCATTTGGGGATCAATAACTATAGCACATATTTGTTTTGATTTAGATCAAGGTAACAAATGCAGATAGAATAAGTATTTCCCTGTCCCATAAGGTTTACAATCAAGCCGAATCTGAGGCAACAGGGGTGAAGTGCCCTTGCCCAAGGTCACAAGGAGCATCTGTGGGATATATAGCAATAATTTGAAGCAGCAGAGCGGTGATACCTCTATTGGCGTAATGAATATACTGACTTTAATCTGAATTTCCCTGCTGATTGCACCTCACAATTAGAACGACTGGTCCATTGAGCAAGGCCAGTCTAATCATTAGACAAGACTAAGCAGTTGCTTATGGCAGCAAATTCTTGGGGGCAGCAATGAATAGCTGCAGTTTAACCAAAACAATGGATCAGATTCAGCAAATGACACCCAAATTTAGACACCAGAAAGATCCATGCTAAGATAGTATTCAGCAAAGGGCACTCGTTGCAGAGCATCCTTTGTTGAATACTATCTTAACGTGGATTTCACGCCTTTGAGTATTTGCTGAAACTTGGATATATGCTCGTACATCATTTTTGACAGCTGGGCTCACAAATAATTGCACCTAATTTTCAGGAACACCCCCCTGATCCGCCCATGCCCCTCCCATAGCCACACCCCTTTTGAGAAAATCTAGGCGCAGATATTATAGACTAGTGCCTAGAATAGATGCGCACACAAATCCAAATTGTTGCCAATTAATGTCAATTATTGATTTCTAACTCCTCATTAACTCATTCCTTTGTATGCGCATCTGCCCTAGGTGCCCAACTTGGGTGCCCACTGCCCAGCTTTGGGCAACTCGTACAGAATACGAATACAAACTTATAAAGAACAATTAGCAGATACGTTAATCTGCATCTGGATAGGAATTTTGTGTGATGACCATGATTATTGAGTTTAGCTTTCAAACTCCTGTGAGAGCTGTGGGCTAGCAGCCTGAATTTAATTTGGTTTGGGGTGAGGGGGGATGGTAAGAATCTGAAGATTTACCAAGGACACTTACTACCCTTGCCCCAGCTCCGCTATTTGGCTACTGACCTGCCATGCAGATACACTGGAATCCTCCAATCTGGTCTAGGCAGGTAGCATCATTCTGACAGGGATTAGACAGGCACTCATTGACATCAATCTCACAGCGAGGACCAGTGTATCCCTGGGCACACTGGCACTGGAAGGATCCCTGCGTGTTTATGCATTTCCCGCCATGCTCGCAAGGGTTAGCACCTAAAAATACAAGTTTTAGAATTAACACAAGCAAGATCCAAAGAACTTCCAAGGCTCAAAAGCATCCACACACTCCAGAATACAGCGGCCCCTCTTCTGCGATACTACTCCTCTCCAAACTAAGAACACGTACACTGGCTTCCTGTTCAATTCAGAATCATGTTCAAAATATTAATCCTGATCCACAAAGCATACAAAAATTCTCTCTTACTTAGCCTCTCTTATTACTCCTTATACTTCATCAACATTAAGCTCCACTGGTTTTCATAGACTTGTTCTTCCCTCGTCCAAGTTTGCCTGATGGGAATCCATGTGCCATTTGGCCTTTTACTTTCTTGCTCCATCTTCATGGAACTCACTCCCCCCTGGTTTGCGCTCTGAACTCTCCCACGAAAATTTTAAGGGTACGCTAAAAAGACATGCTTTTTTTGAACTAGCATTTAGTCCTCAATAAAAATGATGCCTGGTACACGATCAGATTCCTGGCCTCCTCTTATCCCTCTTTGCTACAACCCTATCCCCTTTGAGTGATTGGTTCTATCCTAACGATGTGATTGGTTTTATTTTCTAGCCCAAGCGGTATATCAAGTAACAAACATAAACACAGAATAAAGGGTAAAAGGCCCAAGTTTACCAAGAGAGCACTCATCCACATCTTGATTGCAGGCAGGCCCCATGTAACCAGAAGGACATGTGCAGATGGCCTTTCCATTGACAGGGTTCGTATCACAGTTGGATCCTTCATTGCACGGGTTACTGATGCATGCATCATCAAGATGGCAGAGCAAACCTGGAAGGACACATTTCACATGGCACTTAGTTCAGATTCCCAATTTCTCTCGCTTGATTACAAAGATTTATATATAACTTGGCCCCTTAAACACAGGGTTGTATTCTAAATTATTTTTGGATACCATTAAACCTTACAGCACAACCTATAATGGAACAGAGCTAAAGCAAAGTTGATGGGGTTTTGTGTGGGTCAGAGTATTCATGTGTTTATTAATTTGTATGATTTATTTCTTTCTTTATTTATTTCGATTTCTATCCCATTCTCCCAGAAGCTCAGAACAGGTTACAAGTAGACATTCACAAACATTTGAAAACAGACTAGTCATGACAACAAGTAGACAATAACAGAGTTTATTCTAGAGACCAGACTGGTCATAGCGAAGAGTACTAGAAGTATATTGAGGAGGCAGTTTTAATGGAAGTAAAACCCGGATGTCTCAATCTATCCTTTTTTAGGAGTCATGTGCCTAACGTAGGTAGCTCCTCCTTAGGGGGACGTGAAACAGGAAGCAAGAGTCAGGGAAGCAGCTACCAGGAAGTATAAGAAACAGGGCCAGAACTTGATTAGAGAGGCCCATAAGGAGTGGCCCCAGCATACTCCTTAACTACAACCACTAGAGATTCTGCTTGGATTAGGCAAGTCAAATCTTTTCTTGTTGTATACTTGGGAACCTGTCTCTTAGGTTTGGCTAGGACCACATCTTGTTGCCTGGCAGAAGGAAGTCTGTTAGAGGAATCTGTTTCGGGTGTGGCTGTTACAAATTTCGGTCCATGTCTTGGGTCTTGTAAGCCACAGGTCCATGACTTTTGAACCAAAAGACTGTTCATTATATGCCTGGCTGTGTGAAGTAACAGGGTACAGGATCTTCCTTTTAAATTAATAAAGAATTTTACTTTACCTTGTGTTTGTGTACTGGTTCAGACCCCACCCCATTCACACTGTTACCATAGGAGCCAACTGTTTGGGTGCTCGAGCACCCCAATATTGAACAAACTCTTTGACTGTATCCAGGGAGAGATAATTTCTATTGAGTTTAGCATCCCCAATCATATTCAGATTTAACTGGTTAAATTTGTGGCACTAAAAACTTTCTTGGCTATAGTTAACTGGATGAAGTTATCTGTATATGACAATAAATTTCTGAACAGACTTAACTGGTTGTCTCTAGCTGGATAGAACAAAGTATAGGTGCTACCTGGTTAAAAGATAACCGTGTCTCTAACATGCCTCCAATCTATTTTTCCTTTTCACCAGTTATCTTTTTTAGATATTTAAAATTGAGAATTTATCCAGTTGACTACCAAAGTAAATCAGACAAACCTTTTGGATATCGACACCTAATGCATAAAGGGGTCTTTTTCTTAAGGCGAGCTAGCTGTTTTAGTGTACGCTAAACACTTAACACGTCAATAGAATATAATGAATGCGTTAGTGTTTAGCGTGCGCTAAAACGGCTAGCGCGCCTTAGTAAAAGGACCCCAAAGTGAAATAACTAAAGGAAAACAGTAAACAAATGCCTAACCTGTACGTCCATGCGGGCATTCGCAGTAGAATGATGCTACCCGGTCATGGCAGGTAGCTCCATGGTAACAGGCGGCATTAGCACAGTCATCAATGTTCTCACTGCAGTCCTCGCCAGTCCAACCGTTAACACAGACACAGTTGTATCCACCAACGATATTGTGGCAAGTTCCTCCATTCTGGCAGGCATTCGGCATAAGCTGACATTCATCTACATCCTCGGTGCAGAACTGACCTACAGATGGAGGAACAAAGGCAGACCCAAGGTTACAACTTCGTTTTCACGGCAGGACGCAGGGCTCTGAAAAAAAGCCTTCTTGTCCTTTCATTATCCACCATCATAGGAAGTAGGAATTCCACATGAACATTTCCAAGTACTGCTCCCTCAAGACTTCTTCTCCAGTCCCAAAACGGAATTTTGGTAATTTGAGATATAAATGAGGCCAAGGCTACTGAATTCACAGTCAAGCACGCTGAGATATTCAGGCTTCTTTAAACACTGTTTCAAGATTCTACGTTATATGCATCTCAAGAGAGAGAAGAATGTGTATTTAAGGGGCCAGAGTAAGCAAAGCAAAATTCACTTCCGACACTGTGATATTCAGTAACTGTTAGCTTTAGGCTTGCAATCAGCCAGGAGTATGTTATATATACATACAGCAAATAGACAGAATCTAAATACAATGAAAACAGCAGTGATAATCATGCTATACCCTTTCCATTCTCTATTGCCCACTGAAATCAGATTCCGAAGCATATCTAAGATTAAGCGGCAAGTCACTCTGCTGTTCAGTGGCAAAGTATGTACCCATGAACCTTTATGACTCCATTCAAGTTACATCCATGAGAACGTCTACATTTAGCTATATACCCCCCTGTTATCTAATGTTGCATGCACATTGTCATGTATAGAACTCAAAATTGTGCACATAAGTTATAGAATACTGGCAATTAACACAACTTAATTGGTACATTAGGCACTAATTTGATGCTAACAACCAAAACTTGGAGTTAAATTTGTGCTAATAAGCACTAATTTGCAGTTATGCATGTAACTGTACTTAGGCCCAGATTCTCAAAAGTTTGCCGTCGCTAAACTGTTTTCCGATGGTTTAGCTTGCACGCATTTTAGCGGCGGATCATCAAAACGGCTTATCTCTGTTTTTAGTGAGGTTTCCAGCAGTCTCTGACTCCGACATGCAAATGGGCTCTTCAACATTAAAATGAGCACTCTGGTGGATTCTTTAAAACCGCCAAGCCATTCTCCAAGAGCGGCGTCGGTTTTTTTGGTGACAAAAAATCTGCGACTGGTCCAGGGGTGCCGGGACAGTGGCAGCACTGTTTAAAACCCCGGCATAGCAGTGTTGGAGACAGCTAGAAAAGGCGTTTTAAGAATTACCCCCCTTAGTAGGGGGAGAGATGCTCGTTCTCTCCCACTGCATCACAACACCCCCCCCCATGCCTCCGACCCCTCTCCCCCATACCTTTAATTAGATGGCTGACTGGAGGGATGCCTAAAACTAAGAAAGTGAATTTACCTGTCCATTCAGGTGGACACTGGCAGTTATATGTATTCACACCATCAACACAAGTTCCTCCATTCATACAGCTATTTCCAGGGCAGTCGTCAATGTTTTCCTCACAGGTCTGACCAGAAAAACCTAGGAGAAGAAAACAAGTTTCTGGTGTTAACTGAGGATCACAAAATAATTTTAGGCCAAACACCTGCCATGTAAAACCAGATCACCTGTGAGGGCTTGGACCAGTTGGCTTTCTTCTCTTAAAGTCTTGCTCTGCACTGGAACTGTCACAAAATCACATAGGTGATCAAGATTCAGTTGCTGTAAGTTGCTAGACTGGCACACTGTTGTATTCATGCCTAGATTCACTAAAGCTCACCGATCTGGGTGATCCGTGGGCAATCTATGGCCGAGTCTTGCCGGGCGACTGATTCACTACAGTGTCCTCATGCAAATGAAGTGATCGGACGCATGCCCCTTAGCGACCCCACTGATCGCTCCAGAGTGATCCAGATGCATGCGCAGACCATCATCTTTTCCTGTAGATGTGATCTGCGCATGCGCCTGCTCTCCGCACAAGCTTGAGGTCAAAACACGCTTTGCAGCCAGACTGGAGAACAGAACAACGGGTGAATTGCCGTCTCTCACTATATTGCATAGTTTGGCGTCGTCAGCGAATAAAGGTAACGTTATTCGCTGACGACGCCAAACTATGCAATATAGTGAGAGACGGCAATTCACCCGATAGTATGACACAGGACCTACATTTGTTGGAGCTTTGGTCCTCGACCTGGCAGCTAGGCTTCAACGCTAAGAAATGCAAGATCATGCACCTCGGCAGCAGAAATCCATGCAGAACTTACACCTTGAATGGTGAGACCTTAGCTAGAACTTCAACAGAATGAGACTTGGGAGTGATCATCAGCGCAGACATGAAAACTGCTGATCATGTGGAGAAGGCTTCATCTAAGGCAAGACAGTTGTTAGGTTGCATCTGCAGGAGTTTCGTCAGCTGGAAGCCTGAAGTCATAATGCCATTATACAGAACCATGGTGAGGCCTCATTTGGAATACTGTGTGCAATTCTGGAGGCCACACTACCGAAAAGATGTGCTGAGAGTAGAGTCGGTGCAACGGATGGCCACCAGGATGGTCTCGGGGCTCAAGGACCTATCGTACGAGGAAAGGCTGAAAAAATTTGCGGCTGTACTCACTCGAGGAACGTAGGGAGAGAGGAGACATGATCGAGACGTTTAAGTATATTACCGGCTGTATCAAGATGGAAGAAGAGATTCTCTTTCTCAAAGGACCCTCAGTCACAAGAGGGCATCCGCTCAAACTCAGGGGCGGGAAATTTCATGGCGACACCAGGAAATATTTCTTCACCGAGAGAGTGGTTGATCCTTGGAACGAGCTCCCGGTGCAGGTGATCGAGGCAAACAGCGTGCAAGAATTTAAGAGCAAATGGGATGCCCATGTGGGATCCCTTAGAGGGTTAAGCCAAGGGAACCTGTCACCAGGAGTGGGATCCCTAGGATAGTAGACTTGGGGGTGGGTTAGTAGAGTGGGCAGACCTGATGGGCTATGGCCCTTATCTGCCGTCATCTTCTATGTTTCTATGTAACATGCCACAAGAGGGCTTCCGCTGAAAATCAGAGGCGGGAAATTTTATGGCGACACCAGGAAGTATTTCTTCACCGAAAGGGTGGTTGATCATTGGAATAAACTTCCACTTCAGGTGATTAAGGCCAGCAGCGTGCCAGATTTTAAAAGTAAATGGGATACGCATGTGGGATCTCTAGGGGGGTAGAATCAAGGGGGGTGGGTCATTAGAGTGGGCAGACTAGATGGGCTATGGCCCTTTTCTGCCGTTATTTTCTATGTTTCTATAGTGCAGCCCCGCTTTAAACTTGTGGGTTAAAACCATGGGCTTGCAGAGAGGCAGAGAGGCAGGGCGGCAGAGAGCAGGGCAATTTTTTGCACAATGGAGATGTTTTATTTTGATAATTTTATTTGGGGGATTTCAGGGCTGCAGAGAGCAGGACAGTCAGCAAGGACGTGAGCGACTGCCCAATCAGTGTTTCATCTTCTGTTTAGTGAATCGCTGCCTTCCTACTTACGTATGCCATTTCCCCTCATTTGCAAGTGCAGATCGGATCGGGTGCAGATCAGATCAGGCAGAAGGTTAGTGAATCAGGCCGGGGTCGGAGAAGGCTCGAAAACTGGGCAGGACACAATCGGTGAGCTTAGTGAATCTAGCCCCAAGAACTCTCATTTCAGGCTTCCTCAAAGGTGTTTTGTGATTTTCTCTCTTGAGGACCTCTGGCACCTGCTTTTTGCTCCTCTTCACAAGACTCTGGGCTAGATTCACTAACCTTACCGATCATGTCCCGAGCAGTTTGTGACCCCCCCCGACCCGATTCACTAACCTTCTGGCCGATCCTGTCCACACCCGATCCAATTCGCACATGCAAATGAGGGGAAATGAATGCATAAGTAGGAAGGCAGCGATTCACTAAACCAATGAAGGATTACCGAATGGACTGGCAGATCCAAAAACAAACAACTGCTGAGGACCAGTCGCTCAGGTCCCTGCCGACTCTCCTGCTCTCTGCCGCTCTTCCCTGCAGTGCGAGCCCGTGTTTTAAACCCGCAGTTTTAACCCACAGGTCTAAAAAGGGGCTGCACTGTGGCGTGTTCTGGTGTTCCACAGAGAGCTGGGACTTGTGAGAAACGATTTCTTGGCTGGGGCGCTTTCGGATCTGTGCGGCGTTAACAAAAATGTCTGCGGTTCCAGGCGCTCTGACTCCAGAGTCTGCAGGACCGGCTTAGCTTATTCCAGGCAGTCACTCGGCGCTTGGATCCTGTCCAGGCCTGTTGCATGCATCTAGCTCCTATTCCCTGCCTCGGGCTCTTCGGTTCCCCTTGCCTAGTTTCTCGATCCCCCCATCTCCCTTCCTTGTTTGTGCTGAGAGCAAGCGCATGCACAGACCATCTACAGTCAAAGAAGATGGTCTGTGCATGCGTTAGGATCGCTCTGCCTGATCACTCTGGGGTCAGTGTGGGGCGGGCCTCCGATTGCATTAATTTGCATGAGGAGGTGTAGTGAATCGGTCACCCAGGAAGACTCGGCCACGGATCGCCCAAAAATAGGAGGTTAGTGAATCTAGGCCTCTGCTCAGTAAACATAAGATGGGAGTGTCTCTGCACTGTTGGATTTCATGCTGTGCCATATACTTTATCTGTAAGACATCACTGAGGTCAGCCAGCCACTTATCTCTCTAACTAGGTCTTAAGCAATTACAGTCTTTCTTTAAGTGC